>NC_053490.1:158011301-158382134 GCF_905171775.1 Rana temporaria
AGAAAAGCGCAAATCGTCTTTTACTAACACAAAATCAGCTAAAGCAGCCCCAAGTGTGGCGCCATTGGATTTGAACTTGCCTTTTATAGTGCCGTCGTACGTGGTTTACGTGACCGCGTTCTGACACGATTGTTTTTTTAACCGATGGTGTGTAGGCACGACTGATCATCAGTCAGCTTCATCGGATAACTGATGAAAAAATACATCAGTCCGTTTTCATCGGATGGACCGATCGTGTGTACAGGGCATGATTGTTATCTACACAATATGTATTGCATTTAATACATCTATCATTTATTATTAATCAACTTCTATGTTGATGGTTTCATGGGGCTTTGAGTTTTTTGATTTTTGATTTTCATTCATGACTACACATGTAGTATCGGCCGAGATTTTGGGACTTCCCATATTGCATTCATAATGATCCGGTGTACATATGTTTCTGCTTTCCCAGTCTGAATTTCCATCACACATGAATGGATTTTAGTGAACATATGCACCGGCATGCCAATGTCATTCGAGAGTGATAAACACTTCCTTTATATATTGACATTGACATTCATATTCACATCAAGCCTCAGCCTGATTTCCCCAACATTTTAATGTTTAAGACATTTTAATGTTTAAGAACTTTTTCTATCCTTAACTTTTTTTTTATCATTATACAACATTTTTACAATAAAGAATGTACAGTGGGGAACGGAGGACATGGGATGTATATCTACGCTTATGTTTCTGTTCCTTATCCATTTTCATTTTTTATTGTATTTGTCATTCTTTTTTATGTATAAATATACATATATAGCTATCTACACTTTTTTTTTTTTGGCACATATACATTACCACTTTATGGTTTATACTTTGTGACTTCACTTTTTCTAGTAAATAGATAAATGAACTACACATATAATATTTTCTTTTCACTTTATTATCATTTATTATCTGAGTTTTCCCACGAGTATATACACTATTATTACCGTTATTACACTCATATACTTGGGTTCTATCATAATAACTTTTTCATTGTTCTTTTATCATTCCCTATTCGCACTATATTACCTTTGGAGCTTTTTACTATATGTCAATGCTTCTTTATATACATACATTCTTATATTTTTCGAATTAATCATTATTATTGCTACGTACACGTATACAGGATAAATTGACTTTATTATAAGATTTCACAAAGCGGATTGGAATACACAAACATATATAATAATTGTGTCATGATGACATTTTTTTGTTTGTTCACACATATATTGATTCTATGTATGTATATTAGTTTTATTAGATTTCATTTAAGTCTCATTTTTTATTTTATTTTTATTTCACTTGATTTTTTAATGTGTGGTATATTCATTTATTCGGTTCACTCCTGCAGGTGATTATCATCGCTTTCTATCAACTGATTGATTATACACAATTAGAGATGGTTGGTCACAGGCAGTGGCGGATCATGTGACTGTTTTTAGATGGGTGTATATATTTGAGATGTATTTGATTTTGTTTTAGCTATGACTAAGCACTGAAACCCCAGTGTGAAACGTGTCAGCTATACACCACACTGCTTGCTGTGCTTTGTAGTGCTTTATTTCCTTTTTTTACCATTAAAAGCTAAATTTTTAAGGACGGAGTTGTTTTTGATCTGGAATTTAAGCCAAATAGTTACTACATGAAGGAGGAACCATAGGAGGAATCCCTAAGTTGATATACACATTTTTCAAAAAAGCCCTTAAAGTGATACTATTTTTTTTTAAGTAGCAAACATGTCATACTTACCTCCACTGTGCAGTTAGTTTTGCACAGAGTGGCCCCGATCGTCCTCTTCTGGGGTCCCACGGTGGCTCTCGCGGCTCCTCACCGCAATAGCTAACCCCCTCTGGGAAGGTTTTTCCAGAGGGGGTTACCTTGCTCCCATGTCATACAATCGGCTTCCATATTTTTGCATTGTCACATCTAGGGAAGTGTGGGAACGCTGGTTTTATCAGCTCACAAGTTTTTTTTTTTACTTACAACCAGGGGCATTGCTAGGTGGCAAAAAGACCAGGGGCTGCAGCCCGAAGTCCAAGGCCGGAAACCAGGGGGGGGGATGGTGTATGTGACCCAGGCTTTTTTTTCTCTGATGGTTGTGACTTGCATACACTGACCTACATACAGTAAATGGACGATAGTGACCTACATACACTGACCTACCTACACTGAGTGAGTAACTTGTATAGCGCTGCAAATGCGAACTAAATCGCCTCAAGGGGCTTATTTCCATCCAGTGTCATCCTGATCCTTCAGAAGAGGTGAGACTTAAAGCGGTAGTTCACCCTGACCCACATGATGTTACCATCGAGACAGGCATTGTAGCGCGAGCTACAGTATGCCTGTCCCGATTTTTTTAACCCCGTACTCGCCTCGTAGTCGTCCATCGTAGATTCCGGCTCCCGCGGGGAATGGGCGTGCCTATGGAGAGGGAGGATGATTGACGGCCGGCCCTGGCACGTCACTCTCCCCGAAGACAGCCGGAGTAGGTCTCGGCTCTTCACGGCGCGTGCGCACAGGCTATGCGCACGCGTCGTGAAGACCAAGCCTATTTCGGCTATTTCCGGAGAAGCGTGACGCGCCAGAGCCGGCCGTCAATCATCCTCCGTCTCCAGAGGCACGCCCATTCCCCGGTATCTTCGATGGACGACTACAAGGTGAGTATGGGGGGAAAAAATTCGGGACAGGCATACTGTAGCTCGCGCTACAGTGCCTGATTTAAAGGTAAAAGAAAATTTTTTATTTTTTTTCCTGTCGATAGGGTGAACCCCCGCTTTAAGTTTTTTTCTGAAGGCCCGATGATTTTCCTCCATGCGGATGTTTGTGGGTAGAGCGTTCCATAGCCGCGGTCCTTGGACTGCAAATCTTCGTTCTTCCTTCGATTTGTAGTGGGACTTGGGGATGTGGAGGAGGTTTTGGTTGGTTGATAGTAGAATGCGATTAGGGGTGTAGTGCTTTATTTTCTCGCACAAGTATTGAGGAGCGTTTCCTTGTGTGCACTTGTGGGTGAGACAGAGGGTCTTGAATATGATCCGATCTATGAACCTCCCCAAGGGATTCTGGGTTCCACACAATCACAATCCACCTGGTAGAATTTAGAGAAAAGGAAGATAGAAGCCCAGGTGGCTGCCTTGTGGATTCGAGAAAAGGAAGTCTGAGGACAAAAAGTTCAAGAAGCACTCATTGATTTAGTAAAGTGCATCTTGTCAAGAAAGAATGCAACCTAAATCCGAGACCATGAGGTTGGATGAAGTTCAGCTTGAGTCACCTTGAGAGTGCAACTAGAAACTAGAGCATCAGTACAGGGTACATCTTGGAAAACAAAGAGGCAATAGTTTGTCTGAAAGAGGGACTCTTCACCCCGATGCAAATACAGATAATAGAAGGAATTTTCCTTTTGGGTGAACTGGAGTTGGGCTGAAGGATTGGATAAGGTTTTCCAGGTTGGGGAGACAAATAAAGACTACCCTAGACAAGAGGAAGAACTAAGTTTTAATACTACCTTGTATATAGAAAAACAGTAAATGGTTCCTTGTTGGATAGGACCACCAGTTCAGATATTTACCTCAAATAGATTTTTGGCTTGTCTCTCACAGTGGCCCTGTCAGTATGTATATACAGTGTGTGTGTGTGTGTGTGTGTGTGTATGTATATGTATGTGTATATATATATATATATATATATATATATATATATATATATATATATATATATATGTATGTGTATATATATATATATATATATGTATGTGTATATATATATATATGTATGTGTATATATATATATATATATATATATATATATATATATATGTATGTATATATATATATATACTCTGCAAATGTTGTATTAGTAAATGGTTCTTAATTCAGAGTTTGCAGCTACAGGTGCTGGCATGCAAATCTTAGCCGGTGAATTCCATAACTATCAAACAGTATTTACCTAAACCCCAGATAGCCAGTAGAACAGGGCTTTCCCTGGGAATAAAATGGGAAGAAATAGGATAGTCTATGTTGTACTCTTTTATCTTAAATGTACAAAATCTCCATCATAACAAACTATTATAAAAAATAAAAAAAAAGTTTTATAATAATAAAGAGTTAAAAGAGACAAAATCTCACCTTTACTAATGATGCGAAACCAAAATAGAGACGCTAATGGGCTGGCAAAAGAAGCTGAGCGCTCTTAAGGAAACTCTACGAGGCGGAGCCTGAAGTAAAGGTTATTTAAAAAAAAAAAAAAAAAACAGGGCTTTCCCAAATCCAGGATGGCTACAGTGTGAGATCTATCCACTTCACATGCTTAGAAAGATGCATCACTCCCTGTAATGTAGTCACTTTGTTTTTCCTTCTGTAATGGCCACTGGAATGCACACTGGATCACAGTGTGGCCGCAACCCAGAATGGAGATCTGCCACAAATCTAATTGCCTTTCTGGTGGAGAAATTCATTGTGCCAGATCCCATAACAAACAATAGGTTTTACATACAAACCTGCCACCATTTAGGGTCTCTTGACAAAACAACATGCTCTGATTTTCCTAAGGATTGCATGAGAAAGATCAGTGAAGGCAGATATCTCTTCTACCAAGAATAGTTACAGCAGTGCCATTATAGTGCTTGAATACTTCAAGTATTCCAAAAAGCACACACAACACCTTTTCCTGTTCAAGCTAGTTTTTTTTTTGTGCTTTTATGCAATGTACATTGTGAATTATTGAATTATTTTTTGTTCGATTGGGAATCTGTAGCATGGAGATTCTCAAATGTAATTACCTATATGCCGCCATCACAAACTTTGCAGACTTCAAGTAAAGATCTTTAACCACTTGCCGTCCGCCCACCGTCAAATGATGGCTGGGCGTAGGGTGACCAAGTGTCCCGGATTGCCCGGGACAGTCCCTCATTTTGCAGGTCTGTCCCGGGCACCTTCATACCAGGACAATACAGTGTCCCGGAATAAAACTGACACAGCCACCCCCCAGAGCTGATCTGATGCCCCCCAAAAAAAGACCGCCACATTGCCACTTTGTCCTGGCCAGGAAGAGGCACAATGCCCCCTCCTGCTTGTGATTGGAGAAATCATAAATCCCGCCTCTTGTGTCTAATCACTGTAGAGCCAGCGTTGGAACAAGGTAAAACGGGCCTCGGCTGGTCAGGACAAGTACTGTCAGTGAGTAAAGTGGAAATGCGGCAGCCTTTTTTTGGTGGGAGGCCTGATCAGTGCTTCTGGGTAAAGCGCGTACCCGCCGCCCCGGCTGTGCTGGGACTCCTTACAGCACAAGCTGGTTTTTAGGAAGGGGGGTGTCCCTGAATGGCAGTTTGGAAATGTGGTCACCCTAGCTGGGCGGTGTGTCTCTCGTCCTGGGTGAACGTCATATGAGAACTGGGTGAACGTCATCCCAGAATGATCGCTCTTGCACGCCCACGGGGGGTGCAGCCCAGCGATTGCAGCTGCACAGTGTTGCTAGGACATGGCACGACCCCGCTCTTTGTGTCCAATCACAGCCGGTCACATGTAAACACGGAGATGCCGGTAATCTTCGCTCCTCGCCTTACACTGTCAGAGCGTGAGGAGAAGAGAGCCGATCAGCAGCATCTCCTCACAGAGGACATCAAGGTATGTAATCAGGGCACTGATCATCAGTGCCCTGATTACAATTAAGTGCCCACCAGTGCCAGCAATGTGTGCCCACCACAGCCAGCAATCAGTGCCCACCTTTCCCATAAGAGCCAGAAATCAGTGCCCACAAGTGACAGAAATCAGTGCCCACAAGTGTCAGCAATCAGTGGCCATTAGTGATGCCAGTAAGTGCTGGTTATCAGTGCTGCAGATCAATGCCCATCACTGCTGCCCATCAATGCCACCCATCATTGCCAATCAGTGCTGCATATCCGTGCATCCTATCTGTGCCTACCAGTGCCACCTATCTGTGCCCACCAGTGCTGCCTATCAATGCCCATCAGTGCCCCCCATCAGTGCAGCCTATCAGTGCTCATCAGTGTCACATATCAGTGTCACCTATCGGTGCCCATAAGTGCAGCATATTAGTGCCTCCTCAACAGTACCACTGAATCAGTGCCGCTTCATCAGTGCCCATAAGTGCCACCTCAGTGCCCATCAGTGCAGCCTATCAGTGCCACCTCATCAGCGCCCTTTAGTGAGGGAGAAAAATTACTTATTTACAAAATTTACTGGCAGAAACTAAGGCCCCGTACACACGAGGGGATCTCCGCTGGAAACGGTCCGCCGGACCGTTTCCAGCGGAGATTCCTCCTCTGGATTTGGATCCGATGTCTTGTACTCACCATCGGATCGAAATCCGCGCAGAATTCATCCGCGGTGACGTGTCGCGCCGTCGCCGCGATGATGACGCGGCGACGTGCGCGACGCTGGAATGTAAGTACTTCCACGCATGCGTCGAATCATTACGACGCATGCGAGGGAGGGGAGCGGACGGATTGATCAGGTGAGTCTGTACAGACCACTGGATCAATCCGCTGGACCCGATTCAAGCGGATAAATTTCTTAGCATGCTAAGAAATTTATATCCGCTTGAAATCGATCGGCCCGAGAAATCTCCGCGGATAAATATCCGCTAGGCCGTACAGACGACCGGATTTATCCGCTGGAACTGATCCGCGGATCAATCCCAGCGGATAGATCCGGTGGTGTGTACGAGGCCTAAGAAAAACTTTTATTTTTTATTTTTATTTGTGTGAAGAAAATGATAAAAATGTCACATGGTTACAGTGTAGCATGACCGCACAATTGTCATTCAAAGTGTGACAGCGCTGAAATCTGAAAAATGGCCTGGGCAGGAAAGGGATGTAAGTGCCCTGTATTGAGGTGGTTAAACTTTCTTGTTGTAAGCTTTCACTACAGGCACTATGAGCTTGGCACTGCTGCTCCTGACAAATTAGTTTAGCGCAAGGTGTGTGTGCACTTCAGTATGAAGGGGAAAACAGTATATTTGTATAGTATTAAAAACCATTGTTACAGGCTAACGGGTTAATGCCATTTCCATGCATGCGATTGGAAACCACACAAGGAGACACCAGTATGTTTTGTTAAATTCACATTTGCTTGATTAGTTGCAATCACCAGTAAGCATTTTTAGTAAGCATTGCAGCATGGTCCTGAACATTTGCTTCATAAAGTACCACCCACTGTTTAAATCAATACAAGTTTTGCTGCACAATGGAAATGAGAAATTTATATATAAAGCTGCATAACATGCATTATACAGCCACGTATAGTTAATAGAAAACAGGAATCCAAGACATCTTTAATAGTTTTGAGGAAAAGAACACCATTTCTAATTTAAAAATACACCACAACTCAAAGAAATAGAAATGCATATGAAAATAAAACTTTAATGATTACAGAGTGCATCATAATGAACGTCTGATAACAGTACATTTTGTTCCCTTTATAATTATTTGACAAACTTGAATATAGCAGTTTGTAATTATGAGTTCCATTATGCAGAAGTGTTTGATCACCCTAAGTGTGATTACGAGCATCTTGTTCAAGTATGTTCTTTTACTAATTTGCTTCATTCTCTTTTTTGCAGATAATTCCGAAACCACTTGTCTCATGGTAGATCAAAGCCTTTAAATCTAGAGTGCAAAGGTCTACTCTGCCTTATCATTTTGTTCATCATAGTGGAAGTTATCAATGTGATAGAAATATTTGAAGTGCTTTATCCTCTTCAAGTGCCCTTGTCTGCTTTATCTCCTGATTTCCTGGTTATTTCAGTACTGCCTACTTACCTTCTTTATTGTAAGCTTTAGAAATGATTGTATCCATTTTTGTCGAGACAGAAATGATAATGAGGTTAATAAAAAATTCAAGATTCTTATATTCTGTAGAAATATGTCCTTAACAGTGCTATAAAAAAAGTGATACCTCTGTGAAAGAAATTCCACTCTTTGCATTTTTTTGAAAGACAAGCTGTTGGCAGAATTCTTTACTACAATATACAAGTGGCTAATTTATTCTTTCCAGAAGAATTTCACTCCTATGAAACAAGGTTGATCAGGGCCAGGACCTCATGAAGATAATGTACAGTGCATAATACAAAAGACTTGGCAACAAAAAGAATCTAATTATTAGAGTCCGGAAAAAAAAAGTATCTATTATTTACAATATTTTTTCTTCCATTTTTATTCTTCCAGGTTCAAGAGAGCTTGCAGCAGGTTTTCACCAGGGCCTCTGATGGCGAGGATGGCCTTTGCTGCAACTAACTTGAGTTTGCAGCCCTGTAACAGCCGCTGCCTGTTCCCTGTTAACAGGCGCTCTGTGCGCCTGTTATTTCCTATAGTGCGTCTTATACGGTGCTCTACTTTGAATCTGACTGCAATGGGTTACACTTGATCTCCTGCCTATAAAGGCCTGCATAGGAGATATGGGTGTGGTTCTATTATTACCAGCCGTATGTGAGTCGTGGAGCAGTGCTAGAGGGAGCTACAGCTTGTCAGCATGGAGGCCCTGTTACACCAGTGGCTTCCTGAGCTCCCTATGCTGCAACACCATTCCTGGAAACCACTACTCCTTTGAATCAACACCTTTCTTTATGTGACACAGAGATGATGTATAGATCCCCCAAACTCCTGTTTGCGAGGAGTGACGCCTGAGGGGTAGTACTGAGTTGTCGCATAGAGAATCGCATTGAAGTCCTTGTATCCGCAGTTGTGATTCACTCCCATTTCTCCAGTGCTGTTAGAGAATAATAGAACCTTTAAAATGAATCCAGCGGAACCTAACCCCTTTTGAAGAAGGAATGGACTTTGGGACAATGCATCGCTCCAGAAGTTGTTCCAAGCCTCCTGAATAATTCCTGAAAGGGTTTTCTGGACTTGTGCGTATTGGTGTGTCTCGAGGACATACCTTATTGCTCAGTTGAACTTTTTGCAACATCAGCATTACGTTGGATGACTACTTGCAAGAATCAGAGCTTACTCCCTTATGCCATGCTCCAGAAGTGCTGTCCTTGAACAGACTATTATGCTTTCTTGCCCCTTGTTATTTTTTTCTAAAGGGGGAAAGATTTTTATTTTTTTTGCCCTGTTGGACCCCCACTTGAGATCCCCAGAGGGTATCTCTTAAGAGGGGGGTACTGTAACAGCCGCTGCCTGTTCCCTGTTAACAGACGCTCTGAGCGTCTGTTTTTTCCTATAGTGCGACTTATACGGCGCTCTACTTTGAATCTGACTGCAATGGGTTACACTTGATCTCCTGCCTATAAAGGCCTGCATAGGGGACACAGGTGTGGTTCTATTATTGCCCGCCGTAGCCAGCAGTATGTGAGTCGTGGAGCAGTGCTAGAGGGAGCTACAGCTTGTAGGCATGGAGGCCCTGTTACACCAGTGGCTTCCTGAGCTCCCTATGCTGCAACACCGTTCCTGGAAACCACTTCTCCTTTGCTGCTGATCTCTTCTCTGCAATACAGCTCTCTGCAAACTAACTACAGCTTGTCAGCATGGAGGCCCTGTTACACCAATGGCTTCCTGAGCTCCCTATGCTGCAACACCGTTCCTGGAAACCATTACTCCCTTGAATCAGCCTTTCTTTATGTGACACAGAGATGATGTATAGATCCCCCAAACTCCTGTTGCGAGGAGTGATGCCTGGGGCGTAGTACTGAGTTGTTGCATAGAGAATCACATTGAAGTCCTTGTATCCGCAGTTGTGATTCACTCCCGTTTCTCCAGTGCTGTTACAAGCCCCCAGGGTCTCCCAGCTTGTGCTCACGGTAGGCTACTGGTGGATAGAGAGGAAGCAGCAGTCCAGGATAACAAGGGATAGTCAGGAGGACAAGCCAAGGGATGGGGTAACGAGCAGACAGGGATAGAAAGAAGAAAATGCCAAAGGTCCGGGTATCAAGCGGCCAGGCATAGTTAAGACAACAAGCCAAAGGTCAGGGTATCAAGCGGACAGGGATAGTCAAGAGAACAAGCCAAAGTCAGTATACAGAATAAGATGTAGAGCACACTGCAAGAACCACACACAAAGCATAACACACTAATGTTGATTGGCAAGGCTTGGCTTGCAGTGCACAAGGTTAAATAGTGTTTCCTGTTAGAGGTTGGGGTGGAGCCCTGCTGAGGGAAGATTACTTAAGCACACATATGAGAAGCGCACAGTCTCTAAGCTGAACACAAGCAAAGAGGTAAGCATGAATCTTTACTACAGATTTTTGACAGTATCTCCCCTCTTACGAGGCCTCCCCCTCCCCCGCTTGGAGGGAAAGCTTTCCAATGCATGAGGTACTGAAGAATACCTTTACAGAGTGGGGAATCCAGAAATTTCCTAACCTCGTACTCCTGACTATCCTCAGAGATCGGAACCACGGTAGGTAGAGGATGAGAGTACTTATTGAGGACTAAAGGCTTCAGAAGGGAAACATGAAAGGAGTTTGAAATCTTGAGGCTTTTAGGGATCTGGAGTTTAAAACAAGCTGGATTTAGCTTAGAAATTATAGTGTACGGGCCAATGAATCTTGGAGCAAATTTCAAGGAACCAGGATCTCAATGTTTCTGGTGCAAAGCCAGGCTTACACCTGCAACAGTTAGCAAAATCTTTGAATTTGTCAGCAGCTGCCCAGAGGCAGGCATGTTCGGGCCATCGGGACATTCCTGATGGGCCCATGGCTCAGTGCCACGGTTTCAGTGACAGCCTGTCAAATGAATGCCTGCGCAAATTGCACAGCCATTCATTCGAGCACCGCTGTACTGCCCATGGCTAAGTATCAAGCTTCCGGATGCAGCGCACTTCGGCTCTTTCTGCCCCCGCTCGGCTCTTTCCGAACACTGCACACATCTTCGCCCACCTCTGGCCCACGCTTGTCCTTTTCCGTCACCGCTCGGCTTCCCCCACCCCCTCCTCTCTGACAACTCTTCGTCTTTGTCCAACAAAACTGGGCTATCTCCGGCGGCCCCCGCGGTAACGGTCGCTGTGAGTTTAAATGAACCGGAGCTGCCCATGTGATGTCCTGAGAGCAGCCAAAGGCAGAGAGGTCCCCGGAGTGGCCGAAGGAGGCATGAGGATGACGGTGCTGCAGGAACCTGTCCAGGTAAAAGTGTCATTAAATATTGAAATGTGCCAAAAATAAGTGCATAAAAATATTTTCAGCAAAAAATTCATATACAGTAAAACCTTGGTTTGAGAGTAACTTGGTTTGAGAGCGTTTTACAAGACAAGCCGCCAGTGATCAGCTTTTTTTTTCTCCTCACGTTATCAGCACAAGGAGAAAAAATTGCAGATTACCAGCTCTTTTTAATCACATGATCAGCTGTCATTGGCTGACAGCTGATCACGTGGTAAGGGGTCGGTATCAACCCCTTACTCCGATCTGTAATTAGCCGAGTTTTATTGACATGCTGATCACAGAGCGTGCCGCGCGCCCTGCAGGGGGCAAGCAGGCTGCTCGAGAACGGGAGGACGTCCATAGACAAAAGTAGGTCCATGCTTTAGCCATCTTTCGGGTATAGAGTGGATCTGAAGTAGTTAATTGACACTTTTGATTAACTTTTAGCTACGTTGGATTTTGCATATTGTTTGAACTGAATGGATTTTTGATGTTATTTTAGTTGGCGCCACATCCTTTGCTATATATTCAATTTATCTGTGGGTTTGTGGTAACCTGTTTGATGTTGAACCATTTTTAACACTATATTAAATTGTATGCTTTTTACTGCATTTTCTGTCTCTGTCTGATTCCTGGTTCCTGGCACATGGGTTTTTGTAATCATCACTAATCCTGGACTAGTCCACAGTGCCAGGGGACAGGTGGATTCACCTCTCAATAACAAAACCTCCTGCTGTGGTTAGGGCCCTCTCAGACAACACACTGACTGCAAGGCAAGTCAGAAGCTGTGCAAGTTACAATTGATGGTCCAGCCTGGACACCCATTACTGTAGGTCCTTTAAAAGTGTCAACAGTCTTGGACCCCAAGTAGGTAACAATCATGTGGTCTTGCAGACAGCCTGTCCATTGTGGTTGAGAAAATGTCTATAAAACATCAATGAGGCAGCCACAGCCACCGTTGCTCCTTCTTTCAGGGATCTGAGGATCAGAGGCAAGAGGATCCTGCCACTATAAGGAAATATGGCCAAGAAGTTCTTCCACAGCAACTCCTCCAAATGGCACATTTTCTTGTATCTTTCATGGCTCAAATCCTGGGATCGTTGCACAGGCATTTCAGCAGAGCAAAACTGCCACAAATTGCCTGCAGCAGAGAACTTCAAGTTCTTGATGTCACTGAGGACAACTGTGTGCACAGTGATCTCACCCCACCCACATAAACTGAAATTTCCCCATGGAAGTCTGCCCCCTTTTCTCCTTCTCCTCACTGTGGTACCCCAAACCTATTCCTCATATTCCTCTGCCTCCTGCTGCCTCTACCTCACAGGAATGAAGGTAGTAGGTAAAGGATTCTACTGGCCCTAGGACAGCAGGAAGTTATCCTCTTTTGTCTACTGCTGTACCTCTAGTGTCCAGTCTTTGATACAGCATTTGTACCAGGAGAAACACAACAAGGATTGCGTTGTTTCAACCTGCCTCATCATGGCTCACCATTCTGGCCTCCTATTCAAAACAGGACAAAATACTGCATACATTCTGAGTGGCGATCCATTGATGTGGTGAAAAATCACCATCTTTAGCCTGTCCTCTTACAGTACTCATGCAGAAGCTCATTGATGGCCTGCTGCTGCAGATGTAGTCCCTTCAGCATGGCGAACATTAGGTTCCAGTTCATGGGTGTATCACATTTCAAGTGGTTGGCAGGCAGCTTGTGTTTGTGCTGCCAACCAGGAATTACTGTACCACAAGATTGAGGACATTTGCCAGACAAGGTACTTGTGTGAACTTTACCTCCCGAAGGGCTGATAGCCTGTAAGTGACACTAGTACAGTGATCAGTGCTAAAAATATGCACTACCACTGTACACATGACACTGGCTGGGAAGAGGGTTAAACAGCTAGGGCAATCAAAGGGTTAAATGTGTGCCTAGCCAGTGATTTTGTACACTATGTGTGCTGCTTTTACTAAGGGAATTGTTTAGATAGGCAGAGCTCTGTCCTGTCTCTCTCCTTGACGATTAGCGGGTGCTGGCAGACATTCGTTGTCTGGCACCCTCTGATTACCTTGTGTTGTGTCTACTCACAGCACAGCTGGGTCACTGGTGGCGCATGCGCCCCTTACCCGAAAGTGCCAGATCAACAAACTGGTTATATGATCTGGCACAGAAGAGCCACTCTGCCGCTGTACATAGAAGTGATGCGGTCAGTAAGTAGTTAATGAATTCCCTGCACTAAGGTAAAAAATGTTTTACAACTTGCTGTGCCAGGGTGCCTTGACGAGGCTCTGTTGCTTACGTATGCATTTGCAAATGTATGCAGACTAAACCCCTGTTTTTAATGCATACTGTTAGACAGGTTGATTCGGTTGTCTGTGGGCTGGTCCGTAAGTAAGCTTGTTTTTTTTCCTTGGATTTATCCTTGGCCTAGTTTATATCTTATGTTGCCCACCAATGCTGCTTACTGCAATGGCCAGCTATAGGTGGGGGCAGTGGACACCTTTTTTGTATCCCTGTATATTGGTCAGGCAATGCACTGGCGCCTTTACAGCCATTGAGCTATATGCTGGGTGCTCAGTGTGCACCTGCATTTTTAAGAAGGGGTAGGCTCCCCTTCAGCCCATCTGCCCTTCACCTATGCATGTGCTTCCACTGTGGAGTCACTAATTAGTTAGTGATAGGAACTACAGATACCAGGGTTTCTTGGTGAGGCTCTGTAGCATATGCATGCATTTGCAAATGTGAGCATGATTAAACCCCTGTTTTTAACGCATACTGTTGGACAAGTTGATTCAGTTGTCTGTGGGCTGGTCAGTAGGTAAGCTTGATTTTTTTCTTGGCTTTATCCTTGTTTTTTTTTATATTTTATGTATAAGATGTTTGCCTTTAGTAACATTTTAAGGTAAGCAGGCCCACCGGTATTAGGTTGTCCTTGCATACACAAAACTGTATACTCTCGCTGTAAAATGTCATTATTGGACCCAAGGTAGAAGAGAGTAGACATATGGTACAGCCATGGGGGAAACAAGATGGAAGCCATTCTGAAGACTTGAGGACTGATGTTTTGCATGAATGTAGCAAGGGTTAGTGCAGGCAGCAAGCATAAAAAATATTCCTTAAACTTTGCAACGGTCAGGACAGGCAGTAGACTGTAGAGGGCCCCACCAGCCAAATGTTGGAGGTAAGTGTATTCTAACTACAATTCACATTACTATACCCAATAAGGTCCTGTATGGCAGCAACTAACAGACTGCCAGCTCTCCTTAACTAACTAACACACTATGACAAATGGCTGCTTTCAACCCAGCCTTTTAGAGGAAGGGCCCTTTCACACGGAGCGGATCAGTAATGATCCGCTCCGTGTGTCCGCAAAGCTCAGCGGGGATCCTCCGTAAAATCCCCGCTGAGCTGGCGGTCCCCGCACACTGTGCAGGGACCGCCCTCTCTTTCCTTCTCTCTCCCTTATGGGGGATCGGACGAACACGGACCGTATGTCCGTGTTCATTCGATCCGATCCGGCAGACGGAAGAAAAATAGAATGTCTTCCGTCTGCAAATGCGGATCTTTGCGGAGGCGGACAAATTACGGGTGTCAGCGGATATTCATCCGCTGACACCCGTAATCACATAGGGACCCATGTATGTCCTGTTTTATATCCGCAATCGGACGGATGAAAATGCGGACATACGATCCGTACGTGTGAAAGGGCCCGAAGGAGGCTGGCACATAACAAGGACTCTATGTTTGCCCCTTATAAGCTACCTAGCCCAAGTTCAATATTGGTAGTATGTTTATGTAGTGCCTGTGTACTTTCGTACAGGTGCTATATTTAAATTTAGTGGGGGAATGAGAGAGTTATGTTGCTCTCATTCTTTTGATTTGTCAAATTCGTCTTTCGCCAAATCTGGATTGTCCTGTGGGGCAGTCTGTACCCCAGAGATGCGGTCTCATCTCTGGGCGGCAGGTGGCGCCAGAGGGGGTCCAGGCAGAGCCGCTTCTTCTCAGCAGCCAATTAGAGGAGTTTTCCCTTGCAGGGCATGATGGGGGAGGGGTATTCCTGTGGCGGAGGCCGTTGTTCGGGGTTCTTCGCGGGTTCCTGGTTCCAGGTGTGGCACCCACCTTTAGGGTGTGCGCACAATAACGGGCCCCACCACTATGGCCTACCAGGCCGGGGTCGCGTGCTACGCGGAGTTCCTGACTCTGGGCTCTCATAGCCCGGAGCAACTGATGCTGCCAGGGGACCCCAGTGTCTTACTGGGTTCCCATACCTATTGAGAAGATCCCAAGCTGGGTGCTGTTCGGTGGGGGAATCGGTCTGAGGAGAACCCAGGGGCAGGTGATCCAACAGGGCTTGAACGAACCATCAGGGATCTGGGCACTGGACACTGACAGGTCACATTTAAGCTGTCAGTCGGTGACCCCAAAGACAAGCTGGGAGGATTTGCTCTATCGTTCTAATTCTCAAGCACTAGGCCTGTAGCAGAGGTCTGACCTTAACATCTCAATTTAATTAGAGCCAAGTCTGTGGCAGAGACTTGTTCCTTTCCCAGAAGTTCTGAGTGGCGCTCTGGCTGCCAGGCCTGTGAGAGAGGTCTGTCCAGGGGCACTTTACCCACTCCGGCTGGAGTGGTGACGTAGACGAATACAATTGCTAAAGGGCAGGACTGCCTTTACTATCCATAGCCTGATTCTGTATAGTTGCTCTTCCTTCACCAACCTATCCTGTCTGACTCAAGTTGACATGTTGGTCGTGTTTGACCAGAAAAAAAAGCATTGAAAACGTCAACCAACGGTTCTGGACATTCTATTACTGCTCTCAACACCACCATCACCCTTAGACACAGTATAGAGATAACTTAAATACGCCGACCCCAAATCTAACCAGCGGCTCCTCGGGGGGTAGCGCTACATTGGTATGGTGTTGAAATTGTTTGCCATGTCTGCAAACAGTGAATAGATTGTGTTCAGTTTGAAAATGAACCTCATCTCTACAAATAATGAAATACACAAACATAGCAAACACTACATTAAAGTCATATTAAACCCTCAGTTTTGTTAAGCACGTTCGGCAGCTGATTTAATTTGTTCCTAAGTATGCAGCTTGAAATAAATATAGGATGGTTTTGGATTCCACTTATTTATTATAAATATGTATTAACTTGTCTATTTCTATAGTTAGCTAGTCTATCAAAGCTCTGATAAAGTAAATTGTGACGGTACAATAACAAGGTTAGCTATAAAAATAAACACACTGCTTAAATAAGCAAGGATTTCATTTCTTTCCCAAGAAAGTAGGAATTCTAACATAAAACACTAAACAAAATATCACAGAGCATACAAAACAAAAGAACATAAATTATATTTTCTATATTCTCTGTATTCGGTAGCTTTCATCTGAGTTCAATGGTACAAGAGGAAGTCACTCCAGCTGGCCAGCACTATTAAAGCTCACTCAGACACCGCCCACAGAAACACCCACTACCAGCCCGTACCAATAAAAATAATTCGTAAGAGGCAGTCCTTCCTAATCACCAGGAAGTATATTCTTTGTCTGCCCATCCTCTAGGAAGTATGCTGTAATGTCCACTAGGGGCAGCATTTGTCCATAAATCACTTCTTTTTGACCCGGGCCATCCTTCAGTAACAGCTGGCCTTTGATTTTCTGTAACTCAGGACATTCTATTCGCACCTCCTCAGGAGGTCTTATCTGGTGCTTCTCCACCCCTGTACCTCACACCAGGAGGCCTATGCATGAACATCCTGTTAGGACATGAATTCCCATTTATGACTCCTTGTTTCACACACACTGTCGGGTAAACTTGCTGTACTGGCATTCCAAAAAGGCAATCTCCAACATAGGCCAAATGGTTGTACCAACCAGGCATTAAAACTCCAGAAATATGATATTAAACCATGTTGCCTTCCAATAAAGCTTCTTTATCTTTTAACCCTTGCCTATGTTCCAGTTTAAGACGGTACCATGACCAGGGCTGTCTTAATGAGAGGGCACACCTGGGCACCGCCCAGGGGCCCCAGCTGCATGGGGGGCCCCTGCACTTTCCCCAAAGCAGCTGGTCCTTGAGCCCACACTGCCCTGAAAATGGGGCCCCATGATGGCACTGAGAGTGATAGATGCAAAGGGGAGGCAGTCTGCCTCCTACCTACTTAATGTCTGTTTACCTGCACTGTCATCATTGTAGGGGCCCCAGAGCATTATTTTGCCCAGGGGCCCATGATGCTATTAAGACGGCCCTGACCATGACCACTGCCCCAGGTTACCTTTTTTAGGGTCGGTAATTTTTACTAGCTGCATCCTGTGAAATCAACCGTGTATGCCAGGAGTTGTTTCTCCCTACATTGTGTGCATCAGTGAAAACACACAGCCTCGTAAGCCTACAATGGAAAGGCATACCCCTACTCCTCCTTTCTATAGGCTTACAGACTGGCTTGAAACTGCACTGCCCACTGTTAACACTTTTCTGTGAAGATCAGGGAATCAGCACTGAGAGATCAAGTACAGCAGTATTGAAAATTGTAAACTGCAAGTGTTGGAGTAAGATTATTAAGCAATAGTTTACTACTGAATGTTTCTTTGTTGTGCTTAATGTGTTAAGCTCCAAAACCCTGGGGATTTTAAAGGATAAATTCTGGACAGAACTGTAAAAGGTACACTGCCTTGAAAAAGTATTCATACTCCTTGAAATTTTCAATGAATGTTACAACCAAAAACAAAAATGTATTTTATTGGGATTTTATGATTTTATAGACCAACACAATGTGGCACATAATTGTAAAGTGGAAGAAAAATTATAAATGGTTTTCAATTTCTTTTTTACAAATAAATATGTGAAAAGTGTGGCATGCATTTGTATTCTTCCCCCTTTATTCCAATACCCCTAACTAAAATCCAGTGGAACCAATTGCCTTCAGAAGTCACCTGATTAGTAAATAGAGTCCACTTGTGTGTAATTGAATCTCAGTATAAATACAGCTGTTATGTGAAGCCCTCAGAGATTTGTTATAGAACCTTCTGTAACAAACATCATCATGAAGGCCAAGGAACACACCAGAAAGGTCAGGGATAAAGTTATGGAGAACCGCTTCAACCCTGAAAGATTTTACCCCCTTCCTGACCAGAGCACTTTTTACAATTTGGTACTGCATTGCTTTGACTGACAATTGCGCGGTCGTGCAACGCTGTACCCAAACAAAATGTGCATCCTTTTTTTACCACAAATAGAGCTTTCTTTTGGTGGTATTTGATCACCTCTGTGTTTTTTATTTTTTGCGCTATAAACAAAAGAAGAGCGTCAATTTTGAAAAAAACACAATGGGGCAGATCCACAAAGATATTACGCCGGCGTATCTATTGATACGCCGCGTAATTTCAAATTTCGCACGTCGTATCTTTGTTTTGTATCCTCAAAACAAGATATGACGGCATCTCGGCTAGATCCGACAGGCGTACGTCTTAGTACGCCGTCAGATCTAAGCTGCAATTTTTCGGCGGCCTCTAGGTGGCGTTTCCGTCTAATTCCACGTCGAGTATGCAAATTAGCTATTTACGGCGATCCACGAATGTACGACCGGCCGGCGCATTTTGTTTACGTCGTTTGCGTTCGGCTTTTTCCGGCGTATAGTTAAAGCTGCTGTTATGAGGCGTACTCAATGTTAACTATGGCCGGCGTTCCCGCGTACAATTTAGAATTTTTTACGTCGTTTGCGTAAGTTGTTCGCGAATAGGGATTTGCGTAGAATGACGTCACCGTCATGAGCATTGGCTTGTTCCGGGTTAATTTCGAGCATGCGCACTGGGATACCCCCACGGATGGCGCATTCGCAGTTAAAAAAAAACTTTGTTTACGTCGGGTCACGACGTATTAACATAAAACACGCCCCCATTACATCCATTTGAATTCCGCGCCATTACGCCGCCAAAGATACACTACGCCGCCGTAACTTACGGCGCAAATTCTTTGAGGATTCGAAAAAAAAGAATAAAGTTACAGCGGCGTAGTGTATCTTAGATACGCTGCGCCCGGCGCAAAGGTACGTGGATCTGCCCCAATATCTTTTACTTTTTGCTATAATAAATATCCCACATATTTAAAAAAAAAAAAAAATCTCAGTTTAGGCCGATATGTATTCTTCTACATAATTTTGGTGAAAAAAAATAATCGCGATAAGCGTATATTGACTGGTTTGAGCAAAAGTTATAGCGTCAAGAAAGTAGGGGGTAGTTTTAATAGTTTTATGGCATTTTTATTATTATTTATTTTTTTACTAGTAATGTCATCAATTTTATCGGGACTGCGATATTGTGGTGGACAAATTGGACACTTTTGGCACATTTTTGCGACCATTTACATTTATACAGCGATTAGTGCTATAAAATTGCACTGATTACTGTATAAATGTCACTGGCAGGGAAGGGGTTAACACTAGGGGGCGATCAAGGGGTTAACTGTGTTCCCTCACTGTGTTCTAACTGTAGGGGGATGGGCCTAACTAGGGGAAGAGAGAGATCGGTGTTCATTCTTTGTATGAACACACGATCAGTCTCTTCTCCCCTGAGAGAACCGGTTCTCGTTCTGTCACCCGTGATCACGGGTGACTGTCGCCAGCAAAATTTATAGCGTTTACAAAATAGGGGATAGTTTTATGGCATTTTTATTAATAATTTTTGGTTCTACAAAGTACTGACCCAGGGGGGCTGAATACAAATGCACGCCACACTTTTCACATATTTATTTGTAAAAAATATTGAAAACCATTTATCATTTTCCTTCCACTTCACAATTATGTGTCACTTTGTGTTGGTCTACCACATAAAATCCCAATAAAATGCATTTACATTTTTGGTTGTAACATAACAAAATGTGCAATATTTAAGGGGTATAAATACTTTTTCAAGGCACTGTGCACTTTATCCTAACAGACAGTCTTTAAAACATGTGTCTTACTAGGAAGGTTTGATTGATCAGACCAAACCTCAATACGATTGTTCTCAAGTTTGTGGGTATCTTCGCAAGCATGAGTTGGCATGCAATGAGTAATTTGTAATCCAAAGATTTTTGGGCAGGTCCCCGTCTCACCCAACCAGGCCTGGCCCTTCTGGACTGCTCCGCCAGCGAAAACTCAGTGCAGATCTTCCACATGGCCGTCACACACTGCTGATCAACAGGTCACCAGCTGCTCTTGGACACAGTCCGGTCACTCCTTCAGGAATCCCCCTCACAGGAGGGGCGATCCACATAGGCGAGTGTAGGCCCAGGCTTCTCAGGCCTAGGCTCCAGGAGACAAGCCTCAATACAGGCATCCTTCTTGCTTGGAGATGTTGTCCAGAGAGAGCGAGCCAAGGACATCCTCCTCCTTAAATTCCTTCCCCCAGCAGGCTGTGCGGGGGAACAAAGTATTATGGGATTGCACAGTTGCACTCTGGACATTGTAGTCTTTCCACTGACCAGGGCAATGGAGTCTTTTAGCCAGATTCAGGTACGTTTACGCTGGCGTATCAGTAGATACGCCGTCTTAACTCTGAATCTACGCCGGTGTTAATTTAAGCGTATTCTGGAAACCAGATACGCTTAAATTAGGCTAAGATACGAGCGGCGTAAGTCTCCTACGCCGTCATATTTTAGGGTGCAATTTTCCCGCTGGCCGCTAGGTGGCGCTTCCGTTGAATTGGTCGTAGAATATGTAAATGACTAGATACGCCGATTCAGGAACGTACGTGCGCCCGGCGCATTTTTTTTACGTCGTTTACGTATGGCTTTTTCCGGCGTAAAGTTATTCCAACAAATAGCTGGCCTAGCCAATGTTACAGTAAGTATGGCCGTCGTTCCCGCGTCGAAATTTGAAATTTTTACGTTGTTTGCGTAAGTCGTCCGTGAATGGGGCTGGACGTAATTTACGTTCACGTCGAAACCAATACATCCTTGCGCCGTACTTTGGAGCAATGCACACTGGGATATGTACACGGACGGCGCATGTGCCGTTCGTAAAAAACGTCAATCACGTTGGGTCACCAAACATTAACATAAAACACGCCCCCCCCATCCTCATTTGAATTAGGCGCGCTTACGCCGGCCCCATTTACGCTACACCACCGTAAGTTAGGAGGCAAGTGCTTTGTGAATACAGTACTTGCCTCTCTGACTTAAGACGGCGTAGCGTAAATACGATATGCTACGCCGCCTTAAAGATACGCGCCCCTACCTGAATCTAGCTATTTATCTCCCTGCACTTCAATTCCCAGCATTTTACCCATATCAAAAGTGGCACCTTGCTACATTTGCAATTCATTATATGTCAAATTATGGTTTCATAGTTTTTATTAAAGAAAACAATCTGCTGTGCTTAATTTGAATGAAACGCCTTATAGGAGAGTTTACATTTAAGATCACATTATAATCTATGCATTACATTGCTACTAAATGTCTCCCTTTTTTATATTTAAAATATCTGTATTCTGCCAGTGGGCCTTGAAGCTCATATTTATTCCCTCAACACGTTTATTACTGTTTTCTTCTGTTTTGACCTCAGTTCTCCTATAAAACCCATTTTTGCATGCAAAATCTTTATTGCCTTTGATTTTAGAAAGCAAATGTACCACATACTGGTTTGTAATGCAGCAAAGTTTTTCTTCATCAGTATTAAACCTTCAAGCATGAAATCAGTGATCCCTCTGGCAGACATTTATTCATCTTGCAATTAAACAATATCCTTTGTTTCATGTATCAATCTAACCAATTTGGTAAATGCGCTTGTAAAGGATTAACTCTATTTTGTTATTAGCAACAGAATTGCCTCTCTGAGTGTACCCTTAAGGGAAATGACATTCACATTTTGTGAGGTGAAATAATTAGTCGCAGAGGGGTTTGAAATGTAGGGATTTAGGTAAATATGATAGCGGTGCAGTGATCCAGTAGCAGTAGGCCAATTTTTCTTTTTTGCCCATGCTGGCTAATAATGTTTTTCTTTTAATTACCTTATAGTCATTACTACTATCTGAGCTGCAGGCAGATATAAAAAAGAACACCAATTATTACTATAATGTAGTCATTAAGAAATAAATAATGTATTTTTAAATGTAACTAGTTACTTATATTTGACTTGGTATCGGTCTCTAATTCCCAAAGTAATCTGGGAGAGAGAAGGGTCATATACAGGGACCAATACTACCGTACTAATAGTTACTTTGGGGAAAAAAAAGAATTTAGAAAAAAACGTTACTACCTTGCTGAACGTCTACTAAACAAACCCGAAAAATTCAGGCAGTATATTAGTTCTTCATACCAGTGGTGTAAAAATGGGCCAAGTATTCATTGGGGCTATTATGGGGCCTGGGGTTGGAAGGGGTCGCAATATTGAGGCTGTTGAGGCAATTCAAACAGAAAATCTGTGTGCATGTGAAGATAACCCATACCCATCACCATATTATTAAAGTTATTTTAAACCCATAGGGCCAGATTCAGAAAGCATTTACGTTGCTGTATCTCCAAATGTGCGCCGTCGCATCTTTACGCCGATTCACAAAGCGAGATACGTCCAAAAACATGGCTTCAGCCGTCTGACGTAACTTGCCTATGCCGGCGTATCGTGGGCGCATAGTTACGCTGGACGCATTCGGCGTTCCCATTATAAATATGGAAATTACCTAGATACGCCGATTCACAAACGTACTTGGGCCCGGCGTATTCATATACGCTGTTTATGTAAGGCATAAGACCGGCGTAACTTTACCCCTAATAAAGCAGGGGTAAGTCATGTTAAGGTATGGACGTCGGAACGACCGTCGAAATTTACGTTGTTTACGTAAGTCGTACGTGAATAGGGCTGTGCGTAAATTACGTTACGTCGTAGGCAGTGTTTGGCGTATCTTAGGCATTCTAGCCGACGTGATTTTGAGCATGCGCACTGGGATACGTCCACGAACGGTGCATGCGCCGTTCGTTCTGTCCCTCATTTACATGGGGTCATGGCTCATTGTAATACAACGCCCCCACTGCCTTGATAATTTGAATTAGGCGGGCTTACGCCGGCCCATTTACGCTACACCGCCGTAACTTAGGCCGCAAGTTCTTTCTGAATACGGTACTCGCCTCTCTAAGTTACGGCGGCGTAGCGTATATGAGATGCGCTACACCCGCCTAAAGTTACGCCATTCTTTCTGAATCTGGCCCTTCGTTTTTTTTTTGTATTAGGATGTCCATACTTTTCTGAGATGACAAGTTATCTCCTTCTGCTACCACCTCTCTTATTTGCAGGTGTTGCCTTAGCTAGCCAGCTGCTAAGCAGACATTTGTGCACTCCAAGCTAGTGCTATGTATGTCTAATGACACATCACCCAGCAAAGCAGACCTTTGCTCCTTTTTCCTGGCAATTTTACAAACAGCAACAGGAGCTTATGTTTCCACTGCCTTTAGTCCCCTCCTCTGTACATGGAAGATCTCAGATGTGGTACAGATGGCGGTGACTTGGAAGTAGTTAACATGAGCTGCAGGTAAGTGTCTGGGGGCGGGGGCACAGAAAGGTACCAGGGTTTTTTTTGCCTTTAAGCAGAACCATGGGTAAAGCTTTTGTTCATTTAGTACAGATTAAGGGAGGGTTATAAACGCAGTCAGATTTTTTTTTTTGCCCATCTGTGTCCCATAAGGGAGATTTACATTCACTTTGTGCCCCAAATTCTAAACAATAAGTGAGAGGAAATCCTTGCAAATTAAACCTTTGGAGCCCCCTTGGTCAATAGAAATAGTCAGTACATTGTCATTATATAACTAGTGTGACGGTGATTAGGGACACTGACTGGTTAATCATTTTTCTTTTTATTAAATGTTTTTCAAAGTATTATTTTTTTAATACAGTGCTACCATAGTAACACTGAACTAATCTGGGGAAGTGATTATGAATTTCTTTTTACATATTATGATTGCTTATACCAGTGAATTTCACTGCTATAAGCAACCATTTTTACTGAATGAAATTGATTAATTCCGTGTGTATTGTTGTGATTAGCTGCGATGGCCACCGTTAATCATTGGTACAGATGGGCTGTGATTGGCCCTGTCTGTACCGTGTGATCACTGTGACCAATTTCAGCTAGCAACACAATGTATGGTATAAATGGATGGAAGCCATTTATTGTGTACAGTTGTCATGTGATCGACTGTGATTGGTCATGGGGATCAAATGGTAAAAGCAGCAGACTAGTACAGTGATTCAGTGGACACAGTGGGTGACAGGTGGGGCACACGTGAGGCGTATTCCGGGAGAACGTCATATGACATCCACCTGGAATGATGTCATTTGCATATAGGCCGAGCGGAAACCAGTTAAAGAAGTTTTATTATGGTCTCTGAATAATTATGTGCACAAAGCAACTCCCTTTTTTTTTTTTTAGGAGTCCGGAGGTCCCCAGGGGCCCGGAGGCCCCCAGGGCCCCAGATGGCAACCCCCCTTTTTTGTATTTATTTTTAAATAAAACATTTTTTTTTTATATATTTTTATTTTTTATTAAAGGGCCAATTTTTTTTAGGGGTCCCCAGGGGCCGGGAGGCCCCCAGGGCCCCAGATGGCAACCCCCCTTTTTTTATTTATTTTTAAATAAAAAAAATATATTTTTTTAATATATTTTTATTTTATTTTTTATTAAAGGGCCATTTTTATTTTTTTTTAGAGGTCTGGAGGTCCCCTGGGGCCCGTAGTTCCCCAGGGCCCCGGATGACAACCTCCCTTTTTTTATAAAAAAAAACTTTTTTTATATATTTATTTATTTCTTTTATTTTTTATATATACGAAGGCATGGCAGCCCATTCAAATCAATGGGCTGCTGTGCCTGCACAAATGAGGCCCGCCAAAACACATACATGTGAACCAGCCAGACCCAAAATAAGCTGGAGGGGGGCCCAAAAAAAATGTTTGCCCAGGGCCCAAACCATATTAAAGACGGCCCTGATTACGATTAATATAATACAGGATTTATATAGTGCCTGAGTTCGATGTCATTGCAAATAAAACAAGTATCACGGACAGAACTCAGTTGCTCTTTTTGCAAGTGCACTAATATGACTATAATCACCATAAGCAGCACTTTACAAATTGGAGGAAGACAGTTCAGTTACAATGCAATTCAACACAAGAGAAACAGAGGTCCCTGCTTGTTAGAGCTTACTATTTAAAAGGGAGGGTCTAGTGATAGAAAAGTAAAAGTAATTCTGGGGAATGAGCTGATGGATAAAGTAAAGGAACAGTTATTAGTTAGAGGTGGGATAATCCTCTATGAAGAGATGAGTTATATAGGATCACCTAAAGGTGCAAAGAGTAATAGATAGTTGGACAGAGTGGTGTATAGAATTCCAGGGAATGGCAGAGGCTTTAGATAAGTCCTGGAGGAAAGAGGTGACAAAGGAGCTAAAGAGCAGGAGGTTTAGTTGGGATTTTTAATACTTAAAGGGGTTGTAAAGCCTTGTGATTTTTCACCTTAATGCATCCTATGTATTAAGGTGAAAAAACACCTTGCACTGTCTGGCCCCCCCTGAGCCCCCGTCTTACTTACCTGAGCCCCTAACTTCCGTGGGCGCGATCCCGCGTTCTCCCCACGGCTTCTCGGCTCTTCATTGGATAGATTGATAGCAGCGCAGCCATTGGCTTCCACTGCTGTCAATCAAATCCAAAGACGTGGCTGCCGGGTCGGGGCCAATCATACACTCAACGGCTATGTACGCCAAGTGTATGACACAGGAGCGCGCCCTCAAGGTAACCCCCTTCGAGAGAGAGCTTCCCAGAGGGGGTTATCTATTGCGGGGAGGGTCCTTGAGAGCCGCCGTGGGACCTCAGAAGAGGACGATCGGGCCACTCTGTGAAAAAATAATTGCACAGTGGAGGTAAGTATGACATGTTTGTTATTTTTTTTAAACGTGAACCCATAGTATCACTTTAAAGTATACCTATAAGCAATATTTTCTTTTTAATTTCAAGCAGAACCATAGGTAAAACTTTTTCATTTAGGACAGATTAAGGGCGGGCCATAACCCCTGTCAGTTTATTTTTTGTCATCTGTGTCCCATTGGGGAAATTTCCCTTCACATACCGTCCCATTGCCAAAAACAGCAAATGAGGAAAATCCCTGCAAATTAAGGGAAACCCTTGGGGACCCCTAGGTCACCACAACTAGTGTCCCCATTGGAATATTTCCCCTTTATTACTTTTCTGGGAACAACTGGAAATTTGGAATATTCTTTTACTATCAATGATAATGGGATACAGAAGAAATAGAGGGTGAATCTCCCTAATGGGGGCACAGACAGCAATAGAAACTTGTTTTATAATGTCTTCTTTGCCTTTAGTTATACATGAACCTTAACCCTAAATGAGGTGTAAAGAGCTTTTGACTTACAACCAAATCTCATCACTTTTACAGTATAATGTTTTGATCTTACAAAGCCTTTGCCCTTAACTACTTGCCTACCGCCGTATAGTAAAATTACGGCAGCAGGCACCCTCCCTCCCTCTGGTTGGACGTCAGATGACGTCCTTGTTTTCCTGGCATTCTGGCGAGCATGCGCTTGCTGCCGGAGGTGCGCGCGCATGCTTGGCGCATCACTGTGTACTCGGTGCACGTGCCCAGCGGCCGCGATGGGCACCGGCCACCCGCCATTGCTCATCACAGAGCAGGGAAGTGGATCTGTGTGTGTAAACACACAGATCCATGTCCTGTCAGAGGAGAAGAAGAAATGATTGTATGTTCCTTTCATATAGGAACAACGATCGGTTTCCTCTTCTCATCAGTCCCCCCCCTACAGTTAGAATCACTCCCTAGGACACACAATCAACCCCTTGATCGCCCCAAGTGTTAACCCCTTCCCTGCCAGTCACATTTACACAGTAATCAATGCATTTTTATAGAAGTGATCGCTGTATAATTGTGAATGGTCCAAAAATAATGTCAAGAGTGTCAGATATGTCGGCCGCAATGTCAGTCATGATAAAAATTGCAGATCGCCGCCATTAGTAGTAAAAAAATAATAATAACAAAAATTACATAAACATATTCCCTATTTTGTAGATGCTATAACTTTTGCGCAAACCAATCAATATACGCTTATTGCGATTTTTTTTTTTGCCAAAAATATGTAGAAGAATACATATCGGCCTAAACTGAGGAAAAAAAATGGGATATTTATTATAGCAAAAAGTAAAAAATATTGTGTTTTTTTTTCAAAATTTTCATTCTTTTTTTTTTAATAGCGCAAAAAATAAAAAATGCAGAGGTGATCAAATACCACCAAAAGAAAGCTCTATTTGTGGGGAAAACAATTATCAAAATTTTATTTGGGTACAATGTCGCACAACCACACAATTGTCAGTGCTGAAAGCTGAAAATTGGCCTGGGCAGGAAGGGGTGAAAGTGCCCTGTATTAAAGTGGTTAAATATAACGACAGCTACATAGTGGCTGTAATACATAACTTTCTTTGGTTTATTAACCAGCATTGGCTTACAACCGGGGGTTGCCCCTTAGCCACATTTCTAAGAGGCCCTCTATCCAATCAGAAAGGCAAAATGAAATTTGTTATTAAACAACATTCTTTTTAACCACAGCCAAGTGGCAGAGCCCCTGAGCTATGGCGTGAATCAGCAAGGAAAATACCAACCCAAAACAGCAATTTGTATAAGGTAGATTTGGGACAAAAAGAAAATAAGTATCTGACTGACCCTTTCAGTCAGGGCCCACTCACACTGCAATGCAGTGCATGTCTTTTTATGTGTTGACCCCAGATGTGGCATGCTGCTTCGGCCAGCTGAAAATTGATGGGCTATCACATACATCAATGTACAAAAAAATAGGTACTCTGCATTTTAGAGCATTACAACTCACAAGGAACCATGCTTTGTTCTGCCTGCAGTGCAAATGTATTTTGGAGGTATATTCGGGTACTGTACATGAATAGAATTGCAGCACACTAATGCACTTGCACATAATGTTTGTTAACCGCAATATGATGGTGTGATTGGGCCCTAAATGACTAACTATTTCAATGTCTTACTGACTCTTTCAGTATGTGACTGGCCCCTTTAGTAAGTGACTGGTCCTTTGTGGATTAAAACTGCAAATTTGTTCCCAATGCAGACCTATATTAGTGTGAGATGCTCAATTCACCAGACTCAGGCAGAACCAAGATGAGGGGGGCTATCCATCATGTCATTACATTCCCTGGCTGTTTATATTTACTAGTTCCACTGCCAGATTTTTAATAGTTTCAGTCAAATATTCCATGTGCTACAAGCATGGTAATCTTACATAATATTACTATAGTAAAGGGGGGGGGGGGGGTCTTGTCAACCTCTACAAGTGGCACTATCCCCAATAATGTACAAGTGAAACATTTCCCATGTTCCCACCTCAAAAATCAAGGGGCAGTGAGGATAGGGATTTTAATGTGTCCAAATTACAAAGCAACTAAATAATACATGAAAAATATCTCTATTACAGTATTCCATTACAAAATTTTATCTCTTCATAATTACAAAACCATTGGTTACCAGCTGCACAGATGTACAATTCGATACGTAGAGACAAAAAAAAAAAAAAAAACAGTGAATAAACACATTTCATCCGGTGAGGACTTCCTTAGGATAAACATTATTTTTACAGTTTTGCAGCTAACCAGTGAATCTTTCTATACTTTTAAATAAAAAAAAAATCCATGAAGGGATAAACACTTACAGAGTAACAGCATTCAAACGGTCTGGTTAACTTAAAACCATCACCCTTAGCTACAATGGTAATTATCCATACTGTGAGATTGGGGGATCAGCCTCCAATGGTAGATGCGTGTTTCAGTGAGACGCCAATCCGGACTGATTTTTTTTTAAGGGCCTGGTAGCCCACTTTTATTTAAAAGTTCATAAATACAAATAGCAGCCCACGCAGGGGGGTTCCACCATTCCTGTATCTTGGAAAAACATCAACAACTCAGCCTCCCAGCTTTCACATTTGCCATCCGGCTGTTCAGGCCTTTAACTTAGGCCCCAAGTTCTGCTCCTCAGAACTACCAGCTTCCTAGACATAAGCACATGTCTAGCTTATCTCTTGCTGCTCCAACAGTAGTGACCTCTGCCTCCTGCAGAGATGCATCCACTCTGTGACTTCTCTCACAGAGATTTGGGAGTCACCTGACTCTTTAGCACAGACCTCCTGTCTGTGGGGTGGGGCCCTGAATGCTGCTCAGATCAGCCTTTAAAAACCCAAAACACAGCTGACCAATTAACATGTGTTTCTTTACAGAATCTGGCGTAAAACAGCCATTTCTCACCCAGCACAAGGTCCCCTCCTCACAATACATATAAGAAAGACCCAACAGATCCATCCGCAGATCATAACCCCAAAACAGACCAAAAAGTAAAGGGGGAGTAGTAAAATAAAGCCTCCCACTGCCTACTACAGCAGGGTGATCACACAGGCAGAGAGTGGCAAAAAATCCCAACAAACAATAAAATGAGACTGACTGACCAGGGGGTCCCCTCAGATAACAAGCTGCACAATGGCAGTATCCTTTTATTTCACCACTAGGATGTCTGAATGCTGCTACTCTGTGGTTGAAAGATTCTTTGGTTAGCTGCATTGTTGTAAATATCTAAAAACGTGGATCCTGAGGAAGACCTCACCAGGCGAAACGTGCTGATCCATCGTTTCTTCAACTCTACGTATCTATTTTTACATTTATTTGTGCAGCTGGTGACCAATGGTTTTATAATTATGACGAAATACATTTTTTACTGGAAAAATAAAGGATATAATTATATATATATTATATTATATAATATTAACCATGTAGGAATGCTGATTCCCAAAACAAAATTATATAAAACACACAAAAAAAGTAAAATTAAATCTTGTGTACATTTCCAATTTATATTATGTATAATAAATATTATAGGTTCAAATCCCTCTCCAAAACAATTTACAACTCTACATTTAAAAAATATGACTGTTGTCATCTGACACAAACAAACCACACTCCTGCACACAATTTGTGAAACACATTTTCTGCATTCTTATACATTTTGGAAACATGATAAGCTTCACCTATTCATGTCCCATAGAAATATTGGCACTAGAATGGCCATGGTGAGCCTTAATAGAACCAGGTAAGTGGAGCATTGCTATATATGTTGAGAGTTTCCATGTTAGAGCTATATACAGTATGCAACATGGAGACTCTTATAAATTGGTTGGGACCGCAGTACCTGTGGTGTATTTAGGTTTTGTGCTGCCCTAGGCCTGAATAAACTCATGCACCCCCTAATTTAAATACGACCCACCCCTTCCTGTCACGGCTACACCCCTTACTGTTTAAGACCCACCCTATCATCTGTAAACCTTCAGTGAAGCCAGGGCCGGCGCAACCACCAGGCGGACCAAGCGGCCGCTTGGGGCGGGCAGGTCCGCAGCCTGGGATGGGGCGGAAAGATAATTTTTTTTTTTTATTGTCCGGACTCCCGCAGACTCGCAAGCGGCGGGCGCGCTGCACACAGCCGCAGAGTCCGGTCCGCGGCGGCGGCGATCTATAGTGGTGGTAGGCACGGCTCAGGCTGCCTGCGTCCAATAGCAGGCTCCACCGCTGCGGCGCCGTCCTCCTAGCCTTTCCCCTAAAGAAGGCGACGGCAGCCCCAGAGCATGGCGGGAGTTGTAGTTCTCCAACAGAGCACAGGCACACAGACTTCACTTGGCCCTCTGGTGCCTGTGCTCTGCAGTGACTACAACTCCCAGATTGCACTGCAGGGCACTCAGAGAGAGGGAGAACGTCACATGTTGCTTCTCTCGGTTCACGATTGTCCCGCCTCCTGCTCTCCGCTCTGTGAAAGGTAGGAGTGGAGAGGGAAGGGAGGAAAATATATGGAAATGTGATGGATGGGGTGTGGGGGGCAGTGCTGTGTGTGGGGGGGCAGTGCTGTGTGTGGGGGGGGCAGTGCTGTGTGTGTGTGTGGGGGGGCAGTGCTGTGGGGGGACAGTGCTGTGTGTGTGAGGGCAGTGCTGTGTGGGGGGGGGGCAGTGCTGTGGGGGGACAGTGCTGTGTGTGGGGGGGGGCAGTGCTGTGTGTGTGTGTGGGGGGGCAGTGCTGTGGGGGGACAGTGCTGTGTGTGTGTGAGGGCAGTGCTGTGTGGGGGGGCAGTGCTGTGGGGGGACAGTGCTGTGTGTGGGGGTGGGGGGCAGTGCTGTGTGTGGGGGGTTAGCGCTGTGGGGGGGGGGGCAGTGCTGTGTGTGTGTGGGGGGGTAGTGCTGTGTGTGTGTGTGTGTGTGTGGGGGTAGCGCTGTGGGGGACAGTGCTGTGTGTGTGTGTGGGGGACAGTGCTGTGTGTGTGTGTGTGGGGGACAGTGCTGTGTGTGTGTGGGGGACAGTGCTGTGTGTGTGGGGGGGCAGTGCTGTGTGTGGGGGGGGCAGCGCTGTGGGGGTAGCGCTGTGGGGGGACAGTGCTGTGTGTGTGTGGGGGCAGTGCTGTGTGTGTGTGGAGGGCAGTGCTGTGTGTGGGGGGGACAGTGCTGTGTGTGGGGGGACAGTGCTGTGTGTGGGGGGCAGTGCTGTGTGTGTGTGTGTGTGTGTGTGGGGGGGGGGTGTGTGATGGGGAAATACTGTGTGGGGGGGGTATGTGATGGGGGGCAATAATGTGTGGGGGGATATGTGAAGGGGGGTGCATTACTTTGTGGGGGGATATGTGAAGGGGGGCATTACTGTGTGGGGGATGTGTGAAGGGGGGGGGCATTAATGTGTGGGGGGATATGTGAAGGGGGGTAATACTGTGTGGGGGGGATATGTGAAGGGGGGGCAATACTGTGTGGGGGGGATATGTGAAGGGGGGGCAATACTGTGTGGGGGGATATGTGAAGGGGGGCATTACTGTGTGGGGGGATATGTGAAGGGGGGTAATTATTGAAAGAAATATTTTTGCAAGGGAGGTGGGTGGCCGTTGGGGGGGGGGGGGGGGCGCCAAAATGGAGCTTCGCTTGTGTAGGCAGAAATCCTTGCACCGGCCCTGAGTGAAGCCCTATCAGTGCAGCTTACGAGTGCCACCTCATCTGTGCCCAACAGTGCAGCCTCACCAGGGGCCACAAGTGCAGCCACATCAGGGGCCACCCGTGTAGCCTATCAGTGGCACTGGCCATCAGTTCAGCCTCACCAGGAGCCACCAGTGCAGCCTATCAGTGACCATCAGTGCAGCTTAAGATTGCCGCCTCATCAGTGGCAATCAGTGCAGACTCATCAGTTTCATAATATAACAGCTTTATTAGTGCATACGAGTTACATTTTGATTATAGCATGGAGCACTTTGCACATGCTGAAATTAATGCAAACTCATTAAACAGTCCACATTCAGCGAAAGTTCATGTACTGCAGAGTTTGCATTGATTTTAGCATGCACTGAGAACTTTGCAGCACATGAACTTGGAATGTGGACTGTTTAATGAGTTTGAAGCACGCATGGAGCACTTAATTGAATATTAATTTAATATATTATCCATGTTGAGCATTTTGAATTCTGCTTGCAACAAGCACAAAAGTAATAGTAATTGTTGTACCTGCTGTTCTGGCCACCGCCTGGCAGTTCCTGTTGTTGTTCTCTCTCTCTCTATCTATCATCACAGAGAGACCAGGACTGGGCAGAAAATATAATGTAAGGATACTGCGCGAAGGAGGGTAGGTGGAGCATTAGGCCCGACCTCCACCAGTTCAATTGTGTGCACCCGGTCTGGCCAGTCATCGGCTGTTTTATGGGGGCGTCAGTCGCTCCCAACTCCCGGCTCCATACTCAGGGATAGGCATGGACCAAAGCTGTAGCAGACATTTTCAAAAACACAGAACTTAGTGAAGGACTCAGGGAGGGACTGGTCTGGGACTGGGGGCAGCGGCCGCCCCAGTGTGGGAGAAAAAGCACAGAGCCGAGGAGGAGGAAACAAGGAAAGAAGGTGCTGCTGGTCTGGGTACCTAATTAGGTGTTTTAGCATGTGCAATGATAATGATGACTGCATCTGCAATCATATCTGCATTCTGCAATCATCAATACAGGCCAGGGAAACATGAACTGCTGCATCACTAGTGCAGATATGCAGGAGCTGCAAGTCTGTTTGATGCAGTGCCAAGCTTTCCTGAAAACTTTTCTGGGAAGCATTTGCTTTGCTTGACTTTTTCTCCTGTGCTGGGGCGGCTGATGCACTGACCCCTAGACCCAGACCAGTCCCTCCCTGAGGTTTGAGACTGTCCCTGCTCCAGTACTCTCTCAGTCAGAAGAACAACAAATCAAGCGTGCACACTGCGCATAACTTACTCTCTGGCTGCTTTACTCCACTTCCTCAGAGATCAATCTGCAGCAGGAGTCAGGAGCTGTGGGCGGAGCCGCGCCCCGACAGGACGGATCTACAAAGGCACTATACAGCCTAGGAGGAGAGAAGAGCAGTGAGTCATCATCATAAAAAAATAAAAATCAACAGGGGCTGTATTTGTGTGGGGGGCTGGAGGTGGGAGCAGGGACTTGGGGGGAGCTTTATTCCATGTGGGGGGCGGCTTTTATGCCGGCCCCCACAAAGTGCCACCCTAGGCCTAGGCCAAGACACAGCACTGCGCAGTACACACTAGGGTAACCAGACATCCCCTGTTTTGTGTTCTGGGGATAGTGCCCAATTGTCAGGGAAGAATTCTGAGAAGAACTGGCAAATATGCCAATATCCAATATGGCCGTGCTAATGTGCGCAAGTGCGTACCCGGCTGTGGAGCCACAGTTAGAATGCTGGAGGAGGGGGAGGGGGAGAGGAGCAAGGCTTTGTGCGCCCACATCGCTGGACCGTGGGACAGGTGAGTGTCTGATTATTAAAAGTCAGCAGCTACACTTTTTGTAGCTGCTCACATTTAAATGGGTGGAACTCCGTTTTAATTTTGAGTCTTGTCACCTTACTATACAGATGTTATTGACAAGGCCATTGAGCCTCCCCATATATTTAACCACTTCCCGACCTCCTCATGTACATTTACGTCGGCAGAATGGCACGGACAGGCACATCAACGTACCTGTACGTGCCTGCCTAGACGTGGGTGGGGGGTCCGATCGGGACCCCCCCCGGTACATGCGGAGGTCGGGTTTGCTCGGGAAACGATCCGGGACGACGGCGCGGCTATTTGTTTATAGCCGCTCCGTCGCGATCGCTCCCCGGAGCTAAAGAACGGGGAGAGCCGTGTGTAAACACGGCTTCCCCGTGCTTCACTGTGGCGGCGCATCGATCGAGTGATCCCTTTTATTAGGGAGACTCGATCGATGATGTCAGTCCTACAGCCACACCCCCCTACACTAGTAAACACATACACAGTGATCCCTAAATGTTACAGCGCCCCCTGTGTTTAACTCCCAAACTGCAACTGTCATTTTCACAATAAACAATGCAATTTAAATGCATTTTTTGCTGTGAAAATGACAATGGTCCCAAAAATTGTCCGAAGTGTCCGCCATAATTTCGCAGTCACGAAAAAATTCGCTGATCGCCGCCATTACTAGTAAAAAAAATAAAAAAAATAAAAATGCAAAAAAACTATCCCCTATTTTGTAAACGCTATAAATTTTGCGCAAACCAACCGATAAACGATTATTGCGATTTTTTTTACCAAAAATAGGTAGAAGAATACGTATCGGCCTAAACTGAGGAAAAAAAAAATTTTTATATATGTTTTTGGGGGATATTTATTACAGCAAAAAGTAAAAAATATTGATTTTTTTTCAAAATTGTCGCTCTATTTTTGTTTATAGCGCAAAAAATAAAAACCGCAGAGGTGATCAAATACCACCAAAAGAAAGCTCTATTTGTGGGGAAAAAAGGACGCCAATTTTGTTTGGGAGCCATGTCGCACGACCGCGCAATTGTCTGTTAAAGCGACGCAGTCCCGAACTGTAAAAACCCCTTGGGTCTTTAGCCAGCATATTGGTCCGGGGCTTAAGTGGTTAAAAATGTTGTGCAACAAAAACCTCTATTTTGAATGCAAATTGTTAGATGTGGTTAGTGTAATTTATTTAATTGTCAAGGGCATTGCACATTCCTAATATCACATGTGACACCAGTTCTCACAAAACACTTGCATGTACTTTACCCTGATATCCCCCATTACCCTGGTAGCCCCTGTGCCTTACTAGCTAGTCACTAATTGCAGGAAAAATAGTAACTTGTGACAGACCCAACCAGGACCGGGGCTTTTGGAGGGGACTGCAGGGCCTGTTTTTGTCTACTGACTATGGGCCCTGGCTTTTGAGGGCGCTCTACTCTTTGGGGGTGGACCTCTAGAGTAGTTTTACTTCGGATTCATGTTCATGTCTCCCCTAACTCAGACTCTGGGAGCCTAGGACCTGGATACAAATTTGAGGCCTCTGTGCCCAAATAAGCAATGACTGTTTCACCCCCTCTCCCACACTGTAAATAGACAGCAATATAATCAGCTCAAAACAACCTGAGGCTGGGTCTCCTGATATAATCTATTCAATGTGTTGTGTGATGGGTCTTTGCCCCATTGTGTGCCTCCAAGATCCATTGTTTAAATGCGGTAACTGAATCACCTATTGTTTCTGTCTGTTGACTAATTATCCTGAAGGTTCCTAAATGATGGGATTAGTCTTGTATCTACTATCTAGTTATCGAACCATTGTGGAGTTTTTATGTGATTATGTTTATGAAAGCCAGGGCCCATAGTCAGCAGGCAAGAGGCCACCCTACAGTCCCCTCCAAAAGCCCTTGTGCCGTTTGGGTTTGTCACATAACTAAATTATGAAATATGCTTTGGTGCACTTTTCTTTTCTCTGATGTCCTGGTTCCACTGCCCTAGGAGAGTGCAATGGAGACAGAGGACAACTTTTGGATGATTTGGGAATAGTACTGAACTGTCAAAGGCACTATGCATTCCTTTGCATATCTGGGAAGGTCAGGTGGGAGGATAGATTCAGGAATTCCTCTCAATTTCACGTTATTTCTCCCGGACCTATCCTCCAAATCTGCTAACTTGCTCCTCATCCAAGCTTGGTCATCTTTCACCTCATGTAGTAAGTCAATAAGATCGTTGACCGTCGAGGTGCATTCCTCCATACTGTCTTCCAGGCGTGTCACTCTATTGTCAATAACTGTCATGTCAGCCGACATTTTAGTAAATAGGGAGGACAGGTCTGTCATCAGGGAGCCCTGCAGAGATAATAGCATGTCCTTTAATGTCGTATCCAGGACAGGCTGACCTGATGTGGGAAAAGACGCCATGGACGACTGCAGGGCCTGGTTGGAAATCAGGGGACTGAAGGCCTGGGGCTCGAGTAGTGCTGCCTGTGCCTGTGGGTGATCTAGCCGTATGCGGGCTTTGGCCGGGCTGCCTGTGATGGGGTTTTCCCTTATTCTGGCCGTGGGGGATAGCGGCGGGCTGTGTGTCACAGATCCGTCTGGAATCTCGTCTGGGAGATCTGTGTACGCCGTCGGAGCTGCTGCCGCGCCGTCGCCATCTTGCAGCTGACTGACCTTATGCTGCGGCGTGGTGAAGAAAGCCGTCAGCTTCTGCGGCTTCAGGTCGGTCATCCTCTTCTGCGACATGGTTCTCCGCAGTGACAGGGATATGTGGAGAGAGGCTGGCGGTCGATCGTGAGCAGGAACGGGCCGTTTGCTGCTGTTCTGTCCCCCTCAGCTAGCGAGCTCTCGGTCTTGGCATCCATCTTCGGCGCTGGCAGACCACGCCCCCGGCACTATGCATTCCAAGTGCAAAACATACAGAGCTTTTTGATTTGCAAATAATCCAGTACGTGTCCAAGCTGGCCAATTGCATTACAATTATTACCGTTTGACCAGTCCCCACTATACTTGCTCCGTATTAGACATATTGTACCAGTATGGGGTAAATGGACACAGTTGAAGTAGAGCTATAGAATCAAATCTGGTCACTTATCCGAAGCTGTGCAATAGAAACGAAACATTGTCTGTGCTAAAAAAAAAAAAAAATGTGCTGCTACTGTTAAAGTCTCTGGTGGAAACAGTTACAAGCAGGACACAGAAATTAAAACCAAGAAGAGGTTCTAATCTTAGTCTCTTTAATTTCTTTTGTGCAGAATTTTATTTTATCTCTATTGTTGTCATATCCAAGTTTTTTGCTCTGTGATTCTATTTATGATTACCTTTCATGTGCGTACATCTGCTCTTTGTATGATCACCAAAGCCCATAATTTTTTTGTTCACAGGAACTGACTGTAGGGTAGAACTTGGATTCTCTTGCTATAATGAATGGTAACTGCTTTTAAAAGACTTTGAAATAGGGGTGTGATGTGTAGGTCAATCTTCATATTGTACCATGTAAAATGAAAATGCCTTCAGCAAAATTGCCCTTTTCCCTAGATTGTATAATGATGTGATATTTCTTCTACAAGATAACAAGAATGATTTTTAAAACAGTTTTGGTATTTATAACTCTGTGGTTGGAAGCATGTGTTATTGCCCACTAGGATAGCCTTGCACAGCCTGATCCTTTTTTGATCATAACAGCCAATGATTGAATCTGGCATGTATAAGCCGCCTTAAAGTGTTCATCTATAAGGTGAAGCTGTATGACAAGCCATTCCTGCCTTTGTCAAAATTCTGCTGGACTTTGCAGATTTCTTTTGGAAATATCATTTTGCGTTACAGTGTTGGGGCATAGTAACAGGACAATCAAACCATAAGTACTGTCTTGTGGGATTAGGGAACACATACTAGCAGTGGCGGCTGGTGCTCAAAATATTTGGGGAGGCGCAAACGAACTGAATAATTCAGAAAAATACTGAAACAAAAACATCAATTCCAGCCAACTGTGCTCATCATATGCAGCCACTGAGTCCATCTTATGCAGACTCTGTGCCCAGCAAAAGCAGCCACCTTTGCCCATCATATGCAGCTAACCGTGTCCATAATATGCAGCCAACTGTGCCCATCATATGTAGCCACTGTGCCCAGTTAATGCAGCCACTGTGCCCAGTTAGTGCAGTCAACTGAGCCCATCATATGCAGCCACTGTGCCCATCATATGCAGCCACTCTGCCCATCATATGCAGCCAACTGTGTCCATCATATGCAGCAACTGTGCCCATCATATGCAGACTCTGTGCCCAGCAAAAGCAACCACCTGTGCCCATAATATGCAGACTCTGTGCCCAGCGAAAGCAACCACCTGTGCCCATAATATGCAGCCAACTGTGCCCATCATATGCAGCCAACTATGCCCATCATATGCAGCCTCTATGCCCATCATATGCAGCCAAGGTGCCCCCACAAATGGAGCTGAATGTGCTCCATCAATTGCAGCCTTTGTGCCCATAATATGCAGCCACTGTGCCCCCACCCACCCGCTGTCTGCCCAGCACTTACCCCGCCAAGGTGGTGGGTCAGGCAGCGGGACAGGCGTTGAGCTGTGGGCGGGTAGCGTGGCAATGGCTCTGTGTCCTCCATGTGTGTCTTCTTCCTGCTTTTCTAGATGGCCAATGAGATTGCCTCTACCTTCAGCCAATCAGGTGCCCGGTATTTCACCCGGGCCTCATGATTGGCTGAGAGGCGGTTCTGTGTTAGTAAAGCAAATATTCATTTGCTTTGCTAACACACCTGGGTGCACTGCGAGCACAATGGTTTGCACCGCAGTGCACCTATTTTTACGCCTATTAGAGCCTGTGGCTCTAGTCAGGTGCTGCAACCCCCCCCCCCGCTGCTGTATTAAGGGGCCGGACGCCTCAATGGGGGTGGCTACAGCGGCCGTGCGAGGGATTGCGGCCCAGCGGACATGTCCGATGAGTCGTACAGACCATCGGACATGTCCGACAGACATGGTGCCAGCGGACATGTTTCTTAGCATGCTAAGAAACATTAGTCCGCTGGAAATCTGTCCGCTCGGACGGGAATCCGGTCCGCTCGCCCATACAGACGACCGAACATGTCCGCGGGAACTGGTCCGCGGACCAGTTTTAGCAGACATGTTCGGTCGTGTGTACGAGGCCTTAGAGATTTTAGGCTGCTAATCACAAAAATAACCTGTAATTTATAGAAATCTCCTGTTTTTGCAATTTCTTCTTTTATACTGTATATATTTTAGGTTTACAAAATTTTGCTTGTGTTATAAAATTCTTTGTGTAGCTCATGCATGTCCAGGGGTTCACTCAGGGCATAATGCATAACATTTTGTAACTGGTTCAGTTTGAGCATGCCTAGACAGGGATGCTGCCTGGTTAGACTTTAAGACTGCATTCACACCTGAGTGACTTGACATGTCGTGTTTTTGTGTTTCGTGTCGCGCAATTTAGCATGTTTTTGGCTTGTTTGTTGTGCGACAGCCCATTGACTTGAATGAGCTACCTATTGTGTTGTGTGACAAGCACACCAAAAAAGCTCAAGTGCCATTCTTTGGAACTATGCCAAGCGCATTTGGTGATGCACATTTTTGCATGGTTTTATGCATTTTGTCATTGTACATAAAGTTTACATAACAAGTAAGCCAGCTAAAGACTTGCTAATGGACGATTGGTGACAACAGAAATGTCTTGTAGGAACAGTTGCGATACGTTTTGCTACATTTGTGGTGAGTAAACACTTGAGCCTTAAATGCACCATGGATGGACTTGTTAACTGGGTGCCACTTGGTTGCTGTAAGCGCTGATACCCCAGTGCGAAACGCATCAGCTATCCACCCCACTGTCTGCTGTGACTTGTAGTGTTGTTTCCATTTTTTACTATTAAAAGCAACATTTTAAGAATTTCGTGGAAGTGCGGCTGTCCAGTCTTTTTCTCCAGTCTTGGTTGCTGTACATGCCGCAGTACATTTACTGTGGCATGTCGGCACTGGCATGCTGGATCACATACATGTACGTCATCCAGCCACGGGGCGCATGCAGCGTATTGCAACTCCTGGTACTATGGTGAAAACTACTGATGAAAGCATGTAAAAAGAAACGTTAAAGTAAAAAAAATGTAATAAAAAAATATTTAAAGTGGAGCTCCAGCCCTTTCACCAACAATTTTTAAGTCAACAGCTACAAAAACAGGTACCCACTCTTCCCTCCCCCCTGAAAAGTGCCAAATGTGCCAGTGGAGCTGGGAGGATGCAAACAAGCAGAGTTTTGGGTGGAGCTCCACTTAAATTTTTTTTAACATACTATCACCAGTCAGTACTGTATCTCTGATCACAGACACACCAGTCATATGATGACGCTGTACTCCACTGGTGACAGTATGTAAATTAAAAAATTAAACACACTAAAGAAAAAATGCAAAAATGTAAATGTATATTTATTATCTATGCATTTTCTCTTTACTGTGTTTTTTTTATATGATGTGATTTTGAGTGATAATATTTTGGTTATGAGTATTGACGCTCATTAAAGCATTTATACACAGGTTTATTATATATTATTCTTCCACCCCTTTTTAGTGTGTGTATTTTACCATACATTTTTGAAACATCCCTGTTCGTTTTCAATGGTTTGACATCATACTGGCAACGTGCATTTTAGCAACACCAGTACGGTGAGCGGTGATATGGAGGGAGAGGAGATAGGAGGAAATTTTTGGGCTGCATGCGCTGACACTTGTGCATTTGGAAAGGGGAAATGTAATTTCCTTTCTTTTCTTTATTGTACTTGTCTGTGCGTGTATATTTTATTACAAACAAAGTTTTACATCGCATGTAGATGTTTTTTGTTTTATGTTTTTTTGTTTTTCGTCTTACATATTTCTAAACGTAGAATTTTCTGTGATGATGTTTTCACTGATTGATAGCTGATGATATCTGCAGTTTCACGTTCACAGGTATTTTCTATTTGACAATTAACGTATAACATGCTTTTGCCCATTTGTCTTGATTACCTTGGTGTGTGTATATATACACATGTATGATTATGTTATGTTATGATTAAGCACCATATCCGGTATGAAACGTGTTAGCTGTGCTTGTTGGTCTGTCTTCACTTGGATGCTTTGGACTTTTGTTTCTGTTTTTATACAATAAAAGGTGAATTTTGGTGTAGCACCCTGCTCCTGATGACCAGGCGCTATGTTTAAATTTAGTGTATGTCTGAGCTGGTAGTTGGCTCTGACTTTGGGATGATTAAGGCTAAATTAGCCTCTGTTCCGGCTATGGCTGTGTTTGAAGGAATTCCCACTGTTGCCTGCAGGTGGCCAATGTTGGAATGCAAGCAGGCCAGAGTGTATTGGGTGATTTCCCCCCGGAACAGCCCAGTGGGAGTGGTCTCCCCACTGGGCATGCTGGGGAAAGGTACTTAAGGGGGGCAGACGCAATTTTTTGGGGCTCTATGCCTCGTGGCCCTCCTGGATCGAGGTATGTGATGGTCGATTTTCAGCTGCGGGGCCACGTTGGCCCGAGGCTGCATCCCTGCCACGCAGGCCCAGTTGTGCTGACTGGGGCCTGCACTTTGGAAGTGATCCTGCGCATCCGTCCTAAGGGAGGAAGCCATTCAATGGAGAAAGCCAGGGGAGGACCTGTCCTGTTGAGGACCAAGCGGAAGGCTGGTATCTCGGGGAAGGCCTGGTGACTTTATTGGAGGATGAACCGAAGCCTATGTTACTTTACAGTGTGCCGGGTCAGCTTAAAGGTTCTAAACTGTAAGGCTGGATATTCGAATGCTAAATCCTGTGGCAGAGGATTATTGTACAGTTCAACGTCATCGCACTAAAGTCTGTGACAGGGACTGTTATTCTTTCTTTTTGTCCGTGCATCACCCCGGCTGCTAGGCCAGTGAGAGGGGCCTATCCGGGTGAGCAATACCCACTCGGAGGAAAGTGGTGAGTGTGACTTTTGAAGCTTAAAAGTTCCCCAGTGATCTGCACCGAGTGCCTGAACCTTCCCCTCACCCTCCATCCCTCTACCTGTGCAAGTTTGTGTGAAATAAAGCTTAACGAAAAGGATTTACAACTTGTGTGGACATTAAGGTTTATATAGACTCTCACTCCCTAGACAACGAATAGTGAGGTAACGTGCAGGCCCAAATCTAAACCAGTAGCTCCTTCGGGGGTAGTGCTACATTGGAGTGCGGCTGTCCAGCATATTTTGTTTCTAAGCCACTGTTGCAAACAGAGCCGACACCCATCTCATTGTGGAGACAGCTAATATTAGGAGGGGTAATTGTCTTAGAGCAGTATACTCCCATATGGGACAGCAAAAGGGTGGAAAACAGGGCAGAGCAGTATTTGGTACAGCAGGGGTTAAAATCCTTGGCACATGTGCAGAGCAGTGTTCGGCACAGCAGGGGTTAAAGTCATTGGCACATGGACAGAGCAGTGTTCGGCACAGCAGGGGTTAAAGTCATTGGCACATGGACAGAGCAGTGTTCTGCACAGCAGGGTAGCAAGCACAGTGCAACAAAACAGTCCACCAGGTAGCAATGAAACACTACACAGATAGTCAACGTAGGATGGCCCAACAGGGGTGGGGAACCCATACTCAGGGTTGGAAATCTGGGCTGACAGGACTAAGTCCAGAATGGGCAGAGATCCGAGCAGACAGGACTAAGTACAGAATGGGGCAGACATCCAGACAGACAGAGCTAAGTCCAGAATGGGGTAGAGATCCATGCATACTGGGCTAAGTACAGAATGGGGCAGAGATCCGGGCAGACAGGGGTAGGGCCCTCTAGTAGAAGCAGGGCAGGCAAGGTGATGTCAACTCAACAGGCTTTTGGAAGGGGGTTGTGGGGGTCTGGCCACAGCTCAGAGCCTTACACAGCACAGCACCACAGACAATATGGAACTATATGTCCCAGCAGTCCCAGGGTCCAGAAAGTAGCACACCATCTATACTGACCCATCAGACTCAACTGTTCTAAGCACCTTCTAACTTCCTTCTAATGAGGTATGCAGCCACCAGCTCCTCTGTGTCCATCATGGGAGTCAACTGAGAAAAGTCTGACACTTTCCGCCAGCATAGGGAAATTAAATTGTACTTTGAATGCAGCTAAAATTAGCATACAACACCCCGTGGTGGATTAATTAAGCAGACAAGCTGACTGCTTTACACACTGTTGACTTCAACAAAACAAAACCAAAAAAATAATAATAATATTTTTGCCCTCCGCTACACTTTGGTTGTAAGCTTGGTGATAAAGACAAGGCTTGGGCGCTTCACATTTGTTGTGCAAGATGTACTGTTGATTTTAGAGCTTGATTCAGAGGCACTCAGAAGTCAATGCTGTTTGCTATTCTGATAATATGGCAAGAACTGAATGATTGCGTGACAGACTGTTACTTCTGTCTATCTGTCTGTCAATTAAATACCCCAATCTGCATTTAGTCATGAGACCAGTGCCACATGACAGTCATCTGGCACTATTGAAGACACTAGAAAAATGGAGATTAGTTTATGTTAAAGCACATCCAGTACACCAAGTACATCTGGAATATCTGTGGGGATCTAAAGATAATGGTTCAGCTTGGATGTACCAAGTACTGTTGATACATATGCGAATGGGACAGTCATTGCAAGAAAGAAAAGGGCCACTCTGAAAAAATTTAGGGCCAGATCCACAAATGAGATACGATGGCGTATCTACTGATACGCCGTCGTATCTCTGTTTCTAACTATGCGACTGATTCATAGAATCAGTTACGCATAGCTAGCCCTAAGATCCGACAGGTGTAATTGAATTACACTGTCGGATCTTAAGGATGCAATTCTAGGCCGGCCGCTAGGTGGCGAGGCCATTGCGGCCGCCGTAGAATATGCAAATTAAGACTTACGGCGATTCCCGAACGGCCCGTCGATCTAAATCTACGTAGTTTCCGTCGGGTTACGCCGCGTAAAACTAGGGCTGAGCCCTAGTTCTCTTAAGCCATGGTAAGAATGGCCCTCGTTCCCGCGTTTGTGTAAGACGTCCGTGAATGGCGCTGGACGCCATTTACGTTAACGTCTAAGCAAATGACGTCGGTGCGACGTCAGTTAGCGCAATGCATGTCGGGTAACTTACCCGACGGAGCATGCGCAGTACGTCCAGCGCGGGAGCGCGCCTAATTTAAATGGGACTCGCCCCATTCGATTAGGCCCGCCTTGCGCCGGACGGATTTAAGTTACACCGCTGCAAATTTCCAGGTAAGTGCTTTGTGGATCGGGCACTAACTTGGAAAAATTGCGGCGGTGTAACTTAAAACGGGAAAGTTAAGTTGTGCCCGGGCTACGTGGATCTGGCCCTTAGTTCCAGGACAGAAAAATTTGGACTTGAAATACTTGTTGATCTGACAAAGATATTATTGCCTGTGCTTCACATAAATCTCTGAGGCCTCGTACACACGACAGAATTCGGCGAGAAACTCGGTCAGAGCCGGATTCTGCCGAGAAACTCCGTTGTGTGTACACTTTCGGCCCGATGGAGCCGCCGAGGAACTCGTCGAGAAAATAGAGAACATGTTCTCTATTTTCTCGTTGTTCTATGGGAGAACTCGGCCCGCCGAGCTCCTCGGCGGCTTCAGGGCTGAACTTGCCGAGGAACTCGATGTGTTTGGCACGTCGAGTTCCTCGGCCGTGTGTACGGGGCCTAACTGATAAAGAATGTTGTAAAAGTGTTTGTAGCACTACCCCCCTAAGGGGCTGCTGGTTTAGATTTTGGGTTTTGCACGTTACTTCTAAGTTCGTTGTCCAGGGGACGAAGTTTGTACAGAATGCACAATAGTATTCAAAGTTCCAATATTCGCCACTCACTCCTGAGTGGGTATTGCTCACCCGGATAGACCCCTCTCACATGCCCTACCAGCCGGAATGATGCACGGACAGTATAGAGACAGTTTCTGCCACAGACCATCTGAGAACACAGAATGGATGGTCAGGAATCCTCTGCCACAGGATTTAAAGTTCCGAACTTCCTGCCTTACAGCCAAAGAGCCTTTAAGCCAATCCGGCGGGCTGTAAAAACAACTTGCATAGCGCATCCCTTTTCCTTAACGAGGTTACCAGGCCTATCTCGAGACATGAGCTCGCCTTGCTTGTCTCCTCCAGGGCAGGTCCTCCCCCGGTTTCCTTCGCTTAGAAGCTTCCTCCACTTGGACGGACAGCTTGGGATCCCCTGTAGAACCATAGGCCCCAGCCAACATAGCTGGGCCTACTCGACAGGAACACAGCCTCAGACCAACAGGGTCCCGAGACTGGAATCACGCACACCCACCTCGCGCCAGGAGGGCCACGAGGCGAAAGACCCCCAAAAACGGCGTCTGCCTCTTAAGTATCCCCTCCCAGCATGCACAGTGGGGTCATCACTCCCACTGTACCACTGCCGAGGAGGGACACCCAATACACCATGGTACACCTGCGTTCCAACATGGGCCTGAAGTGGTAACGCCACCTACAGGCAACAAGGGAAAATACTATTAGGCAGCACCACAGCCAAAACAGAGGCAAATGTGTATATAATTCAACAGGTCTGGGCCCAACTATTGGCCCAGACATCCCTTAAATTTGAAACAGCGCCCCCATCTTTGGGAGCAGGGCGCTACAAGAAAAGGTAAAGATTTTAATTACTTGATGTTTTCAAGAATAACCAATGCCACATTTAACTGCTTGCTGACCAGCCGCCGTTGTTATACGGCTGCAGGTTTACTCTCCTGCGCGAATTACTGTAGCTGTACAGCGGCTCATGCAGGAGCAGTTGTGGGCGGGTGCTGGCAGCGTTGCGTGCTTGCGCCTGCTGCATGCTGCGGGAGCATGCCCACGGGTTGAGCGGACTTGATGCCTGCTGGTGACCCACAATCGCCAAGTACAGAGGCAGAACAGGGATTTTCTTTTGTAAACAAGGCGAATCCCTGTTATGACAGGGGACATGACAGAGATCTACTGTTCCCAGTTATCAAGAACAGTGATCTCTGTCATGTCCCTGGCAGCCCCCCTACAGTTAGAACACACCTAGGAAGCACAGTTAACCCCCTTCATCGCCCCCTAGTGTTAACCCCTTCCCTGCCAGTGTAATTTTTCTTCATTGATTAGTGCATTTTTGTAGCACTGATCAATGTAATCAATGTAATAATGTCACTGGTCTCCAAAAAGTCCCTCTAAAAATCACACATTGCTGCTACTAGTAAAAACAATAAAAAAAGTCCCTAAATCTATCCCATAGTTTGTAGACACATTGGCCCAGATTCACAAAGCACTTACGCCGATGTATAACACGTTACGCCAACGTAAGTGCCAATATGCGCCGGCGTATGTGTGCGGCAGACCCACGAACCAACATGAGCCTAAAAACAGGCTACACCCTGCCGACGTAGGGTGGGCGCCCATATGGGCTGGGCGCATGGTGCTGCTCCCATTGATTAATCATTCAAACATGCAAATGAGGGAAATACACCGATTCACGAATGTGCGTGTGCCCGGTGCATGTTACGCGAGATGCGCGTAAGTTGTACGTCCGGCGTAAAGTTATTCCCCATAAATGAGGTGCAACCCGGGAACAGACATGCACAAGTCTGCACCAGGGAAAACAAACATGCGCAGTTCGTGATACGTACCTGTCTGGCGCTCGGCCCATCATTTGCATGGGGTCACGCCCACTTTCACCTATGCCGGCGTGCGCCTTTCAAACCTACGCCATGCTGGGGTAGCGTTGGGAGCACTGGCTTGCTGAATGCAATGCTTGCCTCTCCGCGCTACTTTGGCATGGCATACAGTGTTTGCTCTACGGCAGCGTAATGTGCGCCTTGCTCTCTGTGAATCTGGGCCATTAACTTTTGCGCAAACCAGTCGATATACGCATATTGGGATTCTTTTACCAAAAATATGTAGAAGAATATATATTAGCCTAAACTGATGAATAAATTTGTTTTTTTATATTTTTGGGGATATGTATTACATCAAAAAGTTAAATTTTAATATTTTTTTTATCAAAATTTGCGCTTTTTTGTTTGTTTATAGCGCAAAAAATAAAAACTGCAAAAATAATCAAATACCACCAAAAGAAAGCTCTATTTGTGGAAAAAAGTTTTGTTTGGGTACAGCGTCGCAGGACTGCGCAATTGTCAGTTAAAGCGGTGCAGTGGCAAATTTCAAAAAAATGGCCTGGTCATTGAGGGGCCAAATCCTTCCGGGGCTGAAGTAGTTAAGGAAGGCATTTTTGTTGGCCAACAGGTCAAATAAATGTAGCGCTACCCTCTCAGAAGCCGCTGATTGTTGTTGGGATCGGCATATTAAGTTACCTCTTACCGTTGTCTAGGGGTGAAGTGGATGAGTAGATTAGTAAGCGAATGTCCAGACAATAAATGAAGGTTTTCTGAATGCTTTATTCTCGGCCCAACATGACCAACATCAACATGAGGTAGAGAGAAAGGTTGATGAAGCGATAGAGAACTTTGCAGTATCAGGCCTGGATATGAGAAAGAGCAATCCTGCTCTCAGTAGTAGTAGATACAGTTCGTCGCCACTCTAGCCAGAGTGGGTGAAGTGCCCCCAGACAGACTCCTGCCACAAGCCTGGCAGCCGAAGTGTCACTTTAGGTTGCTAGGAGGAACAGGCCTCTGCCACAGACCTGGCTCTAGGGACCTCTGCCACAGGCCTAGTACTTAGATGAGCTAAATGGATTGAGCGAATCCTCCCAGTAAATTAAGTCAGGGTCACCGGGTGACAGTTGAAACGTACCCGTCAATGTCCCGGTCACCAGATCCCCGATGGTTCGTTCAAGCCCTATTGGACAACCTGCCTCCGGGTTCTCCTCAAGCCGACCCCCCACCGAACGGCATACAGCCTGGGATCTCCTTAATAGAGCCGGGGACCCAGCGAGTCACTGGGGCCCCTTTCGGCAACATTGAGCTCCGCGTAGCATGCGACCCTGGCCTGGTAGGCCATATTGCCGGGATCCATTGGATGCGCACACCCTAAAGGTGGGTGCCGCACCTGGAACCCGCGAAGAACCAACAAAAAAGGCGTCTGCCACAGATATACTCTCCCCCAGCATGCCCCGCAAGGGTAAACTCCTCTAATTGGCTGCTGGAGAAAAGTGGCCCTGCCAGAACCTCTCTAGCGGCAAATGTCGCCCAGGGGTGGGATTGGCACCCCTGGAGTGCAGACTGACCTACAGGACAGTTCAGGAATGACAGCAGCCCAAATTTAACAAATTATGAATGGGAGCAAAATAACTCTTCCATTCCCCACTAACTTTAGCGTAGTGCCCATACTGAAAGTAAGGGGGCGCTACATAAATCATCAATGACAAGCGGTAGATCTGTTAGCAGGACCTGAGAAAATCACCAGGAAAGCATTCAAGAATGTTTTTGACAATTTTCTTGGTAACTAGAGTACACCAAACAATTTATATTCAGCTGGTTGACAAACTTCTTACAACATACAGTAGAAGACCAAGTGCAACATATAATTTAAAAATGAATTTTCTGCATCCACGCTTGGACTTCTTTCTCAATAACCGAGGTGCAGTCAGTGATGAACACGGTAAAAAGCTGGGTAACTATTGTTTGACACTGCAGCGAGATGCACTGGACTCGACAAACAATAATTGGCAGAACAACTTTTAAACTCATGCAGTGTGTTGGAAACATTATGCATGTGAATACATTATAGCCATTAAAGGGGTTGTAAAGGTTTGTTTTTTATTTTCTAAATCAGTCCCTTCAAGCTAGTGCATTGTTGGTTCACTTACCTTTTCCTTCGATTTCCCTTCTAAATGTTTTTTTTTCTTTGTTGTCTTTGTCTGAATTTCTAACTTCCTGTTCCTCCTCAGTAAGCTGTTCTGACTGACTAACCCCCAGCCAGAACAGCTCGGATTATGGGGGCAAGTTTACCGAGGAGAAACAGGAAGTGAGAAATCCAAAGAATTTTTTTTAGAAGGGAAATTGAAGTAAAAGGTAAGTGAACCAACAATGCACTGGCTTAACCACTTGCCGACCGCTGCACGACTATTTAAGTCGACAGAATGGCACAGGCAGGCTGATTGGCTTATAGGTACGTCCATTCAAATCTGCCGCTCAGCGGGCGCGCGCGCCCTTCCCGTGCCTCGCAGGTTCGGCCGCGGGTCCCGGGAACTCGATGTTCCCAGGAGTCCCGCGATTGTGGTCGGCAAGGGCAGAACAGGGGAATGCCTTTGTAAACAAGGCATTCCCCTATTCTGCCTAGTGACACTGTCACTGATGATCATTCCCCGTGATTGGGAACGGTCATCAGTGACGTGTCACGTGTAGCCACGCCCCTTAGCAGTATGAATCACCTCCTAGAAAACACTTAACCCCTGCAGCGCCACCTAGTGGTTAACTCATTCACTGCCAGTGTCATTTTTACAGTAATCAGTGCATTTGTGCATTTGTAGTGTAGTGGTCAGTGTGCACTGGTCAGTGTGTAGTGCACTGATCAGTGTGCACTGGTCAGTGTGCAGTGTAGTGGTCAGTATAGGAATCGGGTAGGTTAGTTTGGTGTGGTGTGGTGCGTAGTGGTCAGTTTATTGTGTAGTGGAGGATGTAGGAATCAGGTAGGTTAGTATAAGGATAGAATAGGTCAGTGTGGTGTGTAGCGGTCAGTGTTTAGTGGTCAGTATAGGAATCGGGTAGGTTAGTGTGGTGTGGTTTATAGTGTAGTGGTCAGTGGATAGTGTATTGTGTAGTGGTCAGTATATGAATCAGGTAGGTCAGTGTGTAGTGTAGTGGTCAGTGTTTAGTGGTCAGTAAAGGAATGAGATAGGTCAGTGTATTGTATAGTGTAGTGGTCAGTATAGGAATCGGGTAGATTAGTGGTCAGGTTGGTCAGTATTATTGTAGGAAGGGAAGGGACTCGGGGAGTGCGAAAAATCCACAAGTTAGGGGGGCGCAAATTACTTGCCTTGCCCTGGTGCAGACAACCCACGCTATGCCACTGATAGCGCCGCAAGCTTATCGTGCTAATTAGTGCTAAAACGGTATTCACTATAGCGCTGGTGCAAAAATATTCTCAAAACCAAATATACTATAGCTCCCAGAAACAAATAGCGCCCCAACCCTTACTATTGTTAGAACCACGACTATTTCACATGGAAATAATGTTTAGAGCATGATATAATCGCCTAAATGGTACTGAAATATGCGGTATGTTGTTTAAAGATAATCTGCTTTGAAACTGTGTCAAAGAGTGATTTCTACACTGAAATGTCTTTAAAAGTCTGAGAAGAGATAAATTCCCTGTCTCTTTACAACTAGGTTCCAACACAACTGAGCATGCTCAGACCTGCAAACTACTCTCATTTTAACTCCCATGGCTTTTTTACCAAGAGTTATAGTAAGTACTAAAATGAGCGCTGGGCTAAAAAGCATTTTGTTGGGAGAGAAAATGAGAGTTATGTAATTGGCTTTAATTGGATGCTATTTTCATGGACTGCAGGATCGCATATTGGCACTATGGAAAATGACCCCCCAGTGAGTAGTGGGTCGGCTGCCCCCATAGCAAGCTCTTTGCTGTGGGGACACTTGGCAGGAGGGGGGACCAGGAGCGCTGGCAGGAGATCTGAAAAGAGGAAGATCTGGGCTGCTCTGTGCAAAACTACTGCACAGATATAACATATTTTTTTTTTAACAGGAAATGGTTTTAAAAAATTGACTGCTATATACTATAAACCAGTAGCTGCCAGCACTACCATCTATCAAAAATTGTGTAAATATATGCCGTACAAAAAACGTAGTGCTAAATATAACTAAACAGCCAATAATAATGATATATCAGAATAATAAAGTGCACAGTGCAAAATGAAAACATTTAGTCACATAATGTCATCTGATTAAAGTATCCAGAATAGTGAAGAAAGACAAAAGTTCATATTCAATGGTGGTAATGGAAATCATCCAAAAGTTGATTTAAGGAGTCACCACGACAAGTGCATCCATCACCCAGAAGAGGAGATTGAAATCTCTTACCATAAGACAGCTTTAACCAAGCATGGCCATGTAGTAATAATGGTCCGGATTGTAGTCACAGGGATGGTATCCAAGAGTAGGCAGCAAGGTTCTCCACACCACCTGAGCCACTAGTCAAATTAAAAAGAATAGTACGAAGGGGAAGGGGGAGCACTCTCAATGCTACATCCGTGTAATTGAGAGAGGAAAAAGGATTACTCAAAAAAGAGAGAATAACCAATGGTCGGACTTTGTAGGCTAGACAACAATAAAAAATACCAAAAATAATATTTATTACAAAAAAATACAAATAGAACAATACAGTGTTCAAAGATAAAAAAACATACAAGATATTAAATGTATGAGTTGTATCCCTTGTGCGTCTACGCGTTTCATCGTGAGGCTTCTTCAGGACGAACAACAAGAGGAGACATCTTTGGATGTATAGAGCCAGATATACAATTATATCCGAATTTTCGAAGACTCTACAAATATAGAAGATGTTCCATAGGAAAATAGTGGGAAATGATACGAGTGAGTATATCCAAAAGCTCTATGAACAGACTAGATGGATTAAGTTTTAAGGCACAAAAATCCCTCTATGGGGAATATCCAATACAGAAAATGCCATAAAATGAACACCAGATCCACAATTTTGGTCACAGAAGTCTCGCATCAACAGGGGCAAACATCCAAAAAGATAATGGACAAGGCTTATAATATCCACATTTTGTCAAGATATGACATCCGTGATTGGATCAAGTAGACCAAACTGGTATGCAGAGGTAACACTGGCCTTCTGGGTGAGTACAGACCAGCAGGATAAAAAAAAGATCCAGCAGAGAAATATAATGTAACCCCCGCGAGACAAATTATCTGACAACAAAGTCAAATTATAAACTCGAACATCCCTAAAAAACAAGAGACCTCCACATAGTGTAAAACCAATTGATCAAAGATTTTATTAAAAGGTAAAAAATGTAGATAGATACCAGGATAATGGGCATCAATAAAACCATCTCCTTGTAGTGATCACATAAGCATTGAAAAGGAAGAAAGGGGCGCAATGACATGGTTTTGCTCTATGTGGAGGTCTCTTCTTTTTTTGTATGGCTGTTTAAGTTTATAATTTGCCAAGAAGCTCGGCTGGTGTGGAGGACCTTGCTGCCTATTTTTGGATACCATCCCCGTGACTACCATCCTGACCACAGGTGGTATCCAAACTCTTAAACTGTTAAAAATGAAATCCTACTAGATATTAGATTTTATTTACCTAAAAAAGTGGCAATGAAGCATATAATCTATAATATTTTACAATATTTCGCCATGGTTTACTTGTAGGTAGAGATTGCATATAAATTACACAGAGCCACTAATTTACTGGTTTATCTATTTATGTTGCAGATATTCTTCCTAATGTAAGAATGAATGCCTCCAGTAATGTATTTCTGCAAGAATTTCTTAAACGGAAAGGTTCATCTAATATGTAATTATTTTGCCTTATAAACACAGAAGTATTTAATGCTTTTATGATATTCTTTAAAAAATGTCATTGGGGTCATGAGCTCTAGAACATTTCCAGTGGCTAATAGCTTCAATCTGAGTAAGACGCTGCTTTAGTACATTTTTCAGTCAACAATTCCACTTGACCTCTGTGAAAGCTTGTTAGGATAGTCATCATGAAGTCGACTTACATGAGAGTTTGTAACATTTAGCAAGATTTGTTCACTTCTTTATGCGTTGAATATAGCACAATACAAAGACAATTGGACCGGATTCACGTAGAATCGCGTATCTTTGTGCGGGCGTAACGTATCCTATTTACGTTATGCCTCCGCAACTTTTACAGGCAAGTGCTGTATTCTCAAACGAAAGTTGCGGCGGCGTAGCGTAAATAGGCCGGCGTAAGCCCGCCTAATTCAAATGTGATAGATGTGGGTGTGTGTTATGTAAATTTTATGTGACCCCACGTAAATGATGCTTTTTACGAACGGCGCATGCGCCGTCCGTGAAAGTATCCCAGTGCGCAATGCTCCAAATTAACCCGCAAGAAGCCAATGCTTTCGACGTGAATGACGCCCAGCCCTATTCGCGAACGACTTACGCAAACAACGTAAAATTTAAAAAATTAGACGCGGGAGCGACGTCCATACTTTTGGTACGCCAACATGTACACCTCATATACAGTTGTGTTCAAAATTATTCAACCCCCTAATGCTGTAAAGGGTTTTAGGGAATTTAGTGTACATTTGTAATTGTATTCAGAATGAAATCCTACAAGGACTTCTTAAAGAACCATATGCAACTAAAATGACATCAATCGGTTTTGTAATACAGTAGTAAATATTTATTTTGTGAATTCTTCATTTACACAATTATTCAACCCCTTAAAGACTACCACTCTGAAGAACAGAGGTTCATTGAAGTGTTTACAATCAGGTATTTAAAACACCTGTGGATGTCAGGGAGCAGCAATAAAGCCTAATAAGCACCAATCAGGCAGCTTTAAAAAGGACTGTGATACTCAGCTCCTTCTAGACATTTACTGGTGTGGTTACAAACATGGTGAGGTCAAGAGAATGGTCCAGGAAGACAAGAGAAGAGGTGAATACATTTCACAGGAAGGGCAATGGCTATAAGAAGATTGCAAAGATGTTAAACATACCAAGAGACACCATAGGAAGCATCATTCGCAAATTCAAGCCAAAGGGCACTGTTGAAACGCTACCTGGTCGTGGCAGAAAGAAGATGCTGACTTCGCCTGCTGTGCGCTACCTGAAGCGTAGAGTGGAGAAAAGTCCCCGTGTGACTGCTGAGGAACTGAGAAAATATTTGTCAGATGTGGGTACTGAAGTTTCTGCTCAGACAATACGGCGCACACTGCGTAATGAAGGCCTCCATGCCAGAACTCCCAGGCGCACCCCCTTGCTGTCTCTAAAGAATAAGAAGAGTCGACTGCAGTATGCCAAAAGTCATGTGGACAAACCACAGAAGTTTTGGGATTGTGTTCTGTGGACTGATGAAACTGTTTGGGCCCATGGATCAATGCTATGTTTGGAGGAGGAAGAACAAGGCCTATGATGAAAAGAACACCTTGCCTACTGTGAAGCATGGCGGGGGTTCAATCATGCTTTGGGGCTGTTTTGCTTCTGCAGGTACAGGGAAGCTTCAGCGTGTGCAAGGTACCATGAATTCTCTTCAGTACCAGGAGATATTGGATAACAATGTCATGCAGTCCATCACAAACCTGAGGCTTGGGAGACGTTGGACCTTTCAACAGGACAATGATCCCAAGCATACCTCCAAGTCCACTAGAGCATGGTTGCAGATTAAAGGCTGGAACATTTTGGAGTGGCCATCGCAGTCACCAGACTTAAATCCGATTGAGAACCTCTGGTGGGACTTAAAGAAAGCAGTTGCAGTGCGCAAGCCTAAGAATGTGACTGAACTGGAGGCTTTTGCCCATGACGAATGGGCGAAGATACCCGTAGATCGCTGCAAGACACTTGTGTCAAGCTATGCTTCACGTTTAAAAGCTGTTATAACTGTATAAGGATGTTGTACTAAGTACTAAGATTGAATGTCACTTGGGGGTTGAATAAAACTGATAATGGTGTGAGCACAGAAAAGACATTTGTGGTTATTTCATTATAAATGTTATGTTATATTTGTCTGACCTACACGTGCCTCTTTGATTTAATTGTAAGCAGGATGACAGGATGATCAAAATCAATGTCAAACTGGCCAAAACAATCAATTTCAGTGGGGGGTTGAATAATTTTGAACACAACTGTAGGAGGGGTAACTTTACGCCGGGAAAAGCCTAACGTAAACTGCGTATCTGTACTGCGTCGGCCGGGGGTACGTTTGTGAATTTGCGTATCTAGCTGATTTACATATTTCTAGGCGTAAATCAGCGTACACGCCCCTAGCGGCCAGCGTAAATATGCAGTTAAGATTTGACGGCGTAAGAGACCTACGCCGGTCGGATCTAATACAAATCTATGCGTAACTGATTCTAAGAATCAGGCGCATAGATACGACGGCTCGGACTCAAAGTTACGACAGCGTATCTGGAGATACGCCGGCGTAACTCGTACAAGAATCCGGGCCAAAGTTTTTTTTTTATTGCACAGTATGTTTCTTTGTAACTCGAAGATAAGTTTACTTATTTCATCCCAACTATAGTGCAATAATTATGGTGGCTGAGAAACTCTCTGTTGTGCTGGTTATAAATTGATGCTGGAAGTCTGGCAGACATTTTGGTGCTTGAAGGGCACTATGCTTTTATTGCCACTGTAGAATCTTGGTTTGACTTAAAGTGATATTAACCACTTACCCCTCACTGTATATATACGTCATTTTTTAAAAGATGGATATCTCGGTAACGGCAGCAGCCACAACCGAGATATCCATCTTTTCAGTGAGCGGTCCTCTAAACGATAACGGTGGTCTCCGCAGCGGATTCGCCACGAGCTCACCGTTATCGGCGGCGGGAGAGGGGCCCCCCTCCCGCCGCTCTCCCGTGCCCTCCGCCGATTACCGGAGCTGTCGGCAGCGGCGGAGGCGATCGGGTCCTTCCTCCTGCTTGGCTGGGATACGAGCAGGGCTTTTTTTCAGGGGGAACTTGGGCGAACTCAGTTCCACCACCTTTGGCTCAGACCCTTTGGTGTCCGCTCACCACAATCACTTGTAAACACAGAAGTCTGGTTTCTGTGTTTACAAGTGACAGCTCTACACTCTGTGTGTAACCCCCCTGAACTCTGCACTATGTATGTAATGCAATCCTGGTATTTAATGCCCCTTTAAGACCCTTCTACTGTTTGTGAAATCTGAACGGGTCGTGGTTGAGTTCCTGCACCTATTTTCTGAGAAAAAAAGCTCTGGATACGAGTGAGGGAAAGATGGCCCCCACCCGCCTCCATAGCATAGCAGGGTGGAAGCGACGTCAAAACATCACTTCCGCCCATGCTTCTTATGCGGCGTACACACCATCCTTTTTCGGCATGGAAAAAACGTCGTTTTTCAAAAATGTAATTTAAAATGATTGTGTGTGGGCTTCACATCATTTTTCAGGTTCTGAAAAACGACCAAAAAAAATTCGAACATGCTGGATTTTTTAACGTCGTTTTAAACAATGTCGGTTTTCGGGTTGTAAAAAATGTTATGAGACCGGAGCTCTCGTTCTGGTAAAACTACCGTTCATAATGGCGTAAGCACATTCATCACGCTGTAACAGACAAAAAAGCGCGATTTGTCTTTTACTAACACTGAATCAGCTAAAGCAGCCCAAAGGCGAATGGAACTTTGCTAGATCATTTTATTAAAACGATGGTGTGTAGGCAACATCGTTTTTAATGATAAAGTTGGGAAAACATGTTTTTTTCGACATGCTGAAAAACAACGTTTTTTTTCATGCTGAAAAATGATTGTGTGTACGCGGCATCAAAGGGACATTTTCTTGTTGTAATTTTTTCAAATGACAATTTTTTTTTTTTTTTGCATTTTAGTCTAAATATGGGATCTTTGGGCCAGATTCACGTAGAATTGCGGCGGCGTAACGTAGCGTATATACGTTACACCGCCGCAAGTTTTCATCGCAAGTGCCTGATTCAACAAGCACTTGCGTGAAAACTTAAGCCGGCGGCCTCCGGCGTAAGCCTGCGTAATTCAAAGGGGCGTGTGCCATTTAAATTAGGCGCGCTCCCGCGCCGGACCTACTGCGCATGCTCCGTTTTGAAATTCCCGCCGTGCTTTGTGCGGTGACATCATTTTTTCGAATGGCGACGTGCGTAGCGTACTTTCGTATTCCCGGACTTCTTACGCAAGATTTTTTTTTTAAATTAGACGCGGGAACGACGGCCATACTTTAACATGGGCTGTGTAAAGTTAGGGCAGGTAAAACGACGACTAACTTTGCGACGGGAAACTAGACTAGCAACGACGTAACGAACCCGAAAAACCGTTGTGGAACGCCGTAAAACCTCATTTGCATACCCGACGCTGGAATACGACGCAAACTCCACCCAGCGGCGGCCGAGGTACTGCATCCTAAGATCCGATGGTGTAAGACAATTACACCTGTCGGATCTAAGGGCTATCTATGCGTAACTGATTCTATGAATCAGTCGCATAGATACTCTGAGAGATACAACGGCGTTTCTGTGAATCTGGCCCTGAGGTCTTTTTGACCCCAGATCTCATATTTAAGAGGACCTGTCATGCTTTTTTCTATTAGAAGGGATGTTTACAAATACGGTGTGACAAAAAGTATTGCAATGACCGCCATTTTATTCTCTAGGGTGTTAGAAAAATATATAATGTTCGGGGGTTTTAAGAAATTTTCTAGCAAAAAAAATGTTTTAATCTTGCAAACACCAAATCTGAAAAACAGGCAAGGTCCTTAAGTGGTTAAAGACTTGTTTTTTTTTGTTTAAAAATAACAAACATGTTATACTTACCAACTCTGTGCAATGGTTTTGCACAGAGCGGGTTCCTGGCCCCTTCCTCCTGATGAGTGCCAACATAGCAAGCAGCTTGCTATGAGGACACCTGATATGTGCCACTGCTCTGTTTGTCCATTCAGACATGGAGCTGCAGCTCGGCCCCACATTCTTTCTCTCCTCGTTGACTTGCTAACTTTGATTGATGGCAGCGGGAACCAATCAGGCCAATCAGGAGGAGACCCACGGACAGCCGATGCTATCGTGCAACATTGTTGGATCGAGATAGGACTCAGTTAAGTTTAAAGGGGGGCTGCTGCACACAGAAGGTTTTTTTTACCTTAATGCAAAGAATGCATTAAGATAAAAAAAAAAAAAAAATCTTCCTTTAGAACCACATTTAGGCCTCATTCACACTACGGGCCGTTCTGGTCCGTCTGTCACGGACCTGAACGGCCGCTCCATGCATTCCTATGGAGCATCGGATGTCAGCGGAGACATGTCCGCTGACATCCGACCCGATCCGCTGAAAACAGACGTATGGGGGCCACGTCCCCATCCGTCCATGCAGATCGGATCGGGTAAGATCTGATGAAAACGGACATGCTGTCCGTTTTCATCAGATCGCTCCATAGGACACATCGGTGCCCGACAAGCCCCTCCCCGCTCAGTGAGCAGAGAGGAGCTTGTCATCCAACGGCTCAGCGGAGATCTGTGGACTGATCTCCCGCTGAGCCGACGGGAGCAGGCGGACTCCGTAGCGACGGAGTCCGCCAAGTGTGAATGAGGCCTTAAGCTTGGTCCACACTATGGGAAAATCAGAAGAAACATTCTGTTCTAGGCGCGATCTTTCGATTTTTTTTGTATAGTGTGTACACAACTTTCGATATCCGACTCAGACTTTGCAAACGGAAATTTCCTAAGGGCCAAACGCCAAAATGTTTCTTGTACCCAAACAGAATGGACGATTTTCATTTAATGTGCACTGTTTTTTTGTAAAAAAAAGACTGCACATAATCAGAAGCATTAAACAACATAAAAAAAAAGCCTTTGTCGTATGAGAATTTTTGTACATTATTTCCATCCTCGGTTCCGACTTGCTGTGGAACATCAAGAAAAAACAGATGATCGTTTGCCCGATTTTATTATAGTGTGTTACCCACCTCTACGATCAGTTAGGCCAAGGATCCTCAAACTACGGCCCTCCAGCTGTTGCGGAACTACACATCCCATGAGGCATTGCAGAACTCTGACATTCACACACATGACTAGGCATGATGGGAAATGTAGTTCCTGAACAACTGGAGGGCCGTAGTTTGAAGACCCCTGAGTTAGGCTGCTATAATACCTGGAAGAACAGCCCCCTGAGATCTGCACTAATTACAGAGAAAACGTTGTTACCAATTCTATGACAAAAACTTGCAACAATTTTCACTAAACACTTGTGATTGACATCAATGTATCAGTGTTCTAGACCCTAAAATCCACAATAGATCACGCTTTTTTTTTTGTTAACAACAAATGAGTTTGAAGTGTCAGAACTAGGATTTCAGATCCCCAGACCGCTGGACCAGCTGCATGGGCGCTGACAGGTCAGCATTCCAGAGATAGTGGGGACCTGTGGGGGTGGGGAGGGTGTTAATTGACCTATATATATTTTTTTTTTATGTAGTGGTGAACCAACACTTTAATGCTAAACTGCACATGTGCAAAATGAAGCGCATGGCGTCATGCATGTTTTCTCATACATGTGCAATATGAGAATACTGCAAAATCCTGTGAGCTCTCTTAGGTATGGGATCTCCCTGAGGGCACTAGGTACGCTGCCTTCCCAGGGGGAACCTGTTTCAGCTGGGGCTATGTCACGAGTGCCTTTAAGGCAAGGGAACAAGGAGAAGTAGATGTAAAAAAGGTAAGTAAAGTCAAAACTTTAGATGATTTCACATCAGCATGCAGGGATGCATGCTGATGTGAATTTTAGTAAAAGAGGGGAAAGGTCTGCTTTAGAGGAAATTAGATTCTGCTTTATGAAGGTGTTTTGTCTTGCTCTGCACTAAAGGTTTAGGGTTAAAGAGAAGCAAGGTTTTATGGCTGTGCTTTATAGATATTTTTGTGAACTATGCTTACTATTCTGTCTATATGATGTGCAGTGTGCGTTCTATGGGCCAGATTCACAAAAGGGATACGACGGCGTATCTCCTGATACGCCGTCGTATCTCTGTTTCTATCTATGCGACTGATTCATAGAATCAGTTACGCATAGATATCCCTAAGATCCGACAGGTGTAATTGTTTTACACTGTCGGATCTTAGGATGCAGTACCGCGGGCGCCGCTGGGGGGAGTTTGCGTCGTAAACCAGCGTCGGGTATGCAAATTAGGAGTTACGGCGATCCACAACGGATTTTCGCGTTCGCTACGTCGCCGATAGTCTAGTTTCCCGTCGCAAACTTAGTCGTCGTTTTGGGTGCCCTAACTTTAGTCAGCAATCGTATTGCTGTCTAAAGTATGGCCGTCGTTTCCGCGTCGAAATTTAAAATTTAACATCGTTTGCGTAACACGTCCGGGAATACGGAAGTACGCTATGCGCGTCGCCGTTCGAAAAAATGACGTCACGGCACGCAAAGCACGACGAATTGCGAAACGGAGCATGCGCAGTAGGTCCGGTTGCGGGAGCGCGCCTAATTTAAATGGCACACGCCCATTTGAATTGGCCCGCCTTGCGCCGGAGGCTGCCAGCGTAGTTTTCATCGCAAGTGCTTTGTGAATCAGGCACTTGCGATGAAAACTTGCGGCGGTGTAACGTATCTACGATACGTTACGCCGCCGCAGTTCTATGTGAATCTGGCCCTTTATCTTTATCAAGAAATGGGTAGCCTACAGACAAAGTTGTTTTCAGTGTATAGCATTGTGTTTTTATTTTTTTGTGTATTTGTTATACAATTATGGGTGCTTCTAGAAATTAAAGTAGGGGGTCACAATGAACAAAGGTGCTAGCATCTGACTTTCCAATATGTTTGCAAATGAAGACATATGCTTTTTTGGAAACATAAGAAATAGGGTTATTGGTGTTATTTTTGTTGGTTAATAGAGCTGAGTGTTGGGTAACATTTGTAGTGTTTATTGGTGATTATCCCTAGCTGAATATAACTAAACTGACTAAGCATCTATCATTTTGCTTTCAACAATATTGTAAGCAATGGTCACAATCAAACCAAGTTACATTCCTGTGCCCTAATAAAGTCTTGGAAAAGTGCAAAAGAGTTGCGGAAAGGGCTATACACATTCTGTGCTTTCCAGCTTTAGTAAATAAACCCCATTGTGTACTTAAAAGTGGGGTATGCCTGTATTGTTAAAATGCAGAACACTCGGAAAGCCATGGACTACATCATTGATATAGGCAGTTATCACCTGGCCAATTCTCATAGTTACTGAATGTCACCTAGAATATTTGGGTCACTAAATGTACATAGGTAGATATTGACGTTGATTGGTAAGGGGTCCAAAACGCCCCTTTTGTTAGTCCACCAAATAACAGTTATCCATGACAGATGGTCTGACGTTAGAAGCAGTCCCACAAATCGTTGTAACTATACATCGGTTCCTTCAAGAGCCATAGCAGGCACGCATGTGTTCGATGCACGGTGGGGGGACCCGATGCGTGTGGCTGGTGGCCTGTGATGGCCGACGGCCACCCGCGATCATGGGCACGAGAGCCAGAACGGGATGTGTGTATGTAAACACAAAAATCCCTGTTTTGACAGGAGAGGAGAGACAGATTACTAAAAATAGACAATTAGGAACAGTGATATGTCTCCTCTTCTAGTCAGTTCTACCCCCCCACAGTTAGAAACCCTCATGAGGGAACAGATTTAACCCCTTGATCGCCCCCTAGTAACACTTTCCCTACCAGTGACATTCACACAGCAATCAGTGCACTTTGATAGCACCGATTGCTGGGTAAATGTCAGTGGTCCCAAAAATGTGTCAAAAGTGCCCGATCTCCCTTCCCTTCACACCCCCCTCCCTCTGCATCCTGGCCACCGCCTCTTTCTTAATCTACTCTACTTTCTGTTCTCTCAGCTTTTCTATAATATCTTTCCTTTTTCTTTCCTTTGTAATCACAGTTGCAGATGTTTACTTGTTATAAACTTAAAATGATAAGGGACGGTCACATAGGTTTACCATACTGAACAATGTAATTCCTATGGCGCCTGACAAATTGCTGTCTTATTTTTGTAATGACTCTTGATTGTTTTGTATGCTTTGATACTATGTTTATTACGTGTCATGGGTCCATGGACCTTTCCCTTTGAGTAAATAAAAGATAAAAAAAAAAAAAAAGTGCCCGATCTGTCTGCCGCAATGTTGCAGTCCCACTAAAAATCTCAAATCGTCGCCATTACTAGTAAAAATAAATAAATAATAAAAATGCCATAAAAATGCCATAAATCTATTACCTATTTTGTAGAAGCTATAAGGCCCCTTTCACACTGGTGCGGGAGGCGTGGTTGCGGTAAGGCGCCGGTAAAAATAGCGGCGCGGTATTAACCCCCGCTAGCGGCCGATAAAGGGTTAATACTGCCCGCAATGCGCCTCTGCAGATACCCTTCAATACTCGGCAATACCCTTCAATACTCGGCAATACCTGGCAATACTCAGCAATACCTGGCAATACTCAGCAATACCTGACAATACTCAGCAATACCTGACAATACTCAGCAATACTCGGCAATACCCGGCAATACTCGGCAATACCCAGCCATGCTAAGCTATACCCAGCCATGCTCAACCATACCCAGCCATGATCGGCCGTACCCAGCCATGCGCGGTCATACTTGGCCATGCTCAGCCATACTCGACCTTGCTTAACTTTGTGTTTAAGTGTTTTAACCACTCCCCGCCTGCCGGCTGTCATATGACATCCTTGAATTTGTGCGGGGGTATCTGAATGATGCCTGCAGCTACAGGCATTATTCAGATATCAGATTTTTCAGCCGGCGATTCTCTACACCATAAGAATGATCATAGCGGTTGTTCCACCGCTTGATCATTCTTACGGCAGACGAGAGGGGACGTCCCCCCTCCCGCCGCCCTCCGGTACTTCTACCGACTCACCGCTAAGATCGAAGCCAGGATTTTTTTTTATTTCAGGCTTCCCTGCCTAGAGGTGAGATGTGGGGTCTTATTGACCCCATATCTCACTGTAAAGAGGACCTATCATGCCATATTCCTATTACAAGGGATGTTTACATTCCTTGTAAGAGGAATAAAAGTGATAAAAAAAAATTGGGTGGGGGGGGTGGAAGTGTCAAACTAAAATAAATGAAGTAAAATGAACAATACTTTTTTTTTTTTAAAGAGCCCATGTCCCCATGTGCTTGCATGCAGAAGCGAACGCATACGTTAGTCCCGCCCACATATAAAAATTGTGTTCAAACCACACATGTGAGTTATCGCTGCGAATAATAATTTTGGCCCTAGACCTCCTCTGTAACTCAAAACATGTAACCAGTAAAAAAAATGTAAGCGTCGCCTATGGGGATTTTTAAGTAGCGAAGTTTGGCGCCATTCCACGAGCGTGTGCAATTTTCAAGGGTGACATGTTAGGTACCTATTTACTCGGCGTAACTTCATGTTTCACACTATGCAAAAATATTGGGCTAACTTTACCGTTTTTTTTTTTTAACGTACAAAACAGTTTCTTTCCCAAAAAAACGTGTTTGAAAAATTGATGTGCAAATACCGTGCGAGATAAAAAGTTGAAATGACCGCCATTGTATTCTCTATGATATTTGCTAAAAAATATATATAATGTTTTGGGGGTTCTATGTAATTTTCTAGCAAATAAATGATGATTTTTACATGTAGGAGAGAAATGTCAGAATGCCTGACGGTGCTCCCTGCTTGTTGGGCCTCTCTATGTGGCCGATTGTGTTTTGAGGTGTAATTTCTGGTATGCATATACTGTGTGTGAGAAATAACCTGCTAATATGACAATTTAGTGAAAAAAAAAACAGAAAAGAAAAAAAAAAAAAAAAAACTTGATTTTGCAAAGAATTGTGGGAAAAAATTACAACTTCAAAAAACTCACCATGCCTCATTCTAAATACCTTTGAATGTCTTCTTTCCAAAAAAGGGGTCATTTGGCAGGTATTTATACTTTTCTGGCATGTTAGGGTCTCAAGAAATGAGACAGGCCGTCAGTACATCAAGTGTGATCAATTTTCAGATATTGCACCATAGCTTGTGGACTCTATAACTTTCACTAAGACCAAATAATATACACAAATTTGTACTTATTTTTACAAAGATATGTAGCAGTATACATTTTGGCCAAAATGTATGAAGAAAAATTACTAATTTGCTAAATTTTATAACAGAAACAAAGAAAAATTTATTTTTTTTACAGAATTTTCAGTCTTTTTTCTTTCATGGCGCAGAAAATAAAAAACCCAACGTGATTAAATACCACTAAAAGAAAGCTCTATTTATGTGAAAAAAGGACAAAAATGTCATATGGGTACAATGTTGTATGACTGAGTAATTGTCATTCAAAATGTGAGAGCACCGAAAGCTAAAAATTGGTCTGGTTAGGAAGGGGGATTAGGTGCCCAGTTGTCAATATGAACATATTATTGGGGCTCATCCTTAGAATAAATTTAACATGACATATGACAAGGATTGTATATTGTTTTTGGAGACCAGGGTGACTATAATAGCCTTTCGATTGGTTACTGATCTGTATGTGAATACTACAGACTAACCAATTTTTGGCTTTTGACAGCTTTTATCTGCCCATTATATTTGTAAACTTCTTTATAGTTCATATTTCTTAATATGTTTGGGGTTGTTGTTCTGCTGCAGCATAAATTTGTGGCCTCCTTGATGGTATAGCATGATGGATAAGTATGAGCCTTTATTTCTTAGCATTGAGGGCACAATTCATTCTGACCAAATCTCCAACTCTATTTTCTCAAATGCAGCCCCAAACTTACAAGAAGCCTTCATCATGCTTCACTGTTCCCTGCAGACATTCATTATGGTCAGGGCTCAAGTCCTGCGGGAACGTGTGGGAACGGAGTTCCTGCACTTTTTTTACAGCAGGAACTCAGTTCCCTTTGCAGGACTAGAGCAGCCGAGAGCAGCCGAGCTGCCCGAGCCGATCCTTCACTAAGCGGTGATGCCCAGCTCGAGTCACTGTCAGGGGCAGACGAACCTTAGTAATCCTTTATGTTACTGGCCGCTATCTGTATATGGATTCATCAGGTAGTGTGCGGGTATTCCGTCACTTCCTCGATGCCGCAATGTCTCCTGGGAACAATGACAAAAGCTCCCAGGAGACATTGCGGCATCGAGGAAGTGACGGAATACCCGCACACTACCTGATGAATCCATATACAGGAAGCGGCCAGTAACATAAAGGATTACTAAGGTACAGTGGATCAAAAAAAAAAAAAAAAACATGCGGTTTAGTAATTATGCATATGAGCGTATCATTCTTTTTTTTTTTGGTGGGGGAGTGGATCTTGGGTGGGAGTTCTCACACTTTTTTCCCCAGGACTTGACCCCTGATTATTGTACTACTCTCCAGCCCTTCGTGAACAAACTGCCTCCAGCTATATCCAAATATCTCATATTTTGACTCATCATTTCAGAGCACCTGTCCCTATGTTTTCATGCATAGTTGCGTCACTTAGTCTTGTTTTCACATCGGTGGTATGGCTTTTTGGCCGCAATTCTTCCATGAAGACCACTTCTGGCCAGACTTCTTCTGACAGTACCTGGGTCCCACTGGTTTCTTCCAGTTCTGTGCCTGATGGCACTGCTGGACATCTTCCAATGTCAAAGGGAAGAAAGCATAATGTGTCTTTCATCTGCTGCATTAAGCTTCTTGGACAATCATTGCATCTATGGTCCTCAACGTTGCCCAATCAATGGTGTCCTCAATCCTGGAAATACAGGCAGATACCTATGCATCATGCCATATTATCGGGAAGGCATGTGATTGGCCCCTGCAGCAGGACACGACCCCAAACATTCAACCAATGTTGAATCTCAACATCATTGAATATGTCTGTAATTGCATAAAGAGACAGGAGGATCTGAGGCTACATCCACAGAAGATCTTTGTTTTTTTCTCTAAGATGTTTGGAGCAACCTACCTGCTGAGGAACTGGCACACAGTTCCTGTGTGCCAATGTATCTAAAGGAAATTATGCTGTTTTGAAGCCAAAGGGTGGTCATACCAAATATTGATTTGATTTAGATTATCCTTCTGATTCCTTTGCATTTTGTACGGTACATTGATAAAAAGAAACAGTTAAAATATATATTTTTGAAAGCTTTGAATAGAGGTAAGATTTATCTGGGACCCCAGAGACCCAGAAAAACCAAGGGAAATGGGCAAGGGCTATTGGACTATGTCGGTACTTGGGTAAATCAGTTATCAATAAAGTATGATAGAGGTAAAAAAGTTAAATTTATTAAAACATAAACATAACATAAATAACTTGAGAAATACACAGTATTTTAAAATTACAGAGATGGTAGTGTAAAACAATTGATTATACGACAAGCCAACACCTAATGAAGATGGTATAACGGGCCCTAGTTTGCGGGCAACGATCAGGCGGAGGGGGTCATATAGATCAGGCTCTCAACTAGTTTCGCTACTCAAAGGTAGCTTCGTCAGGAGATTTGGGTCTGTGAATACAGATTCACTCCTCGGAGGAGCCTAGGCCCCACGTAGAGACAAAGTCTCACGTGGGTTGTGGATGGTGATGGAAACGCCCCCAGCAAGGTGAGGATCTGTATTGACTGTATATAATGTCAAAAAACTTAAGTGCCCTGGGACCTAATTAGTAGTGGGCGAGGACCAACCAAAGGAGCCGCCAAGAAAAACAATTCTGGGAGAGCCCAGTTAAGGGATGCCAGCAATGGAGGTAGAAAGTTAGGACCACTTGAATGGGTAGATCAAGCAGCGTGTCCCAGGGCCGGGTGTGTATCACTATAAATCATATTTTTGAAAGCATTTTAACTTTACAGCATTGCTTCGCACCTACATAAAACTTTTACATAGTACTGTACACACGATTAATCCAATCACCGTTCTCACATTCTATCCTTTGGCACCTAGAAACCATTAGAATATGGTTGTTGCTTTAGGTAGCCATTACATTTTACATCGATTATTGCATACCCCATTTATGTATGCCTAAACAGCACCTCGCTGTGTGGTGGAGCATGAAATACTGGATCACAGGGAGAAATTAGAGGAAGACAAATTATTATAAAACTGAAAAAAGACATGATGAATCATAAAAGGGCAAATGTGAAGGTAAGATGAATTAAAATAAATAACATCTGTTCCCACAGGACAATATATAATTTTACTTTAATGAGTACTGTATGCAGGAACAAATTTATTTTGTCCTTCATTTACCAAAGAATCATGACTACTGTTGAGATGATTCATATCTTTATAATTAGGAAATTTAATTATATTAATACGGATAAAGAGTATGTTCTTATCTAGTAGTTATGTAAATGAGGCGCGGTTTTGCCTTTTATTTTGCAGGAACTGGCAGCACCTACAAAGAATGAACTGTTTTTAGACAAATAGTAAAGTAGCAGGTCATTTGGGGACCAGCAATAGAGCTGTTTGTATTATCCCAGAACTGAAGAAAACTTAAGTATTCAGGTCATTTTACTTGCAGCTATATTTCAATCCTCTCATAAGATACAGATTCATAATTTATCTATATCATAAATAACCTGAATTCTAATCTGTCACACAACAGATTGTGCTCTGTAATAGTATACAGTGGTCTCTACCGTCCATATCTAAAATGTAAAGCACATTGCAGACTGAGCAATTAATTATACTGACAACATCAAAATACAAACCTCCGTGTAATTAACAGATAATCTTTTAAATGCTTAACTAGAATTGCTGTAATGTGCAACTGGTTTATATATGTAATGAATGACTGTGTACAAGGAGAATACATTTTATATTCTCTGTAATCCTCTTGATTATTTACTTTGAAACAAAAAAACTATAACGTTTGTCCTTGGAATGGTGATAGGTCATATCCCAAATATAACATCCGAAGAAACAAAATGTTGGGCCATGGGATTTTTAGGGTGTCACATGTACTCAGACATACCATCAAATATCTAAAATACGCTTTTTATTATCTTCACATTACAATTACATAAAAATATCTCCTGTGAAAATATGTAATTCTTAAAGTGACAATAAACAACATAATTTTTCTCCAAAAATAGTCGATGCACAACCCTTACTTAATTGGTCTGTATTAGAAATATGAACTATATTATATTTCATCAAATCATTTTTTAACGTGTTTTTCTGGCTCCTTATAATGTTCTCTGAACTCTCAAACCCTCCCTTTTTCATCTCCCTTCTCTTTGTTTGGAATCAGTGGTTTATGTTAGTTGTGGTCATCTGCACTGCTCTTTGCACACTACAAATCCCATAGTCCAGCGTTTCTCAACTAAGATATCGTGGCACCCAGGGGTGCCATGAAGAGTCCTCAGGGGTCCCACAGAAAAAGGACAAATACTTCCTGTACAGTCCAATCTGAGCAATCCTGCCTTAGCTCCTGTGTACAGACAGGGGAAGAGAGAGCACAGCCCACACCTCCACCCAGTTCACACCTTGTCTCTGCCACTGTCACTACTCCTGTTGACTAGGTAGGCCTCGAGCCTGCGTTCTACAAACCGATGACATCATTGGTTTCTAAAGACTTGCTCAGATTGACTGTCCAGGGTTTTATTACCTCCCCCCTATCTCCTCCCTACACTGCTGCTGTCCTGCCAGCAGAAATTGTGGGTATGGGGCAATCAATCCCTGGACCGTCCTGTCCTAAGTGTTCTTTTATCTCCTATTCACTAACAGGAGTTAGAAGTGCAGGGGGGAGGGCAGGAATTGGGGAGAGAGTACAGCTCACACCTTCCCCTGGCTCTCTCCTACTCCCTGCTGATGTCACTACTTATATAGCCAGTATCCTGTAGGTTTGGGGGAATGGTAACAAACAATTGTGCTTAGACTGAGAGGTTTCCCACTAGTAGGGGGAACTTGGGGGAGGGAGCATTTGTGCTTGCAGGTACACACTAGGTACAGTGCAGTAACACATGCAAAATCACACATTTTCCTCTACCACACAAAAATGCACTGCCTTTTGGAGACTTGTATGGGTGCCGTTAAGAATTATTGGTACACCCATGTATCTAGCTAATACACATGCATGTGTGCCCACTAAAGGGCATACTACCACACTACCATGAGTTTTGGTGTGGCACAATTTTAAAATCATGCCTGCACCTTTTTTTGTGTCTTTCACATAGAACAGACCCATTAAATAACGTGATGTGTGTGAGTGCGCAAAAAGGGATGCATGCTCTGATTCACCTCCAGGTGTGAACGTGCCCCAAACTGATGTGACCAGGGATTGTGCACATTTATAGAGGGTGCCATAACTGAAAAAAAGTTGCTGTCATAGTCTATAGTACCTGGTCCATCTCAGGAGTGAGCAAGAGTGGGTAGCTATCCTTACAGAATAGAACCATGAAAAGTGAACTTATGCCTCGTACACACGATCGGAATTTCCAATGGAATAAAATCTGATGACTTCCAATAGTCTTGCATACACACTGTCAGACTAAATTCCGACCGTCCAAAACGCGGTGACGTAAAACACTACAACGAGCCTAGAAAAATAAAGTTCAATGCTTCCGAGCATGCGTTGACTTGATTCTGAGCATGCGTGGGTTTTTTCTCCGTCGGAGTTGCACACAGACGATAGGAATTTCCGATCGTTTTTTTCCATCGGGAAAAAAATAAAACATGTTCTATTTCTAAACACTGATGGAAATAAGTCTGATGGGGCCCACACACGATCGGAAAAAAGTCCATACATTTTTTTTGTATCAGAGTTTAGTGTCACTTTAATGGTGGAAATGGTGAAGGCAACTATATACACATCCTCACACATCTACCCATTTCTATCCACTAAAGAGGATTAACATTCTGTATTACTGAACAAAGCATTCACTTCCTGGTAATTGGTGATAATTAATTGTAGGATGGGGTGTTCGTGTTTTGACATGCTTCTCAGAAGGTATGGAAAAACACCTACGTTAATGCATTGCCAGCGCATTGGAAAATAGCAATTTGCAAATGTATAGATACGTGAATCAAACAGTCAGAGTTAGTACGTGTGACATCCTAAATGTCCCATGACACAGTGAAACAAAAATGTCTGACCCGACATGTTGTTGTGACACCTGTCTTCATACAATGATGAATTAATTGAAATATAGGTGTCTAGACTAAAGACTATAATATACAGAAAAATACTGCGCTGCCCTATAGGTAAGCCGCTAACACTGCAAATAGACAAATAGCAAAAAAACGTGAGAGCAAAAAAGTGTAGCGCTAATTAAATTATGGTTGGCATAAAACTTCAAATTACAAATCTGACAATAAAAGTGAAGTGAAAATGTCCACATAAATACATAAATATAAAAATATATAAATAAATGTCCATATGTGAAAAACACAAATAGTGTAAAAATACAAATCTGACTATAAAATAGTCCAGCAATAATATTGGTGAATTCCGAAGCCTAGTGATAACTTCAAAGAGGTGCTAGAGTTGAAGGAGCATTGAAATAAATGAATGTGAAGATAAAACACCACCGATAGGTAAGGGGCTTACCAGAGAGTTTGAACCCAGGAGAACCTACGTTTAGATCAGTCAAACAGAGCTTTGTGTGGTAAAACAGCAATGGAACCTGGGCAATTCTGTATGTGTCTCCAATGGCTGTAACAAGAGTGACCAAATGGCAGAGGAATGGAGTATACCACAGACAAAGATATCTGGTTACCCAATGGTCTCACAGGACATGATGGTCCAAAAAAATCCCGGATGTGGATGGAAGGGTGTGTACCATAGATTAGGAAGAAAAAAACATCCACATAGCATAACTCTGTGTTGAATATTGAAAATGTTATGTAGCAAGAACACTTACATTTAGATGGATGTACAAGCGCTTTGTGCAAAGTAGTAGCAACAGTGGGGTCCTCCCAATGCGTTTTGTCACAAGGACATCATCTGGGGTCGTTGTTTTACTACACAAAGCTCTGTTAGACTAAAGACTATGAAAAGATTATGAAAAACTCACAGTACATGCTATATAACAGACTGTTTATATTCACAAAGCCACTATATATTTGTTTGGTGTAGTGTGAAATATACTTGGTTGATCCTGTATTCAGCTGCCCCTCCCATCTTCTCTGTGTCCCCACTGCAGGTTGACATTGTGCTGACCAGCTGGTGTCCTCTACAGGCAGACTCAATTTCAGTTCCCTTCTAAGCTCTTCATTTCCTCCCTTTTTTTAATTGTGCAGCCCACGTGACTATAGATGTGGGACACGTGGTCGTAGTGGTAAATGAGACTTCACTCCCTTCCTCCTCCTCCATGTCCTCCTATTGCTAAACCCTATGGGGGTGGGATATAGTATGCTGATGGATTACATTCACTAAGAAACTGACAAAACACTTAGGGCCAGATTCTCGTAGATCGGCGTATTTTTGTGCGGGCGTAACGTATCCCATTTACGTTACGCCTCCGCAACTTAGACAGGCAAGTGCTGTATTCTCAAAGCACTTGCTCCGTAAGTTGCGGCGGCGTAGCGTAAATAGGCCGGCGTAAGCCCGCCGAATTCAAATTTGGAACAGGGGGGTGTGTTTTATGTAAATAACTTGTGACCCGACGCGATTGACGTTTTTCACAAACGGCGCATGCGCCGTCCGTGGAATATCCCAGTGTGCATTGCTCCAAAGTACGCCGCAAGGACGTATTGGTTTCTAAGTGAACGTAAATGACGTCCAGCACCATTCACGGACGACTTACGGAAACAACGCAAAATATTCAAAATTCGACGTGGGAACGACATCCATACTTCACATTGGTACGCCGCATGTACGCCTCATATAGCAGGGGTAACTTTCATGAATTCGCGTATCTAGCTGGTTTACATATTTCTAGGCGTAAATCAGCGTACACGCCCCTAGCGGCCAGCGTAAATATGCAGTTAAGATCCGACGGCGTAACAGACTTGCGCCGGCCAGATCTAATAGAAATCTATGCGTAACTGATTCTAAGAATCAGGCGCATAGATACGACCGCCCAGACTCAGAGATACGACGGCGTATTTGGAGATACGCCGTCGTATCTCCTTTGAGAATCTGGGCCCAAGTTTTAATATAAATCAGTATTAAATATATCAAATGTAATTGCAAATACCTGTAAAGTAAAAAGGAACCTTGGATGCAGATGCCATCTGAACAAAATGAAAGCTAGTGTCAGACATCTGACTCTGTCTACACCATATTGATGCACACAAATACACATTTGGGGCCAGATCCACAGACGAAGTACGCCGGCGTATCTACTGATACGCTGGTGTACTTTCAAATTTCCCGCGTCGTATCTTTAGTTTGAATCCTCAAACCAAGATAAGACGGCTTCTGGGTTAGATCCGACAGGTGTACGTCTTCGTACGCCTTCGGATCTAAGATGCAATACTTCGGCGTCCGCTGGGTGGCATTTTCCGTGTTGGGTATGCAAATTAGCGATTTACGACGATCCACGAACGTACGCGTGGCCGTCGCATTTTCTAACGTCGTCTGTAGTCAGCTTTTTCCGGCGTATAGTTAAAGCTGGTATTTTTCGGCGTATACATAGACTTGCCATGTTAAGTATGGCCGTCGTTCCCGCGTCGGAATTTGAAAAAATTTTTTTTTTGCGCAAGTCGTTCGTGAATAGGGATGGACGTAACTCACGTCTAAGTTCAAAAAAATGACGTCCTAGCGACGTCATTTAGCGCAATGCACGGCGGGAACTTTCGGGACGACACATGCGCAGTTCATTCGGCGCGGGGACGTGCTTCATTTAAATGAAACCCGCCTCCAACCCGCCCAATTTCAAATCCACCGCCAGAAATACACTATGCTGCCGTAACTTACGGCGCAAAATCGCTGAGGATTTGAAAATGCGCCAGGTAAGGTACGGCGGCGTAGTGTATCTCTGATACGCTGCGCCGTTCTACATGTATGTGGATCTGGCCGTTGATGTTCAATGAAGATTTACTGGGAGCTGTAAAACAGTTATTTGATATTTATAATATAATTTGAATTTCTCTTCTGGTTTTATTTTTGTTTTTTTAGCCAGGTGACTGGCACCAATCAGGGATGGCCAGACAGACTCACACTGTAGAGAGCAGACATCAGTAGCATATTAGGAACCCATTCAAAAGATATTTCCCTGTAAATGTCAAAGAACAGGGAAAGATAAAGTGAACACACAATAGTACTGCAGGAATAAGGTACTTAGAAGATAAAAAAACGCTCAAATAAAGATTCAGTGGCATCATATACCGTATTTATCTGGGTATTGCGCGCTCCTAGGTATAGTGCGCACCCCTAATTTTGACCCTAAAATCCTGTAAAAAAATGTATTACATTTTACTACTTACAGTTTTGGTGTCTTGCCCGGCATCCATCGGCAGCCTCGTCCGGTCCGGGGTCCATCTGCGGCCTCGGTGGTGTCCTCCCGGCTTCTCCCGTGCTGTCTATGTCGAATCCCCGCTTCCCGCGCTCAGTTTGAAGCCTCCGCTGACATATACCGAGTGCAGAACACTCGGGTATATTCGGCCAGGCTCGGCTTCTCACGCATAAACGTCACGGAGCGTGACTACGAGCGAAGCCGAGCCTTGCCAAATGTACCCGAGCGTACTGCGCTCGGTATATGTCGGCGCAGGCATTCAAACACGGCGCGGGAAGCGGGTATCGGAGTATATCGCGCACCCAAGATTTTGCCCTGATTTTCAGGGCAAAAAAGTGAGCGGTATACGCCGATAAATACGGTATATGATTTGTGTGAATGAATTATAGTGATTCACACAGGGGCAACAGGACTTCCAGTGCGACTTCAGCTCGACTTGGAGCGACTTACAACGCAAATTTAAGTCACCTCCAGGACAGGCGACTTTGCCAGTGGCCAATCAAACAATAATCAGCTCTGTGGGAGGGAGGAGATTCCCTGAAAAAAATATTTTCTCTTCCTGTAAAGTTGCTTCAGTTAAGACAGTGATCTGACGTTGGAGGCAACTTCCATTGAAATCAATGGGTACAAGTTGCCTAGAAGTTGCCCTGAAGTAGACGTAGTACAGGAAACTTTTCTGAAGTCGGAGCGACTTCAGTCGTGTACATTAAGACAGCTCTCATTCTCTTCAATGGAATTTCTCATGTCGCGCGACTTGGGGCGTCACAAGTCGGATTCCAAGTCGCTGTAGAGTGAACTGGCACTTAGTATCTCTTTAAAGACTGTTTTTAATTACAGGCTGGCTAATGCCTGCTATCCTGTTTTTTAATAGGGTTTACCTTACCTGGTAGCTGCCTCAACTATATCATCAATTTAAAAGGGATATACAGTATATGATTCATACAGTGTCTGGGGTTGTAGGATGAAAACAAGTCAAATGTTTGAAATGTCTGTGTTACCAATTTTACGTGTCTCATTTTGCTGCTTCAGAACCTGCATAGATCAGATGTTATGATCATCCAACATCTGTTGTAGTGCGCCTTTGCACAGACTATGGAGTATTTACATACTCTTGAAAAGAGCTTTAAGACAAGCTGGTCCTAACTAGCTGCTTATACTTTAGTGACTCATTTTCAAAGATCCTCAAAAATCTCAACAAAGACCCTAAAGTTGGTTTTAGTTTGTTTCTAACAGCTTAGAAATAGGTATGGGTTTCAAGTTTGGATCAATGAAGGGTTCGCCCACTGTAGCTATTTAGGCTTGGAAAAACACACAGTGAACCTCTGGCTGTGTAGAAAGTAATTAATTAATGGAGGTATTTCTTGTACAAAGAGTTTTATTGAAAAAACACATCAACAAACAAAAAAGAATACAAAAGAAAAAAGCAGTGGAGGACACACCATAAGCTTATCATATATCAGAAAAAATAGTCCGTAGACCTGAGATCAGTCCAGCTCCTAGGGATCCGAAAACGAATCCAGAAGGCCAGCAATAGAATGTCCTCAACTCAAGTTGCCTGCTAGATTGACCTAATGCTGGCTTAGGTAACATACCGGTTAACACACCGGGGTAAATGTAGAACTTAAAAGCACAGTTGTTGTACGATACACAACCTTACAAAAAAAATAAAATAAAATAAATAAAAATAAAATAAAATTCAAGCAGGCACATAGCAGAGGATATCAGTATTCCAAATTGTAACTTAAATAATGCATCCTGTGTCCAAGGCCAACAGGACCAAGCCTGAGGGCACAAGCCACAAAGAACAAAGAAAGGGAGGATGAAAAGAAAGAAAGCCAGCTAGAAAAGTAGCATGAACAAGTAGCAATGGAGAGAAAGAGGAATAGAAATAGAAAAGAACAGCAAGAAAAGAGCAAAAAAAAAAAAAAAGAATAAAAGAAAATAGAAGAAAGAAAGAAGGAAGGGGGTCCACGGGGCGGAGGGAACAGAGACTCATCAAAGAGAAAGTAGTGCTGGGTCAAATCGTGAAGGGTGGTTGTAAGCCACCCAGGGTTGCCATACCCGGAGAAATTTATCGTGGGTATCTGCTAACACAGCAGTAAGTTTCTCATTAACCATAATATCATTAATGCAGTTTTTAACTGCTTCGAAGCTAAGAACCGGGGTCTTCCAGGCCCTTGCAATGATCAATTTAGTTGCAGTAAAAACATGCGCCGCCAACTGCCGTTCAGGACGGAGAAGCTCCATGATCGGTTTCCATAAAAGGGCCTCAAAAGGGTCCCTCTTTAAGTTGGTATCAAAGAGGTTGCGGAGCAACGCATAAACTCTAACCCATAATCTGCATACCCTGGGACAGGTCCACCAGACATGTGCCATCGTACCCTCCTGAGAGCATCCACGGAAACACAAAGGAGAGTAGGAAGGCATGAAACTCGCCAGCCTGGTCGGGGTATAGTACCACCTATAAAACACTTTATAGGCGTTCTCCTGAAAGAGAACATTCGTATAACATTTAGACAATGCCATGGTCATAGCCTGCCAATCTTCCGGATCGAGTTGCTTCCCAAGCTCAGCCTCCCACTGAAGGTGATAAGGTCTCAAAGGCGGTCTCTTAGAATTGATAATCGCTGTGTAAATCAGAGATATGAGACCCGGGGAATGGGGGCGCGATCTACATAAGCTTTCGAAGGGGGTCATGGTATAGGGGGGTAGGTTGGCATCTGATATGGCGCTGAAGGAAATGTCGGAGCTGTAAGTAGCTATAGTGTTCCCTGAGGGGAATATCATGGGAGGAACGTAAGAGTGAAAAAGAAATAATCTTGGTTGGAGAAAGCATAGAATGGACGTCTACAAAGCCATGTTCAGTCCACCATGAAAACTGTAAGGGATTATCCCTACCCGGTGGAAATAAGGGGCAATGAAGGAGGTGAAGTAACGGAAGGTGAGGGGAGATCAGACCCGCAGAATATTTAACCGCATCCCACAATCGAAGGGAATGGGCCAGACAAGGACCTATAGAAGGCGGGCGATTTGCTCGAGGGAGCCATGGAAGAGTGGCTAGAGGTGTCGGGTGGGAGTCCACCAAATCAAAAGTAACCCACAATGGCATTTGCTGTTTCTCATGGAGACGAGACAATGGAGCGATACCCGCCACAGTATAGTAAGCATGTAAATTAGGAACCAACAGGCCGCCATTAATTCTACGTGCAAAAAGCACCTGCCTCTTAATCCTGGGCCTCTTAGAGCCCCAGATAAACTGCATAAGTTTACGTTGGTGTATTCTAAGGATGTGAGAGGGTACCTGGACAGGTAAAACCCGAAAATAATAAAGCAGTTTCGGAAGATAGGTCATACGTACCATCGCCATACGTACCATCGCCATACGTACCATCGCCACCCTCCCGAACCAAGAGAGCGGAAGAGTGGTAATGGAGGTATTTCTACCACCACGAATGAATGAATGAATGAATGTTTCTTGCTCAGGGCTGCAGTTGATAGGATGATAGATTATCTTGTCTGTTCCCATAATTAGTTAGTCTATTAAAGGTTTAATTATATTAATGGTGATGAAATAAGAATAACATTAGATATAAAAATAATGACAATGCTCAAAGAAGCAAAGGTCTTAATTATTCACAAAGAAACCAACATTAAAAAAAACAAAAAACTAAAAGATTAACACAAAAACGGCACCCTTGCTTCCACTGTACATCATGTTACTGACGCATCAGGTGTGACCCATTCCAAGAACGAAGATATTGCACAGAAGTTCCAATGCTTTTACAGTGAACTTTATAACCTTAAATCTAGTGAACTCAACCCCTTAGCAGACAATACATGGAAAAAACTGTACCAAGATTTTTTGGCCAATATAGTCCTTGTGCCTTGTCTACAGAGGACTGGAAAGCGCTAGATGCACCACTGTCATTTGAGGAATAGAAGGTCGGCACTAAAGACCAGAAAGCCAGGCAAAAGTCCGGGACCGGATGGTTTTCTGGCGCAATACTACAGAAGCTTTGCTAATCTTCTTGCCCCAGGTTTTCTCCAACACCTTATCTACTAATTGTTGCCCCTCAGGAACCTTGTTGGAGGCATACATTTCCATAATCCCTAAAGAAATTAAGGACCCTGCTATTGTTGCTAATTATAGGCAGATATCACTTCTAAACATGGATGTAAAACTATTCTCGAAGAACCTGGCAACTTGACCATACTACCCTTACCATGTGCTGGCTTGGGTTGGTCTGGATCAGATAGGATTTGTCCCAGGCAGAGAAGATAGGAATACTACTAAAGCCCTAAATCTGCATCACTGGCTCACCTCCAACCACAGGGAATTTTTTTTTTGGCAATGGATGGGGAGAAGCCATTTGATCGAGTGGCCTGAGATTATATGGATGCTGTTTTAGGTACTTTGGGGATTGGGGCCTGTGTGCGTGCCTTCATCCGCTTACTATATTCTAATCCCAGAGCTAAAGTGAGGGAAAATGGACACTTATCGGATGCCTTCCCTATCCATAATGGTACCAGACAGGGCTGTCCTCTTTCTCCCCTGCTTTATATATTTACAATGGAGCCTTTGCTTCGCTGTATTCGGGCCAACTCAAATATAAGGGAATTGAGGTTCACAAAATGGAATACAAGATTGCTGCTTTTGCAGACAATGTTTTACTCTTCCTTTCAATGCCCCGATATCCCTGCCTAATCTTATGTCAGTCCTGGCTCAGTTCAAGCTTATCTCAAGTTTGAAAATAAATTATTAATACATCTTTTGCACTGAATGTTTCCTTACAAACAGAATTAGTAAAGTAATGCCCGGCCAATTTTTCCTTTCAATGGGAAACAGATGCCATCACTTACTTAGGCATACAACTTCCTATTTTACAAAAATGTTCATCTGCTGATCCTCAAACCCAAAAACAATGGGTTGAGAAACTTAACTATATACTTAAAAGAGAACAATTAACATATAAGCATAGAGGTACACCCCAAAGGTTTGGTCAAATATGGTCATGTTGGATAGAACCTAGTAATCAACTATATCAGGGATATGCAATTAGCAGACCTCCAGCTGTTGCAAAACTACAAGTCCCATCATGGCTCTGCCTCTCGGTGTCATGCTTGTGGATGTCAGAGTCTTGCAATGCCTCATGAGACTTGTAGTTCTGCAACAGCTGGAGGTCCGCTAATTGCATATCCCTGAACTATTTGATGATTTACCTAGTGGAGAGGAGTGAAGGTAGAGGTAGAGGAGATAGATGGGAGCAAGAGTAGAGGTGGAGGGGTAAGGAGAGAAGAGAAGAAATGAGTGTGTAAAAGAAAGATAATTTGATGCTGCATAAAGGAAGTTGCCATAGGCAAGCCACTTATTTTGCAGAGGAAGTGTCATGGTCTGGAGTCAGGCTCAGAGGCCAATTGCTATAGCAGTGACAGAACAGGTATACAGGTAGTAGAGTAGTCCAGGAACAGGCCGAGGGTCAAACACAGGTGGTTGCAGATTGGGATCAGGCAATAGAGAAGTCCAGGAACAGGCCGAGGGTCAAACACAGGTGGTTTCAGATTGGGATCAGGTAATAGAGAAGTCCAGGAACAGGCCGAGGGTCAAACACAGGTGGTTGCAGATTGGGATCAGGCAATAGAGAAGTCCAGGAACAGGCCGAGGGTCAAACACAGGTGGTTGCAGATTGGGATCAGGCAATAGAGAAGTCCAGGAACAGGCCGAGGGTCAAACACAGGTGGTTGCAGATTGGGATCAGGCAATAGAGAAGTCCAGGAACAGGCCGAGGGTCAAACACAGGTGGTTGCAGATTGGGATCAGGCAATAGAGAAGTCCAGGAACAGGCCGAGGGTCAAACACAGGTGGTTGCAGATTGGGATCAGGCAATAGAGAAGTCCAGGAACAGGCCGAGGGTCAAATACAGGTGGTTGCAGATTCAATGGCAGCAGAGCAGACAAATCGCACGGCACTGGCTGGGAAGGCACAATAACCTGGCAAAGAGGAAGTGCAGAGACAAGGCTTTTATAGGAAGTCTGTGGGAGGAGCAAGGGGTTCAAGGTTCAAGGCAATCAAGACACAAGGCAGGAATTTCCAATGGATCAGATGGGTTTTTCCAGCAGATCAGACAGGGAGCTGTCCAGCATCCCAGATAGCTCAGTGAGAAGGTTCACTGCCAGACACAGATGAGGTCCCAGGTTCAAGTCCAGGTCCTGACAGGAAGGTTCATGAGAAGGAGGGAGCTTGCATAATTATCCAACATTGACTAGTTTTCTTTCTGGTCTTATGTCCAATTGAAGCACTACTTAGACATCCCAGAGAACAAAGGAGGTTATACTTAGGCCCCCACAGTATTTGTGTCTCTGTGTTTTGGCCTGCCCCCCAGAGCCATGTGATTTCGGCACTGTACGTCTCAATGTTTGGCAAACCATATGCTTCCTTGAGCTCTGAGCATAGGTTCTGGGAGTCCGCTCTTAACACAGAGATAGATGAGGCCCGATGGGATTGCATTCACTTATACATTCACAAAGGATCACTGAATGTGAATACCCAAGAAAATGGATATAAACTTAAAACGCGGTGGTATAAAACACATGACCTGGTTCATAATTTTTTTTCTGTCGGTTTTAGACCTTTGCTGGAGATGTGAAAAAGAGAAGGGAACTTTTCTCCACATATGGTGGACGTGCTTAATGATCCAGCCATATTGGCATAAGGTACACCACATGATAATACATATCTTCTCACTCCCATTGCAGTTTTTGCTAGCAACATATCTCCTTCATTTCACTAAAGTATCCAAAAAAAGATATTATAGGTCAGTAGCCATGCATATGATCAATGCTGCTAGGCTTTGTATACAGGTGCATTGGTGATCTATGTCCCCTCTCTCAATGAAATAATGGGACTTGCGTATAAATCGTATAGCAGCAATGGAGGAGTTGATCTACATTGCTTAGGATAGAATATCCAGCTTCTCAGCTATATGGGAACCTTGGATACATTTTCGAAAGTCTCAGTCTTATCAAGAGCTTATACAGGACAGCACTTGAATTATACTTTTGATGCAATGATCTTTCACATGTTACAACTACAGGGCGCTTTGAGCCCACTTTGAAAACACGTAATTGCCAGCATTGAATGTAGAGGGTTGTTGGCGGGGTCCCCACCCCCTTTTCTGTTCTTATCTTTTCTGTGCTCCCCCCCCTTTTTTTTATATTTTATCCCCCACTAATTGAATCATAGTTAATGGAGGAATCTGGGAGATGGCTTGGTTGGCCGGCTTCTAATCTCACCCCCTTCATGACCTACTGTTCAAGCTGAATATGTATACATTTGAAGTGCTTACCCCTCCAGCCTAGGTACTACTCAGTTATTCCAAAAATGATTCCAGAAGTGTAAGTTACTGGTAATGAAAATGGATAAGTTGTCATGGCCTCATTATGAAGCCTCTGTTAGCTTCACATCATAAGTGTTAGAGGCGAAAGTTACCTTCTGATGTACATCTGCTTTATACTTTCCTTGCTTCTATCCATAGGATATGATGTATTTGGATTCATCTTTGTTACCTTTAGATGTAACTCTAGTAAACATTTCTCAATAAAATGTTTATGATAAAAAAAAAAGAAAACTAAATGAATAATACAGAGCATATAAAATAAAAGACCAGGAATGATACATTACGTAAGTCCTTCCTCAGGATCTGTATGTTGGCTGGGTTCCAGGAGAAAGAGGCAGACCATGGCATACCCTGGTCTTTTATTTTAAAGCACACTCAGACACAACCCATGCAAACACCCTCTGCCCGCCTGTGTAGTCCTCTGTACAATGAGCAAAAAGGCAGTAAACTTTCAGAAAGTGTGTTGCCGTCGCTTTGATGTTCTGGTTGAAAGCGAGGCAATTGGGCACTGTAATCTCCACATCACTAGAAGGTCTGAGCTCATGCTCACTTAAGCCCTGTACACACGATCAGTCCATCTGATGAGAACGGTCCGAATGAAGCTGACTGATGGTCTGATGTGCCTACACACCATCAGTTAAAAAAACGATCGAGTCCAACGCGGTGACGTAAATCACAACGACGTGCAGAGAAAAATGAAGTTCAATGCTTCCAAGCATGCGTCAACTTGATTCTGAGTATGCGCGGGTTTTTAACCAATGCTTTTGCGTACTAACCATCGGTTTTGACCTATCGGTTAGGCGTCCATCGGTTGAATTTTAAAGCAAGTTCTACATTTTTGGACCGAAGGATAACTGACCGATGGGGCCCACACACGGTCGGTTTTGGACCGATGAAAAGGTCCTTCAGTCCGTTTCCATCGGTTTTGACCGACCGTGTGTACGCGGCCTTACTCCCATACCCTACCATCAGGGGGTGTGAGTGAATCCTCTCCCAGATGAAGACATGTTATGCACTCTTCTGTTAATCCTGCTCTGCTGGCATTCCAGGCACAGCTAGCTTCAACATAGCCAACTCTCAACAGTACAGAAATATCTGATATTAAAAACATATTGACTTCCAACACCGCTCAATGAACATAAATTAATCAGTTTCTTGTTAATTTCTTTCTTGTTATTTTTTTTGTTTCTGGGTCACATATGCACAGTACCAACAGTTACATTTTTAATAGGGGAGAAACACATTTACCTTTCAATTTATTGTCTGTTCAGCAGAAGTTTTCCAAACATTTCCTCAGAATTTTTGGCTCAAAAATGTCACAACTGTGGCCATTAACTGGAAGAAAAACTAGCATATCTGTGCAAATGACAGATTTTGGAATGATTTTTCGCCTAGTGTATGCGCACCACTACTGTAATTTGTGGTGAGAGAATTGGTGGGAGTGGATCATTATGGAACATTTACTTTGTGGGACATTATTTTTGAACATTTTGGAACATTATATGTCAGATATTATTTTTTGGATAACATGGGACGTTATTATTTTTATTAAGGACATTATGTACGGTGTGTGTCTACTTACCATTTTACTCTTTTCTCTTTTTGAATGAGTAACCATTGGTACTAAGTTCCCTTTTACCGATGATATTGGGGCGATATCTGGGGACTGCAAAACTGTCATGTGCATCGCTGTGACACGGAGCTTATTTAAATCTATCTACACTCAATGGGGGTCATTTACTAAAGGCAAATCCACTTGAAAGTGCATTTTTAAGTGCAGTCACTGTAGATCGCTGTAGATCTGAGGGGAAGCTCTGAAATTAGAGGAAGCTCTGCTGATTTTATCATCCAATCTTGTGCATGCAAAAATGCTGTTTTTTTATTTTCTTTGCATGTCCCCCTCAGATCTACAGCGATTGCACTTCCAAGGGCACTTTCAGTGCACTTCCAAGTGCACTTGCAGTGCACTTGTAGTGCAAAGTGGATTTGCCTTTCGTAAATAACCCCCACAGTGTCATCAATTCAGAGCATACTGAAAATGCGCTGGTAACATCATTGACTGGTGCTAATATGAATATCTACTAAATGTTGCAAGTTTAGGAGATAGTCATAATACCAACAAGTAAGGCTCATTATAAGCTTTCCTGTAGGGAAAAGTTTTACTACCACTTTATATAAATACTTTAGTGTGCTGAATCTTGGCACTTTAGGGCCAGATTCAGCAAAAACTGAGGCGGCGTAACGTATCGTCTTTACGTTACACCGCCGCAAGTTTTCAGCGCAAGTGCCTGATTCACCAAGCACTTGCGTGTAAACTTACGGCGGTGTATCGTAAAGACGTCTGGCGCAAGCCCGCCTAATTCAAATGGGGCGTGTACCATTTAAATTAGGCGCGCTCCCGCGCCGAACGTTCTGTGCATGCTCCGTTTGGAAATTTCCCGCCGTGCTTTGCGCGAAGTTACGGCGCCCGACGTGTTTGTGAATGGCGACGTGCGTAACGTACTTACGCCGAAAAAAACAAATTTAAAATTTGACGCGGGAACGACGGCCATACTTTAACATGGCTGGTCTAAAGTTAAGGCATGAAAAAGCAGCCTTAACTTTGCGACGGGAAAAAACGACTTGCGACGACGTAACACACGCGAGTACCTTCGTGGATCGCCGTAAAAGCTAATTTGCATACCCAACGCTGGAAAACGACGCAAACTCCACCCAGCGGCGGCCGAAGTATTGCAGCCTAAGATCCGAAAGCGTACGAAGCCGTAAGCCTGTCGGATCTTAGCCAAATGCCGTCGTATCTTGTTTGTGAATCACAAATTAAGATACGACGCGGCAAATTTGAAAATACGCCGGAGTATCAGTAGATACTCCGGCGCATTTCTTCTGTGAATCTGGCCCTAAATGTCCAACTTCAGGGTAAAATCTTTTGGTTGCTGTGTATAAAACATGAAAGGGTTACAACTTTGATTTTTTTTTTCCTGCTATCTGTGTCACTGGTGATAATTTCCCATTACTTTCTGTTAAGAGACACCCTAACTACATCCAGGGTGTCACCAGAACAAGAATTTAGGAGAAATCTCCTTAGTAATTACTAGGGCTGGATGTATAAATAAAGAATAACTCCAATTTTGTTGAGAAAAATCATCCCCCTCTTGGTGATCTATGTACATTACAAGGATTTTAACCACTTTCTTACTGGGCACATATACCCCCTTCCTGCCCAGGCGAAATTTCAGCTTTTGTCACTGTCACACTTTAAATGACAATTGCGCGGTCGTGCGACGTGGCTCCCAAACAAAATTGACCTCAATTTTTCCCACAAATAGAGCTTTCTTTTGGTGGTATTTGATCACCTGTGCGGTTTTTATTTTTTGCGCAATAAACAAAAATATAGCGACAATTTTGAAAAAAAACTCAATATCTGGTAAATATCCCATTTTAAAAAAAACAATTTTTTTTTTCAGTTTAGTTCGATACGTATTCTTCTACATATTTTTGGTAAAAAAAATCGCAATAAGCGTATAGTGATTGGTTTGCGCAAACGTTGTAACGTCTACAAAATAGGGGGTAGAATTATTACTTTTTTTTTCATTATTTTTCTTTTTTTTACTAGTAATGGCGGCTATCTGCAATTTTTGTCACGACTGCGATATTATGGCGGACACATCAGACACTTTTGACGCATTTTTGGGACCATTCACATTTATACAGCGAACAGTGCTATAAAAATACACTGATTACTGTATAAATGTGACTGGCAGGGAAGGGGTTAACACTAGGGGGCATCAAGGGGATAAATATGTACCCAGGGAGTGATTCTTACTGTGGGGGGAGGGGACTGACTGGGGGAGGTGACCGATGGTTGTCCCTATGTACAAGGGACACACCATTGGTCTCTTCTCCCTAACAGGACGTGGAGCTCTGTGTTTACACACAGAGCTCCACGTCCATGGCTCTGTGACTGCCGATCGCGGTGCCTGGCGGACATCGTGGCCGCCAGGCACGCGCATTGGCACCTGTGTGACGTGGCGGGCGCGCCATATTTAGACGGCCTCCCGGGAGATTAGAGCCACTTGCGGCCGTAAATAGTCGGCCGCAGGATGGGAAGTGGTTAACAAACCTTGTTGCACATTCCTACCCTTTGTTATTCTGAAGAAATCCCTGTGTGTTTGTCTGTATCCATGTGGGAAAGTGGGTCTAATGGGAGTGGTTTCATAATTTTCAATCAGCTGTGCAGCTGCAGGGCTCTTATGAGGAAAGCTGCTGGGCCTGTATCCCTTTAGCAGTGGTTTCCTATTGGGAGTATCTCACAAAAATCGAATTTTTGTTGCAGGAGATGCATGGAATCTGTCTTGTATCTTAGGGCAGACTTCTGGGAAAATTGGTGAGCCAATCACACCAGCAGGAAATTATGTTTATGGGGGGCATTCTGTGTACAGAACTTACAGGAAATTACAGAGCTACAGATTGAAAAAACGAGCAGGATTCAGGCCACAGCGGTTTGCAGTACCACTTTGGCCTGAGGTGAGGGGGCGCCGGAGCTCGGAAAGACTTGGAAAGACATGGAAATTCTCAGTTCCCGAGGTTTGCCGTGGTCAGCTGAGCTGTCTTTGGGCCTTTTCGGACGTTTCCGAGGCTCTCCGGGGCCCCCCCTACCTCTGGCTGAATGCGGTATTGCATGCCAATGGAGTCAATGCGGAACTAATTATTTTGGTTTCCATTGACTTCAATGGGGAAACTCGCTTTATTATGCAAGTACTTTGGATTACGAGCATTTTCCTGGAATGGATAATGCTCGTAATCCGAGGTTCCACTGTATTTGCTATTTTCTTTGCCCATTAAAGTGGAGTTACCCTTTAAGCCCCCTAGGTAGTTGTCTTATTCTGATCCTTCCTAGGCCAGTCAATTGGCTAGCCTTAGCATCACACAAACAAGGTCAGACACAGTTTGCAGAGGTTTGGGGAGAAAAGGCTAAAAGGGACAGTTTTCTCACTTTGTGCCAGTGTACTTTAAAGTGGAGTTCCACCCATAAATATAACATTACATCAGTAGTTTTAAAATAATGTCATTAGTCCTTTACGAATTTTTTTTTTTTTTCCGATGCCTTCAAAGTGTTGTTGCTAGGCAGAATAGTTAATCTTCCCACTTCCTGCACCTAGGTGCTTAATGCTTCCTAACCTACACCGCACAGACTCCTGGGAATGTTGTGGGTGTAACTTTCCAGGAGTCTGTGCACTCCCCAGTCTCAAAGAATCATGTGACTTGGACAGCACAGGTGCTGAAACCTGATCTGACACTGCTTGTGCAGCACTAAGCATTTGCTAGATCTGCAAGGCTGAAATCCAGGAAGTCATACAGTCTGGCTTTATGATGCCCACACTTAAGATGGCCCCAGTCAATTTCTATTTTATAAAGTGTCTAAATACTGTAACAACCTAACAAAACGGACCTTAGTTTACAGACTAACTTTACTAGAATACATTAAGCTTGTGTATTACAGGGGTATTTATATTTAAAAAGTGAAATTGTGGCCGGAACTCCGCTTTAACTTCACAACTGGAAGATCAGTCATATTCTGCAGGCAAATATGCTCTAGTTTTTACTGCATTAAGAGCACACTGTACATTATTCCATCAATAAAAACACAGAAACTATACAGGCACAGAACTAGCTGAATTACATTGACAGACAGTCCGGAGGCTTTGATTATAAATGGTAATGTGTTGCTGGCACTTGATTTGTGGATGGCCATGACCTTTGTTGGCTATGTAGAAATATGGCCCTGCAAAGAAAACATTTAAAACCTGACAGAGGTTCTGACACTTCTCCACTTCTTAAATAATTCAATCTGAGGCTGTACTCAAAATGTATGCACTTCTCCATGCAATTTAAATAAGCATGATGTAGCTTTTATGTGCATCTACAGTAACGGACACATTTTCCACCAGCTCTTATTTCAATGGGAAGGTAAAGTTACAGATTTTGCAGGTTTTGCTTTCACCTTAGTCCAATTATGATGACAAGTATAGGAATTGCCCAGAGCAGCTTTATACTGTAAATAGATGGAAGTATCAGAAATAACATTTTCTATGTTAAAACAGTAAAACATCACTTTTGACCTTTATAAATAGGTTCCAAAATGAAAGGCTATTTTCAAAGTCTGTTCTATGAAAGTGCTATGCTATGAACGTGCTATGTTGAATGCTATGAAAAATTCATAATTAATGGCTTCATGCACATATGGCTCAATCTGGTATCATTGGGGGCTCAAAATATTTTCAATTATCAGAACTATAAAATAAACAAGATGAGTTAATTAAATGTTTCTCTAAAACAATCTGGTATTTTACAAATTAGAATTCATGAGCATAACCTTTTCAATGCATCCATATGGAGACACATTCTTGTGCTACTTATGTGGATCTCCACACAAAATGTTACATCTGTGCATCTCAATATGTGAAGAATTGCAAAAAATTGTCAGCACTATATAAGTACCTGTAATAATAAATAAATAATCATGATTACTCAAGTCCAGTAGTAGCTTTAAATACCTAACACAAATACAGGGACTCCTCACTTAACGACCAGGTTTCGTTCCAACGACTAAATTGGTCGTTAAACCAGGAGTCGAAAGAAATCAATATTTTAAGCATTCTTTTTTTTTTTAAGAAAAAAGTTTTATTTGGTTTTGCATAATATCACATACACTGTGTACAAAAGAATGTTTAAGAAGACAGGAGACAATATACAGACCAGTTTTTTACACAGACCTGCACCAGGACAGTAGTATATAAAAGTTTCACAGTATATGAATATCTGAATGTACACAAGTCGGCACATCGAATCATTTAAAAACAGGTAGTACACATTTTTTTTTTCCTTTTCTTTTCACTCCTCCACTCCCATTAAACCTCTACAAGGAACATTAACCAATAGCCTTAGTTTATCAAAGAAAATAAATGAAAATAAGAGAAAAAACAACAAAAACAAAAAGGAAAACTAGAAACATATAGGAAGTATAACTGTAATCAGTACCCGATCCCAGAGCATTGGGAACGTGTAATATCCAAACAAGTTGCCCAGCCCACTACGATCACCTATCTCACTGCAGGAGCTATACAACTACCAGTTTTATCATTTCTATCGGACTCTCCACCAGTTTAACTCAACTCTTAGCCTTGTAGTAAGCTGTCCTTGATCAATTGATGGGGTGCCAACCCTGGAATATCTAACCAGGCCTGCCACATTGTATGGAATTTATGGGGTGCATTTCTGTGCTGATATGTCAGTTTCTCCCTTATCAACAGTTTGTTCACCTGGTCAATCCACTGTTGCCTTCTGGGAACCCTGGGGGTAATCCAGAGCTCAGCTATCAATTGTTTTGCCACATAAAGTAACCGGATTATTGCTGTGTGAGTGGACGGGGTTAATAGCTTCTCATCCAGGGCTCCCAACAGGCACACTACAGGAGTTCTCGGTATGACAAAGGCAAACACCTGAGAAATCAAGTCCAGTATCCCGGTCCAGTAACGGAAGAGTTTGGGACACTTCCAGAACATATGCATGAGGTCTCCGTGATCCCTCATGCATTTTGGACAGAAAGGGGTATCTCGAAGTCCCCAGCTGTGAAGTCTGGCTGGGGTTATGTAAGCCCTGTGCAGCAGGTAGAGGTGTGAAAGTCTCTGAGAGGCTTATACCGACACCATGGGGGTGGAGGCTAGACAAAGATTCCCCATCCATTGACCCCACATCCTCCTCCCATTTACTTCTACATGGCAACTTGGCCAGGTCCTGAAGTGCGTTAAGGATAATATTGTAGCCTCTAGAAATCATGCTTTTTAAGCATTCTTAACTACTGTACTGTATTGTGGAAAAAGGGTCTAAACACAAACCTCCAGCTCAATAACGTTGTTTTAATTTGCATAAGAACACAAATGAAAATTCTGTACTGTACTGTGCAATACAATGATGTACAGCGCGTTGTTCAGGTAAGTCTGAGCAGTCGTTAAACAGGTGAGTGAGTGAGTGAAAAACTTATATAGCGCAACACATGCAAACTGAATCGCCTCAGGGCGCTTGGTATTCATTCCCTACTGTATTAGGCCTTCAGAAAAGATGGGTTTTGAGTTTTTTCCTGAAGGCCTGGTGATTCACTTCCATTCGGATGCTAGCTGGTAGTGCGTTCCACAGTCTAGGTCCTTGGACTGCAAATCTTCGTTCTCCTTTGGACTTGTATCTGGAGTAGTTTTCGGTTAGTGGAGCGGAAAACGCGATTGGGATTGTGACATTTTAATTTTTCACATAGATATTGGGGGGCACTTCCTTGAACACACTTATGCGTCAGACAAAGTGTCTTAAATGTAATTTTTTATTTTATTGGCAACCAGTGAAGGGATCTCAGGGAGGGCAAGATTGATTCCCAGGGTTTTTTTCCAGTCACAAGTCGCGCTGCTGTATTTTGAACGACTTGTAGACAAACAAATTTGTACTTTGGGAGTCCGATGTAAAGGGCGTTTGCATAGTCGAGTCTGGAGTTGATTAACGTTCCCACCACGACTGCTGTGTCCTCTTTCGGGATAAAGGGAATGAGTCTATGTAGCATACGCAGCAGATGGTGGGATCCGCTGACTACTGAACTTATTTGTGCATCCATTGTCATGTTGGAGTCAAAAGTGACTCCAAGACATTTGACTTTGGTGCTTGGGACGATGGTTTGTCCCAGAAAGGACAGGGGTGTCCATGTTGTCCATGTTGTCATGGCAAGTCTCTAACGGTTGGCGTGGAACAGAAGAAGTTCAGTTTTTGAGCCATTGAGTTTAATGTAACTCTTCGTCATTCAATTTTCTATCAAAGTAAGGCATTTCTCTAGTCCGAGATATTGATCCTTTTTGTTGCGAAAGTAGAGTTGCGTATCATCCGCGTAGGAATGGTAGAGTAACTTCTGGTTACTGATGATTTCGAGGAGAGGGTGGAGATAGATATTGAATAGTACGGGCGACAAGGGGGATCCCTGAGGGACTCCGCATAACACTGTGCGTTTTTCATAAGTGAAAGAACCTAGTTTCACTATTTGAGATCAGTTCTACAAAAAGGAGGAAAACCAGGGTAAATCCGAGTCTGCGACTCTAGCTACTTCAGCTAGGCACGTCAGCAGTAATTTGTGGTCTACTGTATCAAAAGCTGCGCTTAGGTCCAACAGTACTAGAAGACAAGATTCTCCTTCGTCTGCTACTTTAAGAGCGTCATCCCATATTTTGAGAAGCGCTGTTTCTGTCCTGTGACCAGGACGGAAACCCGATTGAAGTGGATCCAGTAGTTTGTGGGTGTCTAAGTGATGTTGTAGCTGTTGTACAACTACTTTCTCCATTACCTTGGAGAAAATGTTTAGGCATGTTATGGGTTGACAATGGTTTGGTTCTTTGGGATCAAGGGTAGTTTTTTTTAGAATTGGTTTGATTATACCTTGTTTCAGCAGGGTCGGCACCATGCCTTCCTTGAATGATTGGTTTATGATGTGCGTTATAGCCGGTGCCACAATATCGGCACATTCTTTCAATAGTTTAGTGGGGATGATATCAGTAGGCGCTGTGCTGTCTCGCAGAGTACGATGATATTTTTGGTGGTGTCGATGAGGATAGGGCAGGGATAAGCAATTAGCGGACCTCCAGCTGTTGCCAAACTACAAGTCCCATCATGCCTCTGCCTCTGGGTGTCATACTTGATGCTGTCAGAGTCTCGCTATGCCTCATGGGACTTGTAGTTTGGCAACAGCTGGAGGTCCGCTAATTGCATACCCCTGGGATAGGGTTTAATGTGAATTTAGTTGATTGTGGCATATTTGTGTGAATATTACCTTTTTGATTTACAGGGGAGTCGGTGGAGGTTCTCTTTTGCTGAATAATTTCACAGATTTTTTCAATTTTGTTAATGAAATAATCCGATAATTCGTTGCAAAACTCTTGTGATTCAAAATTTGGAGCCTCTAGGCAGGCTGGGTTCATGGACTGAGCGACTAAATTAAAGAGTTTGTGGGGGCGGTTCAGGGCTTTTGCGAGGATATTAGAAAAATATTTTTTTTTTTGCTTTAAAAATTTCTTTAGGATATTTATTGGTGATTAGTTTGTAGGTTGTGTGGTTTTCCTCTGTTGAGCTTCTTCTCCAGGCTGCTTCCGCTCTTCTGCGTTCTTGCTTCAACAACGAGTTCTGAGTGGAGCTTCTTCTGTGATCTTGTCCAGTGTGTTAACAGTTTTTTTTGTTTCTTTAAAAGCGTGTCTGTAGTGATTTTGAATTTTATTGCATGGTGATCGGTCCAGGGAAGGGGCTCATTTCCCAGTGTGGAAAAAACGATAATAGTAGGTTGTGGCGCCTTCTGGTGAAAGTGATATTTTATAAATAAGAAAATGTATATACAAAAATGTATATACAAAGAATGAAAATGTGATGTAACTTCACTGCTGTGTACGTACAACTGGTGCTAATCATCAGAAAAAACAGTGCAGTATTGTACAACTTAAATAAGTATCCAATGATCTTAGCCGGTTATGTAAACAATCAAATAAATAAATAAACTCATTTGCATATAGTACTAATAATCAAAAATGCTGTGCATAAATAAATACATATAAATCTAAAACTAAAATAATCCAATCCAGTGGTAAATTAAATAAAAGAAAAGGTGACTAAAGCGCTAGCCAATACTAACAAAGTGAGGGTGAGAAAAATATGCAAACAAAATAAATACAAATTAATGCAGCTCGAATCTAAATTGTACTAACAACAAATAAACAAAATGAATAAAGGAAATGATGAGCGCAAAAATGGAAATAGAATGGTGCAGATACCACATCAAAATGTGAATGATAAGTGCCAATTGAAACAGTAAATGTGATCCTCCTATCTAGAGGAACTAACATAAACACACAAAACGCCACTGAGCTAGTGGCAGCTGGAGTGTGCAATCAAGGGTGATAATGAAAAGTGTCCAATAAGTAATAAATGATAAATTGATATATATAGTGTCCCGAAATAGCAAAAATTGCAGTGATTCCTATGTAAAATATGGAAGCGATGTACTGTATCCCTTATAGAATGATGAAAAAATCCACACGGCAGGTGGGCTCACAATGCGCTTACCTCCCCCATGACGGGTAATCAGCCTTAGAAATCCTCAGATGGAAAGCCTGCAGTCTGATCTCCTCTCCCAATGGATGGTTTGTGGTGTGCAAGCACTCTCTCCAGAGACGTGTCCTTCCCACTGTATGCGGTTCCTAGGCTTCACAAAGATGGCCGCGCCGTATCCATATGATTGCCAGGGATATTAAAAGAAAAAAGCTCCCATAGTGAAGAATTTCCCAAATGATGCAGCTGATGAAGTCACGTGTCGTGACGCAACGCGTAAGGCATTTTAGACGTAACCGGAAGTGACGCGGCATCTCGTTTGCAACATCGCTGCTTGTCACTGCACGTTGCTGTAATTTTATTTTTCCATGTTTGGACTATCATTTTATTCATTGATTGAAGTACAATAAATCCCTTTGGGAAATTCTTCACTATGGGAGCTTTTTTCTTTTAATATCCCTAGCAATCATATGGATACGGCGCGGCCATCTTTGTGAAGCCTAGGAACCCCATACAGTGGGAAGGACACGTCTCTGGAGAGAGTGCTTGCACACCACAAACCATCCAATGGGAGAGGAGATCAGACTGCAGGCTTTCCATCTGAGGATTTCTAAGGCTGATTACCCGTCATGGGGGAGGTAAGCGCATTGTGAGCCCACCTGCTGTGTGGATTTTTTCATCATTCTATAAGGGATACAGTACATCGCTTCCATATTTTACATAGGAATCACTGCAATTTTTGCTATTTCGGGACACTATATATATCAATTTATCATTTATTACTTATTGGACACTTTTCATTATCACCCTTGATTGCACACTCCAGCTGCCACTAGCTCAGTGGCGTTTTGTGTGTTTATGTTAGTTCCTCTAGATAGGAGGATCACATTTACTGTTTCAATTGGCACTTATCATTCACATTTTGATGTGGTATCTGCACCATTCTATTTCCATTTTTGCGCTCATCATTTCCTTTATTCATTTTGGTAAATTAAATATATAAGTTAGATATATAAATTCATATAGCTTAAAGCTACTAGGGTGATAATTAATAAGAGTCCATGCAAAAAAGTGCTGTGTGCTTCGTGCCAATTCTAATAGATTATTCTGGTGTTTCACTCTGTGCTCCCTTCCTCCGTGCTCTGGTGTGTCCCGCACTCACCAGATCCACATCCCCTTCTGGGGTAACAGGCGTCCACAGTATACGCTCTGTGCAGCGTTCTGGCAATTCCTATTGTTCCCCTATGGTCCTGTGACGGTATCGGTATGATATCCCCGTCAACGTTCCCTTCTTCCCATAACGAAAATCACCCCAATATTCCACGAGGAGGGATATCCCTGGAATCGCCCAGAAAGCCACACATGAGACAGGCTTACTGCTAGAACAAGACACTTTATTGACACAAAAACTCAGCTTATATGTGGTTACAGCCTGTTAGGAACGCCCCCCTCACACAGTGGGGTTTCCCATACAGATTATAGGAGACAAGTCGGAGCCGACCCTGCAGACACGTTTCTTTAGATAAAGACATCAGTGGAGTTAAATACTAGTTGTAACAGCCTGACCACAATAAAGCAATCAGAATAATTAACATGAGCCACTTATCTAATCATTGTAAACAGTAAGGCCGGTCTCCTTCCCACACACAATAAATCAATTACCATTTGAACTAGGGAGCTGGCTGAGGAAGGGTCATTAACATGTCAATAGCTTGTAACACATGAATCCATCTAACCCACAATTTAACCAAGCAGGGAGATTTACACTGACATATCCTTCACAATGGCCCCCCTTTTTCTCCCTGCTCAGGCAAACCCGGTTGGACCTTCCCTGGTCCAGTAGGGTTGACGGGTTCAGAGCTTTTAGTCCGAGGTTAACTCCGTTTGGCGTGACTGACCTCCATTGGTAACTGCTTCCGACTCAGGTATGCCACCGGGTCGTCAGATCACACGCCGGTCAGTCCCCAAGTCTTTGTGCGATCTGCAAAGTCACCAGAAGTCAGTGTGAAGACAGCGAATGGGTCTGTGCGCCGCCGTCTAGGTGTCCCGCTATGGGAGGGGGCAGGTTATGGCTCTGAAGTGACAATCACAGGAGATTCATAAAAAGAAAAAGTTATATTTGTTGAAATGCTGTAGCACTGGTGCTCAGAGTCCGGGGGGGGGGGGGAAGGGGACTCAGAGCCCCATAAGGTCAGCCACCCCCTGCTCCCTCCGCAGCCGCCGGTTCTCCTCTTGGAGCTTCTCCAGCTCCATCTCCAGTTCATGGAGCCTGGGGGGGTCAGCCTGCTGTGACCTCAGGTGGTTGTTCTCCTCCTCCATGCGGCTTATGCACTCCTCCAGCTCTATGTACTCACGGATCAGCTCCTGCTTGCTCATGTCCTGCAGGCTCTCCACGTGGTCCTTCATCATCAGGAACTGGGTGGTGGTGTAAGGGGCCACCGGTGGGCCCTTGGCAAACATCTCGGCCCGCATCTGGGACGCCCGCTGCGATTCCATCTCCTCCAGTCGCTTCTTCTCCTCCCAGGTCAGCTTGTTATACGGCTTCCAGGACCTCTTCTTCTTGGAGGGTAGCCGGCGGTGCCTCTTTCTGCCCAGCTCCCTCCAGGGCCCCTCTGGCTCATGGCTGTCACCCATGACCAGCTGACAATGGTGTTCCCTGTTGTCCGTAATACCAGATTGTACCGTGAGGACTTCGTAAAGGGTGTCCAATGGTTCTTCCTGACCCAGCTCCTGGAGATCCCAAGCCGAGTCTACACAATGGGCTGCTGCTGGTGGGCGGTACCCAGGTTGAGACCAATTTGACCTGGTGTTGTCATTCAGGGGGCAATTCTGCTTGAAGTGACCCAGCTGTTTGCACCGGAAGCAGCGTTGTTCGTTGTCCTCCTGGCGTGGATAGCGAGGGCTAGATGTCATCGGTCTGTTATGAGGTTGGTATCTAGCGGCTGGTGGGTGTGAGGGCGCCGTTGGTCGTGGAGGTTGTACCCGTGGTGTGACCTGGTTTGTCTTGCGAGTATCCGCATATTCATCCGCCAACTTCGCGGCCTCTGGTAGAGTCATGGGCCTGCGATCTCTCACCCAATCTTTGACGTCCGTCTGGATGTGATTGTAAAATTGCTCCAGGAGCATTAGTTGCAAAATGTCCTCTGCGGTGGTGGCCTGGCTGCTGTTAACCCAGTTAGAGGCCGACAGGGACAGCTGGCATGCCCATTCTGCGTAAGAGTCTTCCGTGGTTTTGCGTGAGTCCCTGAACTTCTGTCGGTGGGACTCTGGGGTTACTGCATAACGAGCCAGGAGCGCTTCTTTAACCCTGGCGTAGCTATGGATATCCTGATCTGGCACGGTCCGGAAAGCATCAGAAGCTTTGCCTGACAGTTTGCCTGACAATATTGAAACCCACTCTCCTCTAGCTATTCGGTGCAGGTTACATTGTCGCTCAAAATCCGTCAGGTAGTTATCAATCTCACAGTCCTTTTCATCAAAAGCTTTAAAAGCGCTAAACGGAATCTTCCTTGCGTCTGCTGTGCTGTACTCACTGTTCGTAGAAGGTGCGGCTGCTTGTTGGACTGCTGCCAGTTTTAACTGTAGCTCTGCGTCCCTTATTTCTTTATCCTTCTGTAGTTCTGCGTCCCTTATTTGTTTATCCTTCTGTAGCTCCGCGTCTCTTATTTCTTTAGCCTTCTGTAGTTCTGCGTCCCTTATTTGTTTGTCCTTCTGTAGTTCTGCGTCCCTTATTTGTTTATCCTCCTGTAGCTCTGCGTTTACTAACATGTCCATCACTTTCAGCACCACATCCGGCGTTGGGTTCGGGCCGAACCAAGCTAGCTTCTCTCTCATTAGCTTGTTGGCTGGCGATTCCTCCTCCTGAATCACTGGTGTCTCCATCTCTTGTACTGCTGGCGTTGCTGCAATCCCGTCCTCCTGGTCTAGCTCCATTGATTCTGCTATGATGACCCGCTTGGTTTTGTTGCTAGCAATCCTTCCACGAACTTCCAGTAGTTCTTCCAGTGTCTGCTTGGAATCCGGGTGTAAAGGGGAATAGAAGGGAAGATCCCGCTGCTACCAACCAATTGTGACGGTATCGGTATGATATCCCCGTCAACGTTCCCTTCTTCCCATAACGAAAATCACCCCAATATTCCACGAGGAGGGATATCCCTGGAATCGCCCAGAAAGCCACACATGAGACAAGCTTACTGCTAGAACAAGACACTTTATTGACACAAAAACTCAGCTTATATGTGGTTACAGCCTGTTAGGAACGCCCCCCTCACACAGTGGGGTTTCCCATACAGATTATAGGAGACAAGTCGGAGCCGACCCTGCAGACACGTTTCTTTAGATAAAGACATCAGTGGAGTTAAATACTAGTTGTAACAGCCTGACCACAATAAAGCAATCAGAATAATTAACATGAGCCACTTATCTAATCATTGTAAACAGTAAGGCCGGTCTCCTTCCCACACACAATAAATCAATTACCATTTGAACTAGGGAGCTGGCTGAGGAAGGGTCATTAACATGTCAATAGCTTGTAACACATGAATCCATCTAACCCACAATTTAACCAAGCAGGGAGATTTACACTGACATATCCTTCACAGGTCCTTTCCAATGTCCACTCAGAAAGAGAAAGAATCCCAATAGTGTGATACCATATAAAAACTCAAAATGTATTGATAAAAAACATAGGGTACTCACATTTAGATAAAATAAAACAGGGGTTGAATGAATGTTTGGAAGTGTTGTGACCCGCGTATGTCCGCTCGACCGGTTTCGTCGTGATGACGTCGTCTGGAGCGTGCCGCTGATCACTAGCACTTCCCTATTTATGTTATTATTTCCCCATTGCGTCGTTGCGTGTGCCGCCCCCCCCCCGGTGGTATTGAGGACAGAAGTCCGTCCACTGGGATGTGTATCATTAGGCACCATATTTGTGAGGGTTTTGCAGACCGAAGTCTTGAAAGAATCCATGCCGAATGCCCGATTTCTGATTTTTGCAGACGCAATGTGAAAGTTCATTGCAATATATTACAAAATACACCGTGTTGATAGACAAACCTCTGAAATGAATTGCTATATTATCACTTTACAACTAACTAATTAAAAATAAGAATAAGAATAATTAAATAAAAGAATAGTGATAATTAAATAAATAAATGAATAAACCACAAGTTGGGATATGGAAACGCTAATACATTAAAAACATGATTAAATGTTGCTGATAATTTATGTGAAGAAATGTATGTAGAAGCTTACTGGTGTTTTGCTAATTTATTAAATCTGTGAACAGGATAACTGGGACCCGTTCCCTGAGATATGCATGTATAACATGGATGTTTAATAGATTTCTCTGCAATTATATGAAACATGTGCCATGCAGAAAAATGTCCCATGACTCTTATTAATCATCACCCTAGTAGCTTTAAGCTATATGAATTTATATATCTAACTTATATATTTAATTTACCACTGGATTGGATTATTTTAGTTTTAGATTTATATGTATTTATTTATGCACAGCATTTTTGATTATTAGTACTATATGCAAATTAGTTTATTTATTTATTTGATTGTTTACATCACCGGCTCAGATCATTGGATACTTATTTTAGTTGTACAATACTGCACTGTTTTTTCTGATGATTAGCACCAGTTGTACGTACACAGCAGTGAAGTTACATCACATTTTAATTCTTTGTATATACATTTTTGTATATACATTTTCTTATTTATAAAATATCACTTTTACCAGAAGGCGCCACAACCTACTATTATCGTTTTTTCCATTTCATACTCCACCCCGATGGGGTACATATGTAGGGGGCAGCCACTGTAGAGCACCATTTCATACTTCCAGCATCTACTTCCTGTAGCATATATTTTTTAAACGTAATTCCGTAGCGCAGATTCATACTACCTTTCATTTCCCAGTGTGTTAATATCCAAATCTTGTTTGGAGATAAGGTCGACCTGAAACATGTGTGGGCCCGCATACCAGTTGCTGCAGACCTTAACCTTCCAAGTGGTCAATGCAGGCATCAGCGATGGGGTCCTGTGAGGAGTAGGGATGAGCCGAACACCCCCCCGTTCGGTTCACACCAGAAACTTTGAACGGACCGAAAGTTTGCGCAAACATTTAGAACCCCATTGACGTCTATGGGACTCGAACGTTCGAATTCAAAAGTGCTAATTTTAAAGCCTAATATGCAAGTTATTGTTGTAAAACGTCTTTGAGAACCCGGGTCTTGCCCCAGGGAACATGTATCAATAGAAAAAAAGTTTTAAAAACGGTCGTTTTTTCAGGAGCAGTGATTTTAATGATGCTTAAAAAAAAAAAATTCCTTTAAATATTGTACCTTCTGGGTGTCTATAGTATGCCTGTGAAAACGTCTTTGAGAACCCAGGTCTTGCCCCAGGGAACATGTATCAATGGAAAAAAAGTACAATATATAAAGGAATTTTTCATTTTTTTTTATTTTATTTAAGCATCATTAAAATCACTGCTCCTGAATCTTCAGGTGCAAACTACAGAGCACATGGCCAGTACACACCAAGTAGCTTTAGGTGCAAACTACAGAGCACATGGCCAGTACACACCAAGTAGCTTTAGGTGTGAAAGGGGCCTAAGTGGACCCCACAGGCACTATATTTAAAGGAATGTATTTTTTTTTTTGTTTCAGGTTAAGCATCATTAAAATCACTGCTCCTTTAACCTGTTCCCTACCGAGTCATAGTAAAATGACGTCGGCGGGAACCCTCCGTCCCTCAGACTGGACGCTGCACCCGGCGGATTCTTACGCGCAGGTTCGTAGATCTGCCCCATTGTGTTTTTTTCAAAATTGTCGCTCTTCTTTTGTTTATAGCGCAAAAAATAAAAAACGCAGAGGTGATCAAATACCACCAAAAGAAAGCTCTATTTATGGGAAAAAAGGGCGTCAATTTTGTTTGGGAGCCACGTTGCACGACCGCGCAATTGTCATTCAAAATGTGACAGTGCTGAAAGCTAAAAATTGGTCTGGGCAGGAAGGGGTTGAAAATGCCCTGTATGGAAGTGGTTAAAAATAATAGTTTTTAAAAAACAATTTTTGCATTGTTACACATCCCCCAGGGCAGTACCTGGACTACCATACCCTTTTCATGGCCAATTACTTTCATATAAGCTTTCAAAATGGGAACCATTGATTTATCATGTTTGGCTCCCATATACAGTACTTCAATGGAGTTTGCTGTTTGGGTCAGAACTTTTCCCCTGTTTGGGAGTTCTGCTGCAAACTGAACATGGGGGTGTTCAACCCATCTCTAATGGCCATCACAAGGGGTTTGATAATCCCCCTATGTGATAGCATTGGAAGGTGAAAGGTATTTTTTAAGGTGACATCAGGGGTTTACTAGACGTTAAGGCTCGGTTCACACTGCAGCAACTTGGGATCCAACTTGTGAGACCCCAATCCACATGATGTGTGAAATCCCATGTTAGTCAGTGAAAGCTGTCTTAATTGGCACTACTAAACTCCTTCTGACTTTAGAAAAGGTTCCTGTACTACTTCATGGTGTATTCTATGCTTCTATAAAAGTGGTACTCAAGTTTCCAGGAAGTTGCCTGGCAAAGTGGCACCTTAATTTACGCGACTTTGCGGTCATGGCAGTGTAAACCAAGTAGTGTCTTCCCTACCCTCTGCGCAAAGGTCATTGTCTGTGCATGCTCTCAAGAAGCTCGGTCACAATTGAAACGCGTAAGCATTATGTCATCACGATCCTCGTTGTGAGGACACAGTGGTTCCATCTACGCAGCTAACCCCCCTCCCGTTTGAGTAACCTGAAGAGACGCATCGCGGTATACCTGAGACCACTATAATCACGGATTGGTCGCTGCTGCATGGAATGACAAACGCTGGTGTACTTTCTGCCTTTTAAACTGGACAAACGCTTCCCTTCTACTATCGAGTGGCCTGGACCGATCCTTTCTACATGGCAAGTCGGCCCATGAATAATCGAACTGGATGAGAATGACATTTGACAAGAAACGGTGAGCTGTATCTGTCTCTAGTTTGGGGAGGAACTTTATATATGTTTACACAGCCATGAATACCCTCTTATCTAATACGGTCATTGTCTACTCGTCCTCTGAAGAGGAATGTTCAATAGTTATTGTTTGTTTAAACACATGCAGAAAACAGTCATTGCGATCTCTATGTACTTTCCATGGTTAACTAATTCCATCTATATCTCATGGCACATTTGTGTGGTCAGTAAGTTGTAAATATAATATTACATAAAATAATGTTGTATATTTAGCATATTTGACATCCAGAGTAGTTTTTTTTTAATATAAGAAAGAAATGTTTCCATAACAGTCATTAACCACTTTACTACCGGCCGCCGTCAATTGACGGAAGCAAAATAGCTCTGTTGTTCTCAGAGGATGTAATATGACGTCCTCGTCTTGCAGAGCCACTAGGGGGTGTGCGCCGCCGCACGTGCACCCACCGCATTACTGGAAACCCGATGCTTGTGCCCGGCGGTCTAAACACAGAGATCCACGTCCTGACAGGGAGTTGACCGATGCTGTGTCCCTTGTACATAGGGACACAGATCGGTCACCTCTCCCAGTCAGTCCCCTCCCCCTGCAGTTAGAATCACTCACTAGGGTACACATTTAACCCCTTGATCGCCCCTAGTGTTAACCCCTTCCCTGCCAGTCACATTTACACAGTAATCAGTGCATATTTATAGCACTGTTCGCTGTATAAATGTGAATGGTCCCAAAATAGTGTCAAAAGTGTCTGGTGTGTCCGTCGCAATATCACAGTCACGATAAAAATCACTGATCGCCGCCATTACTAGTAAAAATAATAAAAAAAAATGCTATAAATCTATCCCCTACTTTGTAGCCACGATAACTTTTGCGCAAACCAATCAAAATACGCTTATTGCGATGTTTTTTACCAAAAATATGTAGAAGGATACATATAGGCCAAAACTGAGGAAAAAAATGTTTTTTATATATTTTTGGGGATATTTATTATAAGTAAATTTAAGTGTAGCATGACCGCGCAATTGTCATTCAAATTGGTGGTGAAAGTGCCTGGTATTGAGGTGGTTAAATAAAGAAAATACTAATAATGGTCAGAAAAGAAACACCAATGGTGAACATTGTAGTGCCCTTCACATTGATGGTCAATGGAAAGTAGGGATGAGCCGAACACCCCCCTGATCGGTTCGCACCAGAACCTGCGAACACACCAAATGTTCGTGTGAACTTTAGAACCCTGTTAAAGTCTATGGGACTCGAACGTTTGAAATCTAAAGTGCTAATTTTAAAGGCTAATATGCAAGTTATTGTCCTAAAAAGTGTTTGGGGACCTGGGTCCTGCCCCAGGGGACAGGTATCAATGCAAAAAAAGTTTTAAAAAGTCCAAATAAAGGTTGAATAATGGACAAACGCCTCAGATATTGGAGATCAGGACGAACAACACCCAGGTGCACTTGACATCTGTGGAAACCACCACCACATGGAGAGCAGCTTACCAGATTGCAGATAGACAACAGCAGTGTATAATGATCCAACAGCAAGATGAAAGCAGGGTGAACGGAACCACAGTGGGATTATCCTCAAAGTATGGAGCCTCAAATGCGTGTCAGACGACCAATCCGTGGGTCCTCCAGTGAGATGAACTGTTGTTAGCTAGCAGGAAACCAAATTCCACTCTCACAGAGCCTCAACTTGCACTGGGCTGTTTACTCACAGGATAGATGATAAGAGTTCCAATTAGGGTGGGATAACAGTTATCCCGCCCTGATCATTTTGTTTTATTTATATATATATATAGTATATTTATTAGTTGGCGCAGTTTTCTTTTAATAAAGGACTTTTTTCCTTTAGGAGAAGTCCGGGAACTAAAGAGGGCATTATAAGGAGGCCGAAAAAACACAGTAAAAACAATTGAATGCAAAATAGATTACAGGGCCATTAAAGAGGAGTTCCACCCAAATTTGGAACTTCCTCTTAACCCACTCCTCTCCCCCTTACATGCCACATTTGGCATGAAATTTTTTTGGGGGGGGAGTGGGGGCTTCAGCACGAGTGGGACTTCCTGTCCCACTTCCTCCTTCCTGTAGGCGACTAAGCTTAATCGCCTTCAGGAAGTGGCTGCTGTGGGTGATCGCCTAGGACACGTCACAGGTCCTAGGCGATCTCCTGGCCAATTACGCGGCGCCGCTCGCGCATGCGCAGTGCCGCTCGCGCATGCGCTGTGGGTGCCCACACTGAAAATGAAGACGCCGGCCAGGGAGGGGGGGAGAGGAGCGGAGCCCCGGCCGGCGCGTCGCTGGAGCAGGTAAGTGCCTGTTTATTAAAAGCCAGCAGCTACACTTTTTGTTGCTGCTGACTTTTGATAAACATACAAATGGCTGGAACTCCCCTTTAAGTAGTAGATGTGTAATAATTATTTTTGGAGAATAAGGATTTAACTTGGTGTCACTTTAATGTTTTAGATATTTGCATGTCAATAAATCAGTATCTGCAGGGCAAAATATATAAAAATAGTCTTTCACCCTTAAAGGAAAAGGAATTCGGAGTCTACTCTGTTCCTAAACAGCCAGACTCCCATTTCTGCCCCCTCTGCTAATTGAACTGGTACCTTGACTGTTGCTCATCATTGCAACTATAATAACCACTAACCTTACAGATTCATAGACATTCCTCATATTTAGAGGATATTACAGCTAATGAGCAGAATTGTAGGATCCATTCAGAAATGTTATTATAAAAATGGAATTGCATGTTGCCTAGTATCCTAGAGATGGAGGAATGCCTGTAAACCTAGGTAAACTCTGAACTAGGGCTTACATACTTGTTGTTTTTTCCCTGATTAGACCTATCAAAAAGGATCAAATGTATTGTACATCTTGTAGATTGGTTATGAGATGTGCATTGAGTGAGATATCTCAAAAACTGGTATTTATTTCAGTCTTAGTCTGTATGGGAAAAATTAGCATTCCTATGCTGTCCTTTAGTGTATGAGGAAACATTTATGTCAAATCTAATATTGGTCAAGGGAATAGATTTATAACTGCTATAAATCCTGCTCCTGTCCAGCAAAAGTCATCAAGCGCCTTGCATCCATAATGAAATAAAGAACATCTTGGGATGCCTTACTTCTGCACAAAATAATTTTTTTTCTGAAATGTCTTCCATGCACAATGATTGATAACACGAGTATAGTGTTTTTTTCACCACACTGGTATTTTGTAAGTGTGTGTACTTTGTCATCTTTGTAATTTGCTTAAGCCCTATGTTTATATTAAAATAATTGAATAAACTGTATATAACCATTTCATTACTGCCAATGCTGCATCAAATTTGAGCAGTGTTTTTATTTTCCACCCTACTCCAGCAAAAATTCCTCTTTAGATTTGGATCGAGTACGGTAGATTAGTGCGATTTGTTGTATTACCTTTCCATGATGGGGAGACGTAAAGAACAGGCAGGCATGTATACAAACCTGACAGACATTCTAAACTTTTCCTATCCTAGTAAAACAAGTGTTTTTTTTAATCGCTGTTTACGTTTTCCATTGCAAATATTTCCTTTCACTACCTGTGCTTGGGAACCAAGGTGAGATTACATCTCCATAAAGGGGAAAAAGGTTTCTAAACTTTCTCTGCTCTATCCAAAACGACACACATTGTAATTAAATTTGGTTTAAAACTCATCTTCATCTCCAGTTTTAAATGGTATAAATTTTATTTGTAGAAATAAAGCCTACCTATGCTGTGTTGAATATTTCTATTCTGATAATTTTTACTACAAAAAGAGAGAGAGACAGAGACAGAGACAGAGACAGAGACAGAGACAGAGACCTAATGCAGCTAAAAGCTACTCGGCTGTTATACTAAGGAGCCGCTCTTTCTGGGCCTCCCGTCCCATCAGCCCGGAGCGTGCTCCGGCTAGGCTGAGACCTGAACGAAGCCAGATTCGGCTCTGATGTAAAATCCGGGAAGCAACGTCAATGGCTGTTGCCAATGGGGACGATTAAAAAAAATGTTTTGGTGATCTGAATACTTTTAAGTGCAAAGTAGTGATTTTGGGTCGATCCCTCCAAAAAGAGTACCTGTCACCAACTATTACTGTCACAAGGGATGTTTACATTCCTTGTGATAGCAATAAAAGTGATCAGATTTTTTTTTTTAAAGGGGCAATGTAAAAAATAAATTTTAAAGCGCCCCCATCCCCGCATGCTTGTGCAACAAAGAAAATTTATGATCACAATGTTAAAAGCACACATGTGAGGTATTGCCACGCCTATAAGAGTGAGAGCAATAATTCTAGTAAAAGACCTCCGCTGTAACTCCAACCTGGCAACCGGAAAAATAAATAAATAATTAAAGCGTCACCTATGGAGATTTTTAAGTACCGTAGTTTTTCGCCATTCCACGAGCAATTTCAAAGACAATTTAATGATGTGTCAGGTATCTATTTACTCGGTGTAACATCTTTTACATTATACAAAAAATTGGGCTAACTTTACTGCTTAGTTTTTTTAAATTCATGAAAGTGTCCTTTTTCCCCAAAAAAATGCATTACAGAGACCTCTGCGCAAATACCGTGTGACATAAAATGTTGCAACAATCATCATTTTATTCTCTAGGGTCTCTGGTAAAAAAAATATATATAATATTTGGGGGTTCTAAGTAATTTTCTAGCAGCAAATGTCAGAAATAGGCTTAGGCGTGAAAGGGTTAAAAAATGTATTAAATATTGTTTTCAGTTTGTGGTACTCAGATACAGTCTAAATTCTGCCCCCTTTTTTTTTTAAAGAAGGCCTTATATTTCTTTTTTGGACAATACAGACTGCTCAGGAAAGAAATGGGGCGATTTATTAAAACTGAAGCACTCAGAATCTGGTGGCACTGTGCATAGTAACCAATCAGCTTCTAACATCTGTTTGTTCAATTAGGCTTTTTCAATAAAACCTAGAAGCTGATTGGTTACTATGCCCAGCACAGTACACCAGTTTTAGTAAATCTCCCCCAATGTGTCTGTAATAGGAGGAAGCAGTGTTAAACATTTTTTTTTCTAATGCTTTCCTTAAAAATTGCTAGCATGATAGTTCCATTTTAAATTCCCCTTTCCCAAACAATAGTTTTACAGTTCAGTTTTGTTACTGTACTGTATAGGGATGCCTGCCTGTCCAGTCAATCCATGCGCATTGAGTGAAGACAGAAGGTATACTAGTACAGTATAAACTCGTACCAACAGTTTTAAAAGTACATAAAATGTAGTTCTTATACTTTTGTTTGATCCTCCAGTGTTACCTGAAGATTTATACCTGTATGTTTGAAGATGAAAGAAGGTTGAGAAAATCTAGACAGCTTTATATTTATATACTTGTCATGCAAATATTTATAAAAAGGGTTGTTTTTTACTCTAATATGGAAATACTGGATAGCGAACACACGTTCTGAAAGCGATTTCTTTTTATTTTTTTAGATTGCATCGTTTGTACAGACATATGTAAGTTATATATTTCACAAAGTTTTCATTTCATATCAATAAAACATGGAAAAGTTTTGTGAAATAAGACATTAAATTATTCTACTTGTCTTATACTCTTAAGTTGAAATTAAAAACCCCAGTCAAAACATTCCCTGGAATTCATAAAGACAGATTTTTTAAAGTGTCCCTCATGTCTTCTAAAAGTGGTGCAGCACGCGATAAATTCATGTCTAGAACTTGAATTTGGTGCACGAGTCGCTGTGGAAACCAAAAGTATCACAAATGCTCTATGAATTTGGCACAATACATGAACATTTAGAGCCAGAACCATTGAATCTCTCCCCCCCCCCATTTTGTTTTTGCTTCTTCAAAATATATCATGGACATGGCTGAAAGGCAACTTCCAATGCAAGGATATCATACTGTAATGAAGCATTGAATAGTTGGGCTCAAAAAACACAGTCCGACTATTCTGACTCTGATTGTTGTGAAGTGATCTATCCCTTGTGAGACCTCTATGCCTGGCCTGTATAAGCAGATATAATCACTGAGGACAATCCTCATCAGATAGCTTGAACTCACCAAGTATCGATTCTATTCGCATAAGTGCTTTAATTCTGAACATCGGGTCACAGCAGATGACAGGTTACAACAGATTAATAGGTTGTAGTACATTTGTGGTCAAAAGATGATATTGTCTGTAGCTTACAATACAGAATACATGTGCCCATGTTACATGTGGCCTGTTAGCTGTCTTCATTACACAGGAAGTACAAAACTCAGGAATAAGGGTGGAGCCTTACATAGAAAGGAAGTGTGTCATAAATCAGACAAAGAAACATAGAAATACAAATGCAATAACACAAAAGGTCACTAGATGGCAGCGTGTGAACTAAACATAACGTCCATAGAAAATGGTTGAGAGAAACAGTCTATATAACAAATTATATGCCCCGACACAAGAGATCAATGGCAAGAATCAAATGAACAGACAAAATGTAGCTAATATGTAATATGTTAATACGCAATATATTATGTAATATGTACAGGCAGTCCCCAGGTTACGATCAAAATAGGGTCTGTAGGATTGTTCTTAAGTTGAATTTGTATGTAAGTTGGAACATGTAAATTTTTTAAGTGTAACTATAGCCAAAACAAATATTTTTACGTTTTTTGCCTAGCATAGGGAGGGGTTAACACCCCTGTAATGTTTGTTTTGCTGTCTGTGCCCCTGTTCAGAAGATTTCACCTCACTTTCTGTCCCTGTGACAATCAGATTTTGAAAATTATGAGTTCTCGTGGAAACAAGGATTGGTGATAAACCTTCAGTGGAGACACCTTTCTCCCATTGTAACTCTTACAGGAGTGAATTTCCGTTCCTATGGGTTGATTTCCTTCTCACTTCCTGTTGTCTCCCTCCATTCGTAAGTATGAGTCGTTCGTTACTCGAATGTTCGTAACACAGGGGCTATATAGACAATAAGTAGTTAAAAATATAACCACAAATATCCTTAATGGAAGCAATCTATAAGTCTGTACAATCGTAAACCAGTGTTTGAAAGCTGGTGGCTGGTAGTTGTGGTTCCACATGGATAAAAGATCAAAACCACAGTTAATACAAACATATACAATGTTTATTGGTCCAACAACAAACTTAAAAATGAATAAAAAGGCTCCTGTGTGAACAGACTGGATTGTATAAGTATCAATCACATGTTGCTATAATCTTACATAGACATGAGTTGAAAGGCTGAAAACACATACCATTAATCAAGCAGGTGCTGGTGGGGAGAGAGGAGAAAGTCTGCCCAGGTAAAACCACTTGTTCTCCCAGATGGAAAAAACAGATGCTGTGTAACAGATATAGAGGGGTGCCCAGTGCATATGGCTGTAATGGTCTGCTGGCACAATGTGGAAATGCCAGGGATTTATTTTGTAGGTAAAGGTGAAAAAAGCCAGAGATGCATTTGGCAGCCAAAGATTACATAAGGCTGTGCAGCAAGGCCGTCGGCTCGCCGATCAATCCCAGGACGATTTAGGGAGACTCAGGCAGAGGATCGGTAGCCAAAGCTTCCGGACGGTGCACCGGATATGGCATCAGGGCCACAATAATCACTGGATGTGGTGTGTGTATAGACACCAGGGGATAGCAACAACGTTCCGTGGAGCAATCTCTCAGAAGGCTGTCGTCATAGCCCATCTTCAGGTCATGATCTTACATAAGAATTTAAGGGCTTCTTAAATCATCAGGCATTGTGCCAAAATGTGACATCAACGCTTTAAAAAAAAAGAACACATGTGTAGAAAAGAAAGAAAACATACCTACTACCCACTCAACTTCTATACTGGGGAGGATGTTGTGCGTGTGATCCTGGAAATGCTGAGTATTCCAAATCTCACGAGAAAACACTCTTGAACTGTGCAGAAGCATTTTCTTGCAAGGTATTGGATCTTCATTTGATCCGGGAAATTATGGATGAAAAATTATGCTGTCACTTTGTATAGGCACTGTGATCGGAATCGGGGTGAAATCTGTATGGAATGGACTATTACTAGTTGCTTTTTATTCTACCTTTAAATTGACTATTATGTTTACAGGGAAATCCTTTGTCCTTTTAGCATGGTTTTATTCAAAGAAGGATCTTTACAATTCTTTGTTTTTCTTTCTGCTTATATTTATGCCTATGAGTCCTGTTCACTTTTAGAAACAGACTTAAACTAGTTATGGTGGAAAATATTCTGGAAAGGAGTATTCTATTGAAATGTGACTCATTTGATTGCTATCTATGAAATTATATTGTTAGGCATAAGCTACTGAGGGTTAATTGAATTAAGATAACTGAAGGCAACCTGTGTGTTAACTGTGATACTGTTGGATAACTAAATAGACCTTTCCGAAGGTTATATTGTTAGAGATTCATGACTAAAACCTGATTATTTCTAATGTCAATTAATTATAAAGTGAAAATAAATGAGGTATTCAACGGAATTACTATCACATTGGCAACAGGTCTGTATATTTCCAACAATGTCCATTACTGATTTTCTTATGTTAGAAAAAAGGGCCAAACATAGAAGCATTATATATAAATGAGTGACTTTTTTCATTCGTTTTAGCGCATGGAATTTTGGGTTTGGAACCCTGATGACCACTTCTCTGGATGATGTGAATGGTCAGTTTAAAGGCCTGGAGGCAGCTCATGTTTACTGAAATTTCATAACCAAGTTTAGTCACCTAGCCTTTGATATACAGGTGGTTCTCAAAAAATTAGCATATTGTGATAAAGTTCATTATTTTCTGTAATGTACTGATAAACATTAGACTTTCATATATTTTAGATTCATTACACACAACTGAAGTAGTTCAAGCCTTTTTATTGTTTTAATATTGATGATTTTGGCATAAAGCTCATGAAAAACCCAAATTCCTATCTCAAAAAATTAGCATATCATGAAAAGGTTCTCTAAACAAGCTCTTAACCTAATCATCTGAATAAACTAATTAACTCTAAACACCTGCAAAAGATTCCTGAGGCTTTTAAAAACTCCCAGCCTGGTTCATTACTCCAAACCGCAATCATGGGTAAGACTGCCGACCTGACTGCTGTCCAGAAGGCTATCATTGACACCCTCAAGCAAGAGGGTAAGACACAGAAAGAAATGTCTGAACGAATAGGCTGTTCCCAGAGTGCTGTATCAAGGCACCTCAGTGGGAAGTCTGTGGGAAGGAAAAAGTGTGGCAGAAAACGCTGCACAACGAGAAGAGGTGACCGGACCCTGAGGAAGATTGTGGAGAAGGACCGATTCCAGACCTTGGGGGACCTGCGGAAGCAGTGGACTGAGTCTGGAGTAGAAACATCCAGAGCCACCGTGTACAGGCGTGTGCAGGAAATGGGCTACAGGTGCCGCATTCCCCAGGTCAAGCCACTTTTGAACCAGAAACAGCGGCAGAAGCGTCTGACCTGGGCTACAGAGAAGCAACACTGGGCTGTTGCTCAGTGGTCCAAAGTACTTTTTTCGGATGAAAGCAAATTTTGCATGTCATTCGGTAATCAAGGTGCCAGAGTCTGGAGGAAGACTGGGGAGAGGAAAATGCCAAAATGCCTGAAGGCCAGTGTCAAGTACCCACAGTCAGTGATGGTTTGGGGTGCCATGTCAGCTGCTGGTGTTGGTCCACTGTGTTTTATCAAGGGCAGGGTGAATGCAGCTAGCTATCAGGAGATTTCGGAGCACTTCATGCTTCCATCTGCTGAAAAGCTTTATGGAGATGAAGATTTCATTTTTCAGCATGACCTGGCACCTGCTCACAGTGCCAAGACCACTGGTAAATGGTTTACTGACCATGGTATTGCTGTGCTCAATTGGCCTGCCAACTCTCCTGACCTGAACCCCATAGAGAATCTGTGGGATATTGGGAAGAGAAAGTTGAGACACGCAAGACCCAACACTCTGGATGAGCTTAAGGCCGCTACCGAAGCATCCTGGGCCTCCATAACACCTCAGCAGTGCCACAGGCTGATTGCCTCCATGCCACGCCGCATTGAAGCAGTAATTTCTGCAAAAGGATTCCCGACCAAGTATTGAGTGCATAACTGAACATAATTATTTGAAGGTTGACTTTTTTTTTATTAAAAACACTTTTCTTTTATTAGTCGGATGAAATATGCTAATTTTTTGAGATAGGAATTTGGGGTTTTCACGAGCTGTATGCCAAAATCATCAATATTAAAACAATAAAAAGGCTTGAACTACTTCAGTTGTGTGTAATGAATCTAAAATATATGAAAGTCTAATGTTTATCAGTACATTACAGAAAATAATGAACTTTATCACAATATGCTAATTTTTTGAGAACCACCTGTATATATATTTTCATCTACAGTGCGTGTATGCTGTTAGGTTTTAGTGTAACATTTACAGGTATATATTACCTCTAAAAAAGATCACAATCCTCTTTTGGTCAATATGTAACTGAAGGAGACAGTCCATTAAACAGGCAAATAAGAGTTACAAGACAGGAATGCTGTCAGACGGAATGAAATCAGGGCAGATGGCAGGCAAACAAGGTCAGGAAAACAAAACTGAGGTCAAGACAGGCATCAGGCAAACAAAGAAACCAAAGGAAGCCTGCATCAATATTCAATAACAATTCAAGTAGCTAAGCAGGTAGTAGGATTCACCTACTCTATGATTGACTGATGTAGGATGTGCATTTGCATCAGCAGGTGGTGGAGGCTTTTACCTACTAATATCTTAATTTTTGTTTTTTATTAGGCATCATTCAGGGTCAGAATTTATGTCTGTGGCAAAAATACTAACCTACGAATTATATAATCATGTGAGATCTGGTGCCTGCATAGCAAATTTGGTATTCTTGACTGTGTGTGTACTGTTTACCACCCTGCTGCTTTCTCTTACTCCGGGACCAGTCAGCACCCAGTGTTTCCTTTAACCTTATGACCTGCCAGAACACTATACTAATCATTAAAGGATATGAGATGGATGAAGGAGGTAATGCTTCCTCCTGGCTTCAGCATACTTTAATATCAAGTCTCTCTGAATGCCCCTGTCAGACAGACTATGAAACATTATACATAGCCCCTTGCCGACTGCTGCACGACTACATTGGGAGAATGGCATGGCTGGACAGATTGACGTATATATATATATATATATATATATATGTCACCTTTAAGGCCCAGGGGTTGCTGGCAGCGTGCTCACTGGCAAGCTCAGTGAGTCTGACCGCGGGTCCCGTGGACTCAATGTCCGCCGGGAGTCCTGTGATTGTCTCACGGAGAGGCCTAGTGACAGGACACTGATCACAGCTTCCTGTGATCGGGAGCGGTGACAGTGTCGTGTCACACATATCCCCGCCCCCACACAGTTAGAACACATCCCTAGGTCACACTTAACCCCTTCAGAGCCCCCTACAGGTTAAACCATTCACTGACAGTCACATTTACACAGTAATCATTGCATTTTTAAAGCACTGATCACTGTATCAATGTGAATGGTCCCAAAATAGTGCCAAAAGTGTCCGATCTGTCCGCCATAATGTCGCAGTCACAATAAAAATCGCGGATCGCCACCATTACTAGTTGAAAAAAAAATATTAATAAAAATGCCATAAAACTACAACCTATTTTGTGCAAACCAATCAATAAACGCTTATTGCGATTTTTTTTGACCATTTTACCAAAAATATAAATACGTATCGGCCTAAACTGAGGAAAAAAATAATTTTTATATATATTTTTTGGGGATATTTATTATAGCAAAAAGTAAAAAATATTGCTTTTTTTTCAAAATTGTCGTTTTTTTTGTTTATAGCGCAAAAAAAACCCAAATAAACGCATAGGTGACCAAATACCATGACCAAATACCACCAAAAGAAAGCTCAATTTGTAGGGAAAAAAAGGAGATCAATTTTGTTTGGGAGCCATGTCGCACGACCACGCTATTGTCAGTTAAAGCGATGCAGTGCATCAAATGGTCCAGGGCTGAAGTGGCTAGGCATGATCAAATAACTATAACTAGACTGAATTCAGAGAACCTTGTATTCAAAGCTGGGACAAAGGGTTGGCATTAAGGACGGCTGCTCTGGGCACAATGGTTGATTGCAGGGATGTGGGTTCCCTGACAATAACCCTAGGGGAAGGGAGGGCGCAGTTTGGCATCTTTTCCCTGGGCGCTGGATGGTCTTGTCCCGGTAATGCTTTTATTTAAAGCAGATAATCCTAACCTTTTTACATGCACAACAGTGACACCATCTTTAACCACTTAACCCCCGGACCATATTGCTGCCCAAAGACCAGAGTACTTTTTGCGATTCGGGACTGCGTCGCTTTAACAGACAATTGCGCGGTCGTGCAACGTGGCTCCCAAACAAAATTGGCGTCCTTTTTTTCCCACAAATAGAGCTTTCTTTTGGTGGTATTTGATCACCTCTGCGCTAGGGGGCTTCAGTTAATGCAATGTAATGGGGATTCTCCTTTTTAATGCCATGGACATATTTGATGCTTCTTGTTCCTCTGAATTATCTTACCAGTTTCTGGATAATCAGTGGTTAGTCTGACGTATCATTTGTTCCTAGCTGAAAATAGCCAGTGGACCATGATACCTAACTTTTAATAATACAAGATACAATCGTTTATACACTGTTATGGTATATTGTGACATTCTATCTTTTACTCTTGTAAAGTTATTAATAGTTCCATTTCATGTTTCATTTAAAAAATGCTATACTAAATGATGTTAAAGTGATTGTAAAGTCTTGTTTTTTTTTTCTCTAAAAATAACAAACATGTTATACTTACCCACTCTGTTGCAGTGGTTTTGCACAGAGCAGCTCAGATCCTCTTCTTCTCAGGTCCCTATTCGGCTCTCCTGGCCCCTACCTCCTGTTGAGTGTCCCTACAGCAAGCAGCTTGCTGTGGGGGACAGCCGAGCCGAGTCAAAGCTCCCTGTGTCCATTTAGACACGGAGCCCTAGTTCGACCCTGCCCCTCTCTTTCCTGATTGGCTAACTGACTTTTATTAACAGCAGCGGGAGCCAATAGCGCCACTCTCAGGAGGAGAGTCCTCGATGGTACTGGTGGACATCGCTGGGCAGAGATGGGAATTAGGTAAGTATTAGAGGGGGTGCTGAGGGCAGCTGCTACACTTCTGACTTCACAACCAGTTTAAGTAACTGTAACAAAATCATTTTTTAATACTGAATCACAGGGCTTACAACTTATGAATGCCTTGAAGCTTGTTTATTTCTATCTTTCTTACCTGAAAACGTATAAAAAGACAGCATTTGTGCAGATGGAGAGACAGCAAAGTTTCCCTTTACAAATATGTATGTAAAAAAAAAAAAAATGTTCCATTCAAGTGTGCCGAAACTCCAAAAGTGAATATTTGTTCTTTTACAGGGAATATCTAGAAATGTTAATTGTGCCGTGCAGTGCCATAAAAGATTAACTTTTTGTCTTAAAAAAAATAATGCACCACCTGTGCCTACAGTCTCAGGCCTCGTACACACGACCGAGTTTCTCAGCAAAAAACAGAAAAAAAACAAACTTGCTGGGAGATATTTTTTTGCCGAGGAAACCGGTCGTGTGTACATTTTCGTCGAGGAAACTGTCAAGAAACTCGACGAGCCAAAAAGAGAGCAAGTTCTCTATTTCCTCGACGGGAATGGAGAAACTTGCCTCGTCGAGTTCCTCGACAGCCTAACAAGGAACTCGACAAGTAAAACGATGTGTTTCGCCCGTCGAGTTCCTCGGTCGTGTGTACGAGGCTTCATACCTATATTTCAGCAATGGGAATCTAAGGCATCACTGTTAGGGATTACCAGTCTCACAACATTTGGAGTGAGATTTGGTTATGTCACTACTATACTGCTCACTGATCTTCTAAGAGCCTGTGGGAGGGAAAGCTGTACGTGAGGTGCCGCAGTGTAAGCATTTTCCTAATTTTGCTGTATTAGTTCTGAAGATCTGGCTCTGATTTAATCAGGGGCTTCTGTGAAGGAGGTAATCTGGTGGGATGGGTTGACGTCCGATGTGATGAGGAAACTCTGATGTGATTGGGGTCCTCTGATTTGATCGGGGCACTCTGATGGGAAGGGAGGTTGCTTATTTGATGGTGGGACTTTGATGTTATAATGGGGGGAATCTAACATGATGTGGGTACTCTGATATGAAGAGGGACCTCTGATGTGATAGGGAATTCTGATTTCATGGCAGGACTCTAATGTGAAGAGGGAAACTCAAGAGGGGGGCCTCTGATGTTAGGAGGGGTGCTTCTGATATCGCATGCATCATCCCAGGCTCAGGTTTTCCCTTAATAGTAAGCAACAATTACAGTTTTTACATTGTAGACTGATATGCCTTGAGATTTTGTGTACTTTTAAAAGGTTCTGTGACTGAAAAAAGATTTAGTGCTGAGTGCTTAAATGTTTACCTGCGCTTAGCATATGCAAACTAGCAGCAGATAAAGTCCAGCCTGCAGGTAGTAGATACGCAGCAGCAAGACGCAAATTGGATGTTGGTAGAGACCAGCAAAACTGCCTTAACAGAACAGCAAGAGACTGACAAAAGTTTTTGGACACAGTAAGGCTAATATAAATGCCTTCTTTTGACGAATGTAAAGTAAACTAAATTGCCAATTCTAAGCTAGAGAAATAATTCTTCGTTGTTTGGAGTTAGAAAAAAAAAACAGCTAGTCTCAGATATTTGATTAACAAACACAAGTGTACAATTGCAAAATGTACAAACATTTTCTCAAAAATAAAAAATATATACTGTATAGTATTTTAACAAACCTTAAAACAGGAACATCAGAACATTTGCATTTCAATGTTTACAAGTGCTGTTTCTAGTAAAATTGCCAGCATGGAGCAGGCTGTGAACAGCTGTTGAAGTACATGATCTCACATGAGTTAAATTATCCTTGTCTGAAAACTATCCATAAGAAATAGTAACAGTTACAGATAAACACATATCTTAAAAATCTTTGCATTGACAATTTGCCAGATCAGCTACCTCCCTTCTCTGTTTCGGGGAATAAAAAAATTCGGAAAATTGTAAATTTGTAGAATATATGTTTTATAGCCACTCGCTGACTACAATACATATATATATATATATATATATATATATATATATATATATATATATATGTATGTATGTATGTATGTATGTATGTATGTATATATATATATATATATATATATATATATATATATATATATATATATATATATATATATATATATATATATATATGTGTGTATATACGTTGTGGTTTGCAAGTGGTTTACCGGGGGTTATAGCTGAAGCTATCAACCATAACCCCGGTATTTTTTTCTTCGGCCGGCAGCTGGCTTTTTTATGAAGGTGCTCTGAGCAGCTAATGAGCTGCTGGAACGCTTTCAGAAGCGGCTAGCCTGTGTTTCTCAGGCTTACGGTTTACACTGGCATGATCGAGAAACAATCTGGTTGTGCGGCAAGCTGGTCACAGAGGCGATCAAAGGCTAGATTGTCTTTGATCACCTCTATGGCCTTGGAGGACCAGAGCGACATAATTTTTAAAGCAAAAGATCCAAAAAAAATGTTGTGATCTTTTGCTTTTAAAGGTAAAGGAGAGATTATATGTTTGCCCCCAGATTTCTCAATAAAGAGGACCTGCTACCCATATTTCTATCACAAGGGATGTTTACATTTCTTGTAATAGGAATAAACATGATAAAAAATAAATAAATTAAAGGGACAGTGTAAAAATAAAAGAATAAAACAAATAAGATTTTTTTTTATAAAGTGTACCCATCCCTCAGTGCTCACGCGCAGAATCAAAAACATACGTGCATGCCTATGAAAATGATGTTCCTACCACACATGTGAGGTTTCGTCACAAACGTTAGAGTAAGAGCAATTAATTATTTATTTACAAACCTTTACAACAGAAACTAAGAGAAGTGTGTTTTTTTTTAGTTTTTGATATATTTTTTATAGCAAAAAATAAAAAAAACTGTGGTGATTAAAAAAACACACCAAAAGAAAGCTCTGTTTGCTTGCTGAAGTGCTGAATAGCAAAAAGATTCCCGGTCATGAAAGGGGTAAAACCTTCTGGAGGTCAGGTGGTTAATAATATTAATTCATATACCGTAATTTCCGGCGTATAAGATGACTTTTTGGATGCATCCAAAGTCGGGGTCGTCTTATACGCCGGTGACAGTCTCCGTGCTGCGAGCGTCCATGATTTAAAAGCCGCTCCTTCTTCTCAGCGTGTCCTGTGATAGGCGGAACACAAATCTTCCCAGCAGCGCCTCTGTTCTGTGTTCCTCCTATCACAGATGCCTTCCCATCCTCGGACGAGAGGACGTCCGTGATAGGCGGAACACAGAACAAAGGCGCTGCTGGGAAAATTTGTGTTCCGCCTATCACAGGAAACCCTGAGAAGAAGGCGCGGCTTTCAAATCATGGACGCTCGCAGCAGACGGAGACTGTCACCGACCTGGAAGTCAAATCAGCAAAACGTGAGTGATGGCACTGTTGGCACAGTGGGGGAAAGTGATGGCACAGTGGGGGGAAAGTGATGACACAGTGGGGGCAAGTGATGGCACAGTGGGGGCAAGTGATGGCACAGTGGGGGCAAGTGATGTAATGGCACAGTGAGGCATGTAATGTAATGGCACAGTGAGATTTGAAAAAAAGCCTGTTTCTGTCAGCGGTTCTGGCTACCCCTCAGCTTCCAGAAAGACTAGTAGGAAGGGGGTAGTCTTATATGGCGAGTATATCCCAAAACCAACATTTTTCCTGGAAAATTAGGGGGTCGGCTTATACGCCCAGACATCTTATATGCCAGCAAATACGGTATATAAAGAATGTCCTACTTTCATTTAGCCATTGAGGGAACATAAACAGCTGCACCCATAACACTATACTTCTATTTCCGATCCCAAAGTGACAAAATACCAGTAGGACAGCACGCAGCAATTATTTTTTATTTTTTACTAAATAATATTTTATACACAATAGAACACTTAGCTAGTGCCTTACAGCTATATTACATTATGGTGTACATTAGACACCTATAACTGATAAAAAGATACATGCATACTGCATATATACTGACTTTACACTGAATTCACATTTTAGTTTTCTTCCTCCGGCCTCCGAACGATCATAGCAACTCTGGCATCCCTATGGTAAACATCTGGGGCTGGCGGATCCGTTTTCCGACTCACCGATGGCAGCGGTGAGTCCGTAGAAGCACTGGAGGGCGGTGTGTCATCCCCTCTTGCTGCCTGTAAGAATGATCAAGTGGCTGACCAGCCGCTATGACTGTTCTTATGGTGTAGGGAATCGCCGCCTGAAAAAGATAATATCATATGATGGCCGGCATTGTGTAAGAGGTTAAACTTCTCCAAAACTTTATCCCAGACCTGTCTGATGTGTTCTTTGGCCTCCATGATGCTGTTTGTTCACTAAGGTTCTCTAAAAAAAAAACTCTGAGTGCTTCACAGAACAGCTGTATATATACTGAGATTAAATTACACACAGGTGGACTCTGTTTACTAATTTGGTGGCTTCTGAAGACAATTGGTTCCACTAGTTTCTGGGTATCAGACTAAAGGGGGGTGAATACAAATGCACACCACACATTTCAGATATTTATACTTCCGCTTCACATTTATGTGCCACTTTGTGTTGGTCTATACATTTATTTTTTTGGTTGTAACATGACAAAATGTGGAAAATATCAAGGGGTATGAATACTTTTTCAAGGCACGATACTTCATAATTCAGGATACTTGCTTGTATTAATTATGCTCTGGAGAGGAAGGACACATTGCTTGGCTGATGCCATGAACTTTACATGTATATAAATGGATAGAACTAATTAACTTTGTATATCGTCATGCCACTCTAGAATTATAATGAGCATTACATAAAGAAAGTATGACTTTCCTTGTTTTAATTCAGTTGCTGCTTCTGTTTGTTAAGCAGAGTTTTTGACCTATATAAAAGTGCAATGCGCCTACGATAAAAGGTGCAATGTTCCTGAGAAGAGGAGAATGTATTTTATTATTGTGAACAATTATGGACCACTCTGTACTGTTAAAGATATTTGAGATCTCTAAATGTTTATTATCCAGTTGCTTTAACATGGGTGATTATGAAGTGCTTCAAGCGGCTTGTACTATCGCACATCAAGGCCAGTATCTCCGCTGATCTGGATAAACATCGGTTTGCTTACTGAGTGAACATATTAACCGTGCATTACATATAGCCTTGACCCATTCCAAGGATCCAAACACTTATGTTAGAATGTTGTTTTTTTTATTTTAGTTCTGCCTTTCAGTATAATAATCTGCCACAAAATGATGTACAAGTTAAATGACCTTGGACTAGACCCCTCGCTCTGTTCATAGATTATGGATTTTCTAACTAAACTCCAGCTAACACTTTATAAGCCGTTACATTAAACAGTTTTTTTTCCTGTTGGGATTAAAGGGGTTGTAAAGGTAAAAAAAATCCCCTAAATAGCTTCCTTTACCTTAGTGCAGTCCTCCTTCACTTACCTCATCCTTCGATTTTGCTTTTAAAACTCCACACAGTATTGCGAGGCTTTCTCCCTGGTGTGGAGTGTCGTGCTCGCCCCCTCCCTTGAGGGGGCGAGCAGGAGAGTCAGGATGCCCACTAACACAAGCTCTTTCTCTATCTGCAACATAGAGAGCGTCCTGACTCTCCTGTATTCCAAGGTAGGGGGCGAGCACGACACTCCACACCAGGGAGAAAGCCTCGCATTACTGTGTGGAGTTACAGACAGAAGAACAGAAAGTGAAGATTTCTCAGAAGAAATAAGGACATTTAAAAGCAAAATGGAAGGATGAGGTAAGTGAAGGAGGACTGCACTAAGGTAAAGGAAGCTATTTAGAGGAAACATTTTTTACCTTTACAACCCCTTTAAATGCTTTGTCTCATCTCTGTAACTTACACATTCTGCTGAAGAGCTTGTTGTTTTGAAAAACAACAGGCTTACTGGCTTGATCACTAGATTAAAATAGAAAAAAAAAGACAAAAATAAAACTAATGCAGCCATCACATCTAAGGCTGGTTTCACACCTATGCATTTTTAGTGCTTTTTGCATTTTGCAGATTTGCACTACAGACCTTGTTCCATAGGAAACCATGGTAAATGGACTGTAGTGCAAATCTGCAAAATGCAAGAGCACAAAAAATGCATAGGTGTGAATCCAGCCTAAGAATTGGTAAGCTGCAATATAATGAATGTTTGCTTTTGGGGTAATACCACTTTAACTTTAGGTGTGATAACAAGAGCAACCTATCTAGGACCCCTTGGTGAAGGCAGAGTTGTGCTTGGTCTTTGACTAAGCGCCTTGAGGCGATTTAGTTCGTGTTTGTAGCGCTATACAAGTTACTCATTCATTCACTAAAGCTCTTTTCTGTTTCAATCGTTTTTATTAAATTTTTCTGTTCCAATTGGGAAAGAGAATTTTACAACAGAACAATCTCATAAGTAGCACTACACATGCAATGTAATAGGTATGACTAAGGTTCTTTAAGGAGGTTTGTAGGCTTACAGGAGATGATTCTGCCATTTTCTGATGCCTGTTTTCTTTTTTTTTTCTTTATTTGCAAGTTATTGGAAATTTTGTATGGTGGGATCACGCTACAACTGCATGTGGCATGGGGCTGTAGTTTAACCCCATTCAATTACATGGGAGAGATTGACAGATGGTGCCATCTTGTAGCTTTAAAAATGAGACACCATGGCGCAAAGTATCACAGTTGTTGCCATGTGTACTCCTCTGACCAGCACCTTGTCTGCTTACAGATGGCCAGTCAGGGAAGTAAAAATGCAGATCAATGGCAAGAGCTTTTATATGCAATCCTGTGAATGTTAGTAGTAAGTCTTCACACCCATGCAATCTGATTCCTGTCCAAATTCACAGTTCGCAATGCGATCTGCGAACCGATCTGGGGGTGTCTTAAACTTTGTACTGACACCCGCAGTGGTTCACAGAGGGCAGTGTGAACTGCCTGTGAGGGAGATGCAATGCGGGCCTGGCACTGGAATCGCGCTGGTTCCCGTATCGCATATGAGGATGAGAGAAAATTCTGGACAGCCGCACTCCATAAATTAGCCTTTATTCGTGAAAAATAGGATCAAAAATACATGCCACAATAGAACGGACAGAAGAGCTGATGCGTTTCACACTATCAAACAGTGCTTAATCATAGTGCATTGCATCCCGCATCGCATATGTGTGAACCGGGCCTTAGGGTCCATAATATGCCATGCCATCCATATTATGACTGACTGATGCAGAGAGGTTTGAATCTTTGTTGCTTTGTATCTGCTTTAATTTTTCAGCATCTCATAACTGAATAGGCCAGTCCTACAATTAAATCCTCTCCTACCATGATGTCTGATAGCCTTCTATACTCTGCTCCTTTTAAACTGTCCTATGAATACATGCCGTGGGTGGGATGAGCACAGATATGTGATTTGTGAGGGTATCAGACACTAAAGTGTCTATGAGCTGCTTTTCCTTGCTCTGCCTGGTAAGTAGCTTAAAGCGAATCTTCACCCATTCCAATGACTTGGCTCCTTTGCACTCTGCCCAATCTCACCTGCACATTTATTTTTTTTACAGTTTTTTTTTTTAAATTAAGTTTCGGGCCGGCTCCCTATTCACCAACATTTGCCTTGTCCCGGTACCTCCTGGGATATATGGCATGTACAGATGAACATGGTGGCATTGGACCAGGCGGCATCTGCAGAGAAGAGGATCTCAGCAAGATAACACTGGAACCCCTGTGTGGGTGAGTATCTGAAGTGTGGCTAGTTCAGCATCAGGTAAGCAGGGGAGCAAAAACAAAAAAATTATAGTGGGGGAGAGTGATATCCCTTTTTAAAGTATAATAAAGGTAATTAATAAATTAATAAAGGCAGTGAGGGGTTAGAATACCTTTCAAGTTTTTATTGTTGTCTATGCCACAATTAGGAAGATTCACCCTCTCTATATGTCCTATTTACTATTATCATTGAATGTAAAAATGAAAGAAAAGACCACTACACAAAACAGGAAAAGAGGGGAAATCTTCCAATGTGGACACTGTTTCTGGTGAACCTGATGACAACCATAGATCTGCCCACTTTGGAGGGATTTCCACTCACTTCCTGTTTTGGCTATGGGACATGAAGTGAAGGGAAATCTATCCATATAGATCACAAAAAATATATATACATGCTTGGCTTGCTTGGCTTAACTGTGACATGATAGCACTCGTTTTCTCTACAAGCATATTTACGAGAAGTCATAAAGGGTTTTGTGGACAATATAGAATTCTATCTGGGTGCAGCATGGAAAACGTCAGTGCTTACGCTCGATTCATATACCTGTCACAGGAAAGTACACAAATCTGTCTTTGTCTGTACTGAGGAAGGAGTGTTTACATTACATTAAAGTGGAGAGAAAAAGGGAAGCTCCACTTATCTGCTTCCTCCCCCCTCTCCGGTGCCACATTTGGCACCTTATGGGGGAGGTGGGAAAGGGTACATGGTTTTGACAGGTACTTTTCCCCACTTCCGTGAGACCTGGCTGCGGTGAGAGGTTGAGGACCCAGCTGTGGACGATCGGCCTCCCCGGAAGTAAGGCCCCCTCCTCCTTCCCCTGCCACCAGGCCATTCAGAAAGTGCAGCACACTTCGCGCAGATGCAGTAGGCAATTCCCTTAAAGGTAATGGCGGCGGCAGTACCCGAGAGCCGATGGAAACATCGGCTGGGGTGCCGACATCGCTGGATTCCAGGACAGGTAAGTGTTCTAATATTAAAGGTTAGCAGCTACAGTATTTGTAGCTGATGACTTAATTTTTTTTCGTGGGGGGCAGGACCTCCTCTTTAAGTAATGTAAACCTTAAACATAACTAAATTCAGAATGTCTAATATAGATACTAGAGGATCGTCTGGTTTGCCCTGATCCATACAAAGCCCTTTCAGCACTTTAAAAACAAGTTACTTAAAAAAAAAAGTGTCGTATTGCATTTGAATATTTAAAAAACGATAAAGCAAGTACCGTATTTATCGGCGTATACCGCGCACCTTTTTCCCCTTAAAATAAGGGGAAAAACTGGGGGGTGCGCGATATACGCCGATACCCGCTTCCCGCACTGTGTTTGAACCTTGCCGCCGACATATACCAAGTGAAGTACACTCGGGTACACTCAGCCAGGCTCGGCTCCCCTAGCGGTCATGCGGTCACGCCCTGTGCCGCCTCCTATGCGAGAGGAGACGAGGGTGGCCAAGCGTGCCCGAGTGTACTGCGCTCGGTATATGTCAGCGGCGGCATTCAAACACAGCGTGGGAATCGGGGATCGGCTCAGAAACAGCGCGGGAGAAGCAGGGAGGACACCACCAAGACCGCAGACGGACAACAAGGCCGCCGATGGACGACGGGCAAGACACCGACGAGGGGCATTGAAACTGTAAGTATTTTCTTTTTTCCTCAAATTTCCCTTCTAGGTTGGGGGTGCGCGCTATACGGCGGTGCGCGCTTTACCCCGATAAATACGGTACATACAAAACCCGTTGCAATGGTCCCTAAGGCTATGTAGCTCTTACTCCCATAGGTTACCCAGGTTCTCCCCAGTGGATTGCCCTGCAGCCAGGCACACAAATTATAGCTCACTTTTCCTCAATAACCAGTCTGTTGTTTTTATTTTTGGAAAACTTGGATAGAGTTGAGGGAATTGAGTGGGATACTCCAAAAACAGAAACTATGTACAGGTTGAGGACAGTGCACTCCTTTCTGTAAAGATGGAGCAGAAGTCATTGCATATAGCAAACTGTGGACTTGGCTTGGAGTAGAAACAGTTAAATGTGGAGCTGAAGCAGAAATCCTTGCATATAGCCTCACATAAGGCATCGACTGGGAATGGAGCTTCTGTTCCCAGTCAAGAGAGGAAACGCATCGGGCAGGAAACAGTAGCATGACGTCAACTAGTGCGGACCGTTCTGCAGGCAGCCATGCACTACCTTATGCTCAAACTACCCGATTCAAACAAATATGCTGTAAGTGCAATTTTGTTTTTAATAAAGTCGTTTTATACAGTAATGCACTATGAGCCTTCTCCATTGCTTTTGTCACTACATGATGTGAGATGATTGTGATTAGTGAGATAAGCAAGGCTGGATCCATCTCCTGAAGCTGGCTGATCACCTACCCTTTGAGGAGATTTCATATACACGCATATGATCTCTTGGTGGGATCACTTCATTTGGTAGCCGGCCAATCTTTCGTTCACAGCACTTTGATGAATCACTGACAGTTTGGACTATTTTGTTTGCACAAGGACAATCCTTTATAAACTGCATGTGGGAAGTTGGAACCACTTATTAATTGTATGCAAATACAGGAATTGTTGGAGCACCAGTCAACATATTTGAACTCCCCTATTTAATTCACCTGCAACTCTAGTTGTGTGATATACAGTAGCATATTAGTTATATGTACCTTGTATGTACCTTGTATGGTCACACACAATAATTCACACCAAGAGTAAAAAGTTTATTTTCAATTTATTTCACATGAGATTTATTCATTGTCGTGTTTGTAATAGTTGTCACATTTGTTATGGGGACATATTTACAGTCCGAAACAGCGCATCGTATAGATACCCAAACAATTACAGATACACTGGCAAGCTAAATTTACCTATCGACAAATACAGCTCCACTAAACATAGTGAACAAGACTAATGCCGCGTACACAAAAATCGGACATTCCGACAACAAAACTGTGGATTTTTTCCCGACGGATATTGGCTCAAACTTATCTTGCATAAACACGGTCACACAAATGTTGTCGGAAATTCCGAACGTCAAGACGTACGAGGAGCCGAGAAAAATTAAGTTTAATAGGCAGTGCGGTTCTTCTGCTTGATTCAGAGCATGCATGGGATTTTGTGCATCAAAATTGGCTGCACACGATTGGAATTTCCGACAACAACTTTTGTTGTCAGAAAATTGAGAACCAGCTCTCAAACATTTGTTGTCGGAAATTCCGACAGCAAATCTCTGATAGAGCATACACACGGTCGGATTTTCCGACAACAAGCTCACATCGAACATTTGGAATTTCCGACCGTGTGTACATGGCATTAGGCTTCATGCACACTGGACACTAAAATAATGTTATAAAAACGGCAGTAGCTTTGCAGTGAGCCTTTCAACGTTTTTTTTTTTTACAGTTTTTGCAATAGCGTTTATTATTGTTTTTTAGTGTTTTTCCGCATTAGTGTTTTTTAGCTTTTTTTTTTTATTGTTTTCAATGGATCAAAAATGTTTAACGCTAATGAGCCACGTTTTTGAGCATTTATTGATGTTTATCAGCATTTTTTGTTGTCAGAAAAACAACTCCTGAACGTGATTTTAGGGCGTTCAGAAAACAGCCCATAAAATCCACTGCTGATAAACTTCCATGTGTAAATGGAGACATAGGATAACATAGAAGAGAGTTTATGGGCTTTTTAAAAAAGGCCTAAATTCCAAAAAACATCAGTTAATGAGCTCCAGTGTGCATGGAGCCTCAATCTATCTATCTGATGCCGCGTACACAGTCATTTTTGGCATGAAAAAAAATGAAATTTTTCAGCATGTCCAAAAAACGAAATTTTTCCAACTTCATCATTAAATACGATGTTGCCCACACACTATCGTTTTTGAAAAATGATGAACAAAGCGCGGTGACGTACAACACGTATGACGGCACTCTGAAGGGGAAGTTCTATTCGCCTTTGGGCTGCTTTTAGCTGATTCCGTGTTGGTAAAAGACGATTCACGCTTTTTTGTCTGTTACAGCGTGATGAATGTGCTTACTCCAATATGAACGGTAGTTTTACCAGAACGAGCGATCCCGTCTCATAACTCGCTTCTGGGCATACGCGGGTTTAAAACGTCGTTTTAGCCCACACACGATCATTTTTTACAACCCGAAAGACAACATTTTAAAAAACGACATTAAAAAATGCAGCATGTTTGTATTTTTTTTTTTTGTCGTTTTTCAGAAGCCTAAAAACGATGTGAAGCCCACACACGATGATTTTAAATGACGTTTTTAAAAATGTCTTTTTTTTCATGCCGAAAAACGACCGTGTGTACGCGGCATAATCCTAGCACCTATCCAGGAGTGTGCTACAGATAGGTTCACACTATGCTGGTTAGGTGTGGGCACAGCAGCCTATTCAATTGAATGGGCTACTGTACATATGGAAAATGTAGGGAAAAGGTTTCTGTACCTTTTCCAAAATTGCAGCCACAGGGAAACCGCATAGTGCTACAGTGTATGGTTCCCAGCATGGGAAAACGCATAGCCGTTTCCAGTGCATGGGAGTGCCATTAAGAGCTAATGGCACCCCCCCTCACCACTGCTAATAGCAGCATGTTTTTGATGAGTGTGATTACATGCAGTCCCGCACACACATATAGTGTTAATCAAATCATATAATTGTTGGGGACACTGCCTATACCCAGACCGAAGCCTCATACACACGTACAGGATATCCGGTAAAAATTCTGCCGGGAAACCCGAGGGGAATACAGAGAACCTGCTCGGTAACTTTTTAGCCTCGTACACACGACAGGTTTTCCCGGTGGGAAAACTGTCATGAGAGCATTTGGCTGGGAAAACTGTCCGTGTGTATGCTCCATAGCAGTTTTCCTAACAGGAAAACTGCTGGAAAAAAAAAAAGAGAACCAGTTTTCTTTTTTCCACCGGGATTCCAGGCGGTTTTTAACCCAGCAGTTTTCCTATGGGAAACACTGCGATGAAGCATACACACGGTCGGGATTCCCGACCAAAGCTCGCATGGCAGTTTTCCTGTCGGGAAACCCAGTCGTGTGTAGGGGGAAAAAGTTAACGAGCAGGTTCTCGGTTTTCTCCTTGGGTTTCCTGGCGGACTTTTTACTGTCGGGAATCCCGTACATGTGTATGAGGCTTTTCCCCCTACACACGACCGGGTTTCCCGACAGGAAAACTGCCATGAGAGCTTTGTTTGGGAATCCCGGCCGTGTGTGTGCTCCATCGCAGTGTTTCCCATAGGAAAACTGCTGGCTTCCCTGTCGGGAAAACTGTGATGACGTTTTCCTGGCCAAAAGCTCTCATGGCAGTTTTCCCGACGGGAAAACCGGTCGTTTGTACGAGGCTCCAGAGTGAAACTGCTAACCTTCTTTCTGCTCGATCAGCTGGTATAAATAGTAGTAGCAAAAAAAAAAAAAAAAGAACATGTATTATATGCTGACCTTTCTTCCAGAGGTAGATATGCTTTTTCTTAACCCCACTAAACTACCCTATATTGTTTTCTCCTGATTTAATATGAGAAAGTTATAGTATTGATTTTGCTGCACAACCTCATTCATATTCTTGTATCTCTTGTGAATTCTTATCTACTGATAGATTCCATTTTAAAGAGGAGCTTTCTAAAGCAGTATATTGTTTAGCTGGAAACAGGCTGTAGTAAGAGCTGGTCTTTGTAGAAGAGTTTGAAATACAAATATACATTTTAAAGTCCCACTTTCCAGATAAAGCTTCCCTAAAGTAAATAAATTATATTGCTTTCATATAAATAAAAAGAAAGGAGCAAAGAAGAACATGAGCATAAATTACTTGCACAATTCATCACAAATAGTTGACACTTCAATCTAATCCTGCAAATGAAAATAGTGAAGTTTATAGAGTTGTATGAAGTAGGCAATTTAAACATCCTATAGCACAAGGTCATCTGAAAATGAATCCTGGAAGATGTCCCTTTTTATTCCTTTCTCCTTCTGAATCTATCAAATGAAAATGAGCCACACCATGTAACTGACAAGCCCAGTGTCCATTCGTGATTAGGGGACCCTCTGTTCTGCCCCTGTTGACAATGTATAATAGCTAAAGGGCAGTGAGAACTGTTGTGCACTTTTACTAAAAGTAGAGATGTCCTGTATTTGGCCGCAGGAAAATTTATATGACGTTTCTAGCGTGTAGTGAAGGACGCGTTATCTGTTTCGCAAGAGTGGCTGGCTCGTAATTTACATTTCTGAATTATACATTTCATCCATCAATTTTTTCTGGTTATAACTTGCAGTGACAGTAGGTGAGTGTTCATTAACCTAAATCACTAAGAACAAAGCCTTGGGCTAATATTTTTAAGACGTACTGTCCTGAACCAGTCCTGTTCTTTTGTTTTACTTTCCATGTGTTTTGTTAAAGGGGACCTATCATGCAAAATGGACAAAACCAGACATTATTTTTTTTAGCCTACAGTTGTTCAAATTATACTTCATAGGAAAAATGACATGTAAAATTATATTTTCTTGTTCTGAATTTATGTTACTACAGTCCAGTCTTAGGATTTTTGAGCAATTGAAACAACTGCTTTTTTTTATTGAAGAAAATGTAAACCACGTAAATGTAAGGGGACTGCAGTAAGCACCCTGGCAGTGTTACAGTTTGTCTCAAACTCTATCACTGTCACTTTTTCTGCACAGCTTGGTGTATAAAAAAATAAAAAATAAGGGAACATTAAATAAAAAATAGAATTACTATTCTGAAAACATCACTACATGTTTCAACTGCATGCAGGTTTTCAGAATACAATATTTGTATGGATAGTGGTCCTGATTTTGAATACAACCATTACATGTAATAACTACATACAGTTATGAGAATACAATATTCTTCTTGATCATGATCTTATTTTAAAAACTATCATTACGAATGTTAACTGCATACAGTTTTAAAGGTTTTCTCAACAGTAGTCCTTTAGATTATCTGAAGCTCCTACAGGTACCATGCTATCAATACTGGAATAGAAAAATATAAAAACAATAGGGTTGATTTAAAGCATATGTCAAGGCAAAAAATATGCAGTACATATCTGTAATACAGTCACATTACCCCATGTTTTATCTCATTAAAGACCCTGCAAGTACAGAAAAATATCTATTGATCTGCCGGCTCTTAAACACTGTAATGGGCTGCCAACACACAGCTTTTTTTGTGGACAGAGGTATGTGTTTATTAAAGGGAGATAAGCTGTGATAGTGACTATGATGGCTTATCTCTACTGCACAGCAGTTTGCCTACCTGTTCCGAGGAGTGGAGATGATGTTAAGTTGAGCTGAGTGAGAAGCGGCCACTTAAAGTGGATGTAAACCCTCCATACACCCAGTGAAGTTAACAGCCTCAGATGATACACAGGGATGAACCAAATATCCCTACACAGGTGTAGCGGCTTCCACTTTTTGAGCCAGCGCTATTGTAAATTTAGCAGGACTCTGAGGCCGTGTACACACGGTCGATCCAAACCGATGAGATTGGTCCGACGGACCGTTTTCATCGGTTCACCGCTGAAGTGGCCTGATGGTCTGATGTGCATACACATCATCAGTTCAAAAACCGATCGGGTCAGAACGCGGTGACGTAAAATACACGACGTGCTGAAAAAAACGAAGTTCAATGCTTCCAAGCATGCGTCGATTTGATTCTGAGCATGCGCGGGTTTTGAACCGATGCTTTTGTGTACTAACCATAGGTTTGGACCTATTGGGCAGCGGTCCATTGGTTCGATTTTAAAGCAAGTTCTAAAATTTTGGTCCGAAGGACAACAGACCGATGGGCCGTACACACGGTCGGTTTGGACCGATGAAACTGGACTTCAGGCCGTTTTCATCGGTTTGGAACGACCGTGTGTACGCGGCCTGAGAGTTAGTTTACTCAGACATGTGTGATTTTGAGCAAATTTGGCTTCTGTTTCAGCCATGGCTGTGCTGTGAGTGACCACTATTGTTCGCCTGGGGTGTAGTTGTTACTCCAGGCCAAGGGTGGCAGCAGCTAGGTCAAGGTGATTTGAGTATTCTCCCTCGGCAGCCAATCAGTGGGGTTGATCGTCCCGTTGTGCATGCTGGGGAGGGGTACTTAAGGGACAGACGTCACTAGACTTAGGTCGTCGATCCTGAGTCTGTCGTCCCACCACCCCCGTACGTGGCCCTCCTGGCCGGGGTGCGTGTTCCTGTAATCCTGGCTCTGGGACCACGTTGGTCTGGGGTTGTGATCTTCTGAGTAGGCCCAGTATGCAGATTGGGTCTACGCATTGGAAGGTGATCCTGTGCTGCCCTTCCTGAGGGAGGAAGCCGCTTGATGAAGGACCTATCTTGGAGAGGACTGAGCACGAGGCTGATGTCTCAAGAGAGGCGTTGAACTTCATCGAAGGATGCACCGTTTACTGAAAGGCTCGATGGTGATCGCCTGTCAGTTTCAAGTTCTACAAGAAGTTACTTTGGAGAGACCCGGGTGCTGAATCCTGTACTGCTGGGATTCTGGACTGAAAAGTGTCTCCATCTGTGGGAAGGTCTGTGGCAGAGACTGTACCATTTTTCCGTGTGTCACCCTAGCTGATAGGCTAGTGAGAGAAAACTATCTGGGTGCGCAAAACCCACTCTGGCTACAGTGGCAACGAAAGCTGTGTCACTGGAAGCAGGAGTGTTTACGGATTGAAACTACACACCTGAACCTATCTACCTGTTACCCTTCCACCTCTTCATTCACTTCTTTTATCTTTCTATCAAGTTCAGCAAATAAATCTTAGAAAAAGAAGTGCAAAGTGTGGACATTGAACTTTATCAGCTCTCATCTAGTACCCTGGACAGCGAGAAGATAGAGGTAACGTGCCACCCAAAAATATCCAGCAGCCCCTTCAGGGGTAGTGCTACACAGGTTTTACATGTACTGTATATCTGCTGTCCTCACATTTATATACTGTTTAGAAAGTTCAGATCGTGTTAGGAAATTTTCTCTTCCTGTTTAACACAGAATGTGATGTCTTGGCATACAGCCAAGATAGCTAAAATTGCTGTTTGGAGGAAAGGCACACACCCCCTCTCATCATAGGCAGAGACTCTCTGAGGTGTTTTGTAACAGGGCCAGCTCCCTGCTAATCTATTTTAGCAATGTCCCCTGAGAAAAAATTCAGGCTGCTCTTATCTGATGTGCCAGAGAATTTGTCAGGTGTTATCAGGCTGATAACAGAGGAACGCATCAGGAGAGAGCTACAGGACTTAGCTATTTGAATAGATATAACAAAAAACTGCAGATATATGTGCCCAGCTTAAATTTCATGAATTGGGGTTACATCCACTTTAAGTTAATAAAGGTACAATGAAGCTACATATTAAGGTACAATGAAAGCACCTAACTGGTTGCTTGTGTTAAATATCTTCCCCCATGGTTCTCCACCTCAGAAGTAGTAATAGCAGGGAGAGAAGAGAGAAAAACACAGCTTGATGAGGAAGCAGAAGTATAAACTCCTGTGCTTCCTCACAGACCCAAAATAGTTACACTTTTCACACTTTACAGCAAGTTAATATGTATATAGATATACAGTATATATATCTATACAGCGGGTAAAATAAGTATTGAACACGTCAACACTTTTCAATGCAAATATATTTCTAAAGATGCTATTGACATGAAATTTTCACCACATGTTGGTAACAACCCATGCAATCACCCATACATAGAATAAAGCCAAAAAATATAAATAAGTTCAGAAATGAAGTTATGTGTATTAAAATTGAATGACAGGGAAAATGTATTATTATTATACAGAATTTATATAGCGCCAACAGTTTGCGCATGACTTTACAACATGAGGGCAGACAGTACAGTTACAATACAGGAGGAAGTAACGCATGAAGAATGGGAGGTGTAAAAAGGCATGAAAAGCTAAGACACCAGCTGAAATCTATCAGTAATTAGAAATCAATCCTGCTCTTTGTGAGTGCAAATTAAAATCAGCTGGTTCGGTCTCAACTGATGGCCTATAAAAAGGTCTCATTATGAAGGTGTCACACAGAAAACATCTCAAGATGGGTAAAAGTAAAGAGCGCTCTGAAGACCTTTGCAAACTTATTGTGGCAAAACATACTCATGGCATTGGTTACAGAAGGTTTTCTAAACTTCTGAATGCTCCAGTGTCACATACCTGGTGGGTAGACCCTGGTTTATGCAGAGGAAGGCCTCTCTTGCACCTCTGACTCTGGGCTTCCAGTAGTCCACCAGATGGCAGAAGGACTCTGTGGGCAGGAACAGGCTGGTACTTAGCCAAAGAGTAGGTCCCAGAGGTAGCTGGACAGGTGCTAGCAACTTGGCATCTCTGGAAGGACTGTAACGTAAGTCAGACAAGCCGGGTCAAACGCAAAACGATCAGGTCAAGTACAGACAGGGCCGCCATCAGGAATTATGGGGCCCCTTACACAGCTTCAGGCATGGGCCCCTTGGAGCAGAGAACCATGGGGGGGGGATGCTGCCACCTTAAATTGAGAAGCGTGTGTGGCTGCCGCAAATTAAGAAGCGGGGGGGCCCTTTACAACAAAAAGAAAAAAGAAAGAAAAAATATCTATAAAATATATATATATATATTTTTTTATAAAAAGGGCAACCCCCCTTTTTAAAAAAGGGCCCTGGGGACCTCTGGGCCCTTTAATAAATATAAATATATATATATATATATATATATATATATATATATATATATATATATATATATATATATATATAAAAAGAAATTGCAAAAAAAGGGGGTTGCCTTCCGGGACCTCTGGGCCCTTTAATAAAAATAAAAAAAATAAACCTCTGGGCCCTTTAATAAAAAATAAATTAAAAAAATATATAAAAAAAATAAACATTTATAAAAAAAGGGGGGTTTGCCATCCAGGGCCCTGGGGACCTCTGAGCCCTTTAATATATATATATATATATATATATATATATATATATATATATATATATATATATATATATATATATATATATATATAAAAAAAAGAAATAAAATATAAAAAAAAAAATAATTTGTTTATAAAAAAAAGGGGGGGAGGGTTGCCATCCGGGCCCCTGGGGACCTCCGGGCCCCTTACAGGTATACTGCCTGTACCCCCCTGATGGCGGCCCTGAGTACAGATGTGGAGGCAGGAGAATGGTTAAAGAACAAGCCAGGGTCGATGCAGGTGGAAAACAGGAATAGTCAGAAAAAAGTCGGGTCAATACTTCAAGAGCAGATGCAGGTAACAGGAAACAGGATATTCACAACGCTGTAGACGAGACAGCATTGATCCTTGGTGTTGATCCAGCTTAAATAGCCCATTTGCTGCCCTTATCTGTCACGTTATGCGCTAATGCTCCTCTTCTTCCAGGCATTCGGGGAACAGGGATTCTTCTGCAGCTATTATTCTGTCTTCTGAGCCTTACTGACATTGCCTCCTAATGCCTCCGAATGCCCAACTGGGCTATCTTCTCTGGGTGGGCTTGGTTGAATGCTTGAATAAGCCTTCTGGTAGGGTTGTCCCGATACCACTTTTTTAGGACTGAGTACGAGTACCGATACTTTTTTTTTAGTAGTCGCCGATACCGAATACCGATACTTTTTTTTAAATGTGTCTCCATATGCAGCCATGTCCCCCCCACAGATGCAGCCATTGTCTCCCCCCATATGCAACCATTGTCTCCCCCCATTATCCAGCCACTGTCCCCCCCCATTATCCAGCCACTGTCTCCCCCCATATGCAGCCATGTCCCCCATATCCAGCCATTGTCTCCCCCCATATGCAACCATTGTCTCCCCCCATTATCCAGCCACTGTCTCCCCACATTATCCAGCCACTGTCTCCCCCCATATCCAGCCATTGTCTCCCCCCATTATCCAGCCACTGTCTCCCCCCATATGCAGCCATGTCCCCCATATCCAGCCATTGTCTCCCCCCATATGCAACCATTGTCTCCCCCCATTATCCAGCCACGGTCTCCCCACATTATCCAGCCACTGTCTCCCCCCATGCAGCAATGTCTCCCACCATATCCAGCCATTGTCTCCCCCCATTATCCAGCCACTGTCTCCCCCCATTATCCAGCCACTGTCTCCCCCCATATGCAGCCATGTCCCCCATATCCAGCCATTGTCTCCCCCCATATGCAACCATTGTCTCCCCCCATTATCCAGCCACTGTCTCCCCACATTATCCAGCCACTGTCTCCCCCCATATGCAGCCATGTCCCCCATATCCAGGTATTGTCTCCCCCCATATGCAACCATTGTCTCCCCCCATTATCCAGCCACTGTCTCCCCCCATTATCCAGCCACTGTCTCCCCCCATTATCCAGCCACTGTCTCCCCCCATATCCCCCTTACCTGCATCCGCTGCTGCCGCCGACTGTTAAACACGCGCGGGTAGTGTAATGATTGGTGCCGCGCTGCGTACAGACACTCCCCCTTGCTCGGGATTGGACAGTTCACCCGAGCAAGGGGGAGTGTCTATACGCGGCGCGGTGCCAATCATTACAGCTGTAATGATTCGTGCCGAGCTGTGTACAGACACTCCCCCTTGCTCGGGATTGGACAGTTCACCCGAGCAAGGGGGAGTGTCTATACGCGGCGCGGTGCCAATCATTACAGCTGTAATGAATCGTGCCGAGCTGCGTACAGACACTCCCCCTTGCTCGGGATTGGACAGTTCACCCGAGCAAGGGGGAGTGTCTGTACGCTGCACGGCGCCAATCATTACACTCCCTGCGCGTGTTAAACAGTCGGCGGTAGCGCGGATTCGGCGGGATACGACGTAACGGCGGCGGGATGCGGCGTAACGGCGGCGGCAAGTATTCTATTTCGGTATCGGGGGTATTTGCGGGAGTACGAGTACTCCCGCAAATACTCGGAATCGGTCCAGATACCGATACTAGTATCGGTATTGGGACAACCCTACCTTCTGGCATGGATGTTGTTTTCAGGTTCCCAAGAATTTTCTTCAGGACCGTACCTTTTCCACTTGATTACGTACTGGGTCTGATTCCTCCTTTTTCTGGTATCCAGATTCGCCTCAACCTTATACTCCTCTTCCCCGTCCACCAACATTGGCTCAGTTGGGCCTGTATTCCGCTCGAGAAAAGGATCAGGAATGGCAGGTTTTAGTACGGTCATGTGGATGGTAATTCCAATTCATAAGCCACATCATTGATTCTTCTTTTCACTGGGAATGGGCCCACAAACTTCGGCCTCAATTTCAGATTAGTTATAACTAGCCATACCTGATCACTGGGTCCAAAAATAATTCCCCACATCTTTTCCTGTCAAAAGCTCTTTTATTGTACTCCTGTGCCTTGGTGATTGTCTCCTGCAACATTTTGTTGTTGGATTCCAAGAAGGTTACGGTTTCTACCACAGCTGGAAGGGAGCATTCAGGAATTGTATTTGGTAGGAATGATGGATGAAAGCTGTAATTGAAAAAAAATGGAGTGTTTGCAATTGTATGAAAATTCAGCTAGTGTAAGTAATGATACCCAGTCATTCTAATAAAAATAAGAAAAACAATGTAAGTATTGCTCCAGGGTCTGGTTGGTCCACAGGTGCTTTAAATCAGAGTCAATGGCTTGGTATTTTGGACAGCCATTTTATCTAAGATAAATTCCCAAACATGGCATGTTGGCGGTACTTGAAGACTGAGGCCTCGTACACACGATCAAGAAACTCGTCGGAAAAGACACATTGTTTTCCTCGACGAGTTCCTTGTTAGGCTTGTCGAGGAACTCAACAAGCTTGCTTTGCGTACACACTGTCAAGACAAAATCTCCACATTCTCAAAAGCGGTGACGTACAACACATACAATGGCAGGAAAAGTTCGATTCCACTGGCACAACCCTTGGGGCTGCTTTTGCTAATCTCACGTTACTGCGTGTTAAGTAAAAGTTTCGTCGGAGACAATTTGCACTTTTCAGTCTGTTACAGCGTGAAAAATGTGTTATCTCCATTACAAATGCTACTTTTACTCCCGTCTCATACTTTATTCTGAGCATGCAAGGGTTATTTAGCATACACACGCTCGAGTTTCTCGTTGAAAGCCAGCCCGACGAGGAACACGATGAGGAAATTGAGACTCCCGTAGAGGAAAAAGAGAACTCGTCGAGTTGCTCGACAGTTTCCTCGATGAAAAACGTACACACGACATGTTTTCCTTGGCAAAAAAGCTCTCCCACCAAGTTTCTTGATGGATTCTGTCAAGTTTCTCGGCCGTGTGTACGAGGCCTTAGGCTGAGAATCACTGCTCTAAAGTATCTTTTAGACACGTAACATCTTTTTTGGTTTTGCTATGCCAATCAGCCTATTTAAGCTGCAGCTGGGAAATGTTTTCCATAAAAATTCTTTAGGAGGGAGTGTAAAATGCATTACTTGAATTAAGCATGCATCTGCAAAACAAATAAATACCAAGCACATAAAACATAAAAATTTGCTACAAATTTTATTATTCAACAAACAGCAAGGAAAGCAAAAAGACATGTATGTTAATTTGAGACACTAACAGAATACGGTTTTGAGGTCTGACCATTTTGCAGAAGAAATTAACAGTTAAAAGGACTGCTCCAACAAGCAGATAGTCTATTAAGGATTTAAACATTAGTCGCAACATCTTAAAAAAGATTTTGCAAAGTAATGCAGCACAAACACACAGACACACAGACACACGCACACACAGACAAAGACACACACCAAATACAGCTAGCACAAAATAAGACACCCCCTGTCCAAAATTAAGCACATCATCCAGCATGCTACAAAATTACATATGCGACAAATACCCCCTGGTCTGGGGAGCAAACAAACAGCCTAACATGGTCAAAAGTTATACATCAAACACCATTGCAGTCTATGGGAACTAACCTGTTCATTTTGGTAGTCCCCACTTGGCTGGCTTATATTCTAGTTATTGGCCTTAAAATGGGTATGTGGGCCCAGGTCCCACCTTGAGGGACATATATCAATGTCACCAATTTTGACAACCCTAAAAAACGAAACAAGGAGAAGTGCCTTTAAAAATGCCAAATTGCTTTAAAGCTAGTAACTTGGGGGGGGGCTTACACTGCCTGTAAAGTGTTGCCGCTTCAAAGATTTACAGCTTTAAGGAAACTTACAAATCTACATTGCAGCTGCAAGATCTTAACCAAAAATAAAATAAAAATGGCACCCCCCAATACATACCAGGTGATTTGGGTATATCAAGACTTTAAATGATAACCCCTACGTGAAAAATACCACCCCAAAATAAAAAAAGATTGTGACCATCCAAAACACTAACAAACCCCCAAGCCAAACACACAGCAAGCCAACCCACGAGTCGCCCACCTTGTTTCCATATTCAGGGGTCAAGGTCCTCTTCCACACAATATAGAAAAATTTTGCTGCGCTGCAATGCACTAGTAATTCACAAACAAACATGAAAAAAAAAAAACAAACAGGCCCCTGGATGACATCAGGTTTGACGAAACGGTGTGGGGAGGAGCGGCATGCTGACGTCACCGACAAGATAACGCTATTTTCCGGAAGGACGGGCGGATAGTGAAAGCCGACCGGCTTGAACAAAATGTTATGGTCACGCTTTTAAACTACAACTAACTGTAAGTGAACATCTGTGTTTTCTTTGAATAAATACTTGAAAGTACTACACTATGGCAGTTTTTTATATTTCTATGGGGATTTCCCACTTGGGAGACATACTGAGGAGACCCCAACGTGGAGGAGATAGGGGACTCGTTGCTGTTCACCACTGAGAGACCCTGGGTGGGGGTAAATAGCCACAGGCTGTTGTGATCTCCTGACAAGAGATCCATTGAAGTCGGTAAGGAGATTTGATATAATAGGTGGAGGATCACTTTCTTTAACTTCTTGACACTTCTTCTTGGGCGCTAATCTGTTTGAAGTCACCGATAACCAACTTGCAGAAAGGATCGTCATATTTTACAGTGCTACCTTGTAACATTTTTTATTGTTATATACATCACTTAATGTTTACAGTGATAAGGACTACTGTGGGGGTCCATTTTTTTTGATCTAGTGTTAGTCACTTTTGGATTTTGCAGACACTTTTTTTCACAGACTTTTTATTTTTCAATCATTAATTCATTTTGGTTTGTTTTTTCACATTTGTTTGTGAATTACTAGTGCATTGCAGCGCAGCTACATTTTTTTCTATATTGTTTTAGTGTGTGTATCTTGCATATCTAGTTGCGGCAGCCGTTGCACATCACAATTTTTATTTTGTTTTTTCTTATACACACTGAGACAGCGCAGTATTTTTTCCTTACCTCTTCCACACAACCCTAGGCTGGGGTTGTGGGGGGCTGCAGACAGGGGATTTTAAAATGTGGAATGCCCCTTTAAACTAGTGGGTACAAGGTGCTTTGTGGTTGATATTGGTATGAGCCCAATATGCCCCAAAGGCAGACAACTTTGAGTGCATGTAGCCTTGTATGGATCAAGAGGGGGTTGGGCGATTGCTCTTCTCACCCCTTTCATACCTGGCCCTGTTTTATGCTCTGGAAAAGGATGTGGTTTGGATTGGTGAAGGAAGCTCACGGGTGGCCTTTTGAGAATGGGGTGGAGTGTGGATTTCCCCTTTAAAAGTAAAAGCTAGCCAAAGGAAATCATATGCGTTAGAGGGAGGAGCTCATGCACTTTTAGAACTTAAAAAAGGAGCTAGATTAGCGAGAGTCTTTTTACATAATTTTAACAAGGTACTTGTTACATGTTGGCAATGTAACATGCTCATAAAACTTGTGAGCAAATCTCCTAAAAAAAAAAAAAAAGGTAAACCAATAGTCAAGATTAGCGGTGCTTCCTTACAATGCATGCAACTGCATGTACGTTGCTTAACATTTACTAAGATTTTGGGCGTGCAATGAAAAAACTCATGTGAACAGGCGCAAGAGCCGCTCGCGCATCACGGATCTCACACTGTTCTAAATGTACTTGCAGGCACAGCAGGTTATCTCTGAAAAAGTTACTTTCTCATTCTAGTAACAGCATGTCTGTTACTTGGGCAGTTGTTACTAAACTTCCTCACATCACCCCATAATTGTGGCACCCCCAACTTAAGTTAATATTGAATTGTAGATGCCTTGCGCCATGTTCATAGAGGCGCACAGATTGCATTCTCCCGTGTGCCGAGATCGCAAGTGTGAATGGTGGATTCTGTTACCGGCACACTATACTGGCGGCGCACTGCTTTAGTGAGTCAACCCCACAGTGTTGTTCTGTTTTACCATTTTTTAGTATTGTAAAATCACATTAACCAGTTTTACGGTGTTGTCTGATCCATTTTCACAGCTTTATAACTATAAAACTATGTCATATGTAATAGCTGCCTGGCTTTGCAGCTTTTAACCAGTCCCATTTCCCTTAGTCTTTATAGTGTTTGCACTTTTGTACATACAAATTATTTTGTTCTGATAACAACATACAAAGAATGATTTAGCATTAAATGTATTAGCTTTTTTTTTACTGCCAACATACATTACATTCCTTTACAAGAAGCAGTGAATTAAAAAGAACATAAAAGAACAGAAATAGGAATGACGAACGCGTAAACAAACATTTTGTATAGAGAATGGATTCTATATTACTGTTATGGGTACTGCAGTTTGCACCTAATTCTTACAGAGTGCTTGTTGTTGCCATTAATGCATTGCGTGCAACATATTTGTTTGTATGATGTGTCAATTAGAAATTATTTAAAAATAAATTTGTTGCAAAGAAAAATACCTCTGAGAGAAGCCTCAGGTGGTTCGATGGTGGATCTTTTGGCTGTATAGTAGATGAGGGACAGAAACTGAATGTGTTCAACATTTCTGAGAGTAAAATCACTGTACTGGAACTACTATGTAACAAATGATTCAGGGAACAGAACTTTGAAGTTTCCCACATAACTTTTTGCTTTGCACCAAATTCCCTTTAATGAGCAGTTGAGTGTAAAAGACAGGTTCACTCTCATTAAAATCTGGGAAACTGTGTGGAGCTAAACCAGTAATTCAAAACATTAACTGTAAAAAAGTTTGCTGCAGTTCAGTTGCATTTATTTTTTCCAGTATTTTATCTCAATTTCATACTTTTTATACTTTTCAGCATGGACTACGTTTCTAAAGAACTTCATAAAATGGCATCTTTACCTGAACCTAGTATTGTCAATTTCTACAGGGGAAAGTAAAATGTGAAAGAAAGAGGGAAATTTCCACAGAATAAACTACACACCATAAAGGTCAATGATATGAATATTTGAAGTAAAAATCAATTTCATAAAAATGTCAAACACTTCAGAATTCTCAAGGATCAGACATGATGCTTCATCACTCAGTTTTATGTTGGTGTGTGGAAAGAAGAAATCAATTAGCAGAAAAGGGTCTCAACATGTGAACTTTAGGAAAGCAGAAATTAAACAATAAAAAATAGCCAAAAAGTGTGTTATTATTCTGTCAAAACACGCAATTATTGTCAAGGTCAGATACAAAAGACATTGCTAGACCTTAATATACTCATATGTATCTGGTAATTTCTATATTACTTATCTGGTATATACTTGCCTGCCTGGTTCTCTTTGCTCACACAGTATTTTTGCCCGTGGCTACAGTTAACACAGTGAATGTCGGGTGGAAGATGGAGATGAGTGCTGAGGAGAGGCTGTTGGTGGCCCTTGAGGGAACCCCCTGCCAGGGAGGAGTGATACCTTGGGCTGGAGGCTTGGAATAACTGGCCTAGAAGGATCCCACCACAGGAGTTGGAGGAGAACATTCAGGAGAGGCAGTAAGACAGAGCAAAAGGAGAAACAGTGAGTAGAGATCAGCATTGAGCAGGGACAACACAAGGGGAGAGACTGTCAGCTGTAACAGTGCTCTCTGAAGACAGCAGTGGGCTTATTTGTCATTCTTGCCCTGGAGAATCTCCATGAAAGTGTGCCAGTCGGGTAAGACTGGGGCAGAAAGTCAGTCAGGAAGACTGGGAGGAAGATCAGCCAGGCATGGCTGGTGGCAGCCAGGTGGGCTAGCAATTTATTCAAGCAAGTGGAGCTGGGTTCAGTGGCCACGGGGAAGCAGAAGGAAGAATGTTATGCTCTTTGCCCACTGCACTACTTTGTCAAGGGACTGAGACTCCCTGCTTGTAATGGGTCTTTGCTGAGCTAACAATAAAACTGTTAGTTCCCGTAAGAGTGAGCAGCAGGTGCTTTACTGTGTAAACCAAGTTTGTGCAGGAGGAAGGAAAGAGGACTTTTTGTAAATAGGGAGGAAATGTCCTTTTTGTTCATAGTTTTGTACATTCTTTGAAGTTGAGCAAATGCTCAGAGATTATTGCCTTTGCATGTTTGTTTGTGCTAGTACACTTTTCTGAGCTTTGTGTGAATGACAGTTCTATTCATTATAGTTATGGATTGAGCCTGTCAAACTGGGGGTAACGTGTGTAGAAATGACAGGAAATGAGCTGCATCGGTCATACGCAGTTCATCACCTGTCTCAGTAAGCCTTTACAGGGGACAGCTGTGAAAACTAAAATAGAAATCATGGCAAGAAAGCAAGGGCAAACAGAATCACATTGATTTGCCCACTGTAGATATCTGCACATTCTTGGAGGTTTGTGGCAAAATATTTATGGCAAATCTACTTCTTTATAGTTTACAACACTTAGAATAGAATTAGGACTTAAGGGACCCCAAAGACCCAAAAGACCAGAAGAGAGGGGGGCAAGAGGACTATCTCGGTACTGTATAGACAGGTAAACTCAGAGAGTAGTTAGGTAAAATATTTATATATACATTTATTAACATGGTATCAAAAAGACAAACAGTCATAAAATACATCAAAACAATAATACAGGACAATGAACATATAGCGAGACCAGCCATACAAATCACCGGGCTAGAGTAGTCTCCAAGGGGAGGATCACGGTGAAAGTGGAGGTCACCCAAGGTGGAGTCTCGACTAGTTTCGCGACTGAGTCGCTTCGTCAGGAGAATTCTATGGAGAGAACACCAAATTGCTCGGAAGTCGCAGCCAACTGCGGGAAGAGCCTCCCACGGCGACCAAGGGGGACCTGTTTAACTGTGTAAAAAATATAGACTAAGATAAGAGGGCCCTAGGACCCAGTTGCAATGTGACAAGTATGCGGAAAGTGGTTGCAAAGGCCGCACAGTAATACTGTGTGTAGTATAAATTCAGAGGTGAGGTCTGATACAGTCTCACTATCGAAGGCAACTTGTTGCTGGATAGAAGCGTATCGTAACGAACACACGTTACTTAATCATACGTGTGTTCGTTACGATACGCGTGAGTAAGAGGAGGATTGCTGGTGACTTCATCCGCTCGCGACCGCAGAGCGGAGATCCGATCGTACTACACGCTGTTTATACAGCTCTGTCTGTAAGTGTTTTAACTGTTTTTACTCATTAAATTGTGAATGGTCTTACGCTATGGAAGCCTCCTTGTGTTCTTTTTGAGTGCCATTGCTGGGATCAGGTCTCTGTTTATGCAGTGTAAGAACGGCAGGCTGGCTGTGGGACATCCTTCATTTACATGTTACAAGGCTTACATACAAGCCGCTTCAAGGTAAGGGGCTTGTATTATCTATTTCCATCTTCACTACTGCACTGTGGAAAGGTTTGGAGTCTGTCATTTTGGAAGCAAGTTTTTTACTTTGCACTGAAGCACTCATCATGGAATCTTAATAGAAGTGAAGCACAGATGCATTTTATATTCATTCATTCTTTGTTTGATATTGCGTTCTTGACTATTGGATTGGATTGTTTTTCATTTTCACGTTATTATTGCACTGGACACGCTTCTTTATATATATATATATTTTTTTTATATTGTCATTTCTTGATATATTTATTTATTTATTTATTTTATTTTTTTAATTCCTTGGTGAATTATATGGGACATTTTTCACTGCAGTCATTTATGGATTGAATTTTTTTCACTTTTATGCATGGATTGGAATTTTATTATTTACATTTCTTCCACTTTTTGATGTTTTTTTCACTTTTATGGATATTATTAATTTATTGCACTATGCACTTTGGATTGGTTTGAGCTCATTTGCATATTTGCACTATATATGTTGTATGTTTATGAAGATAGCTACTACTTGTTAATTTTATCTGAACGATTCCAGATCACTCGCTATTAATATTGTGCGGGTCACTGGCACATTTGTCTTTTTTATCATCATTTATCCACTCTTATTACTCTCCACATTACCCAGTTATTGTTGGGTGGGTATTTGATTTTATTCAGAGTCGAACACAGTTTACACAGGAACCAGTGGAGCACATTTTCCTGACAACTTATTCACATTATGGAAATCGTTATTAGTATTTAGTTTTAATTAGATCCTGTTGCAAGCGCCATTACACCCCCCATGTCATTAATTGCTTTAAGTGTGTGAACACTATTAGTCATGGCAGCTGCATTATTAGTTTGATTTTTTTATTTTAGCTTTGTTGTGCCCTTGTTTAGGTTGGTTTTGCGCATTAGTTCCCCCCCGTTTTTATACAGTGTTGAGGAGGCTGTCAGTGGCCCTGAGGGGTACCCCTTAGTCTGGGGGGTTGTCCTGCCTTGGGCTGTGGCTCGGGTACTGGAAGGATACTGCCAAAGAGACAAGGGAGGAAGCTTTTCTGGAGACATGGGAGCAAAGGGAGGAAAGAGTGAATAATTCAACACTGGTGGGGACTAACAAAGGGGGAGACTGACACATGTAGCCAGTCTCCTTTGAAGACAGTGGTGGGCTTAAATATTCTACCTTTCCCCTGAGAGATCTCCAGGGAGTCAGCTGGGTGGGCTGGTGTAGAGAAATACTGTAGCTAGCATGGGCACTGCAATTAGCTGTTTACAAGACTGACTCTGAGAAAGCAAGAGACGCTCAAAGACAGTGTAGACCTGGAGTCAGCCACGGAAGTCCAGGAAAGCCAGAATGGGCCAAAGAGCAACCACAAAAGGTGGTGTTAAGTCTAGGAACAGAGACACCCCAACGAAGATGAGCAACATCTGTAAAGAAGACTGGAAGTTCGCCTCGCCTTGCAGTCCGGCCGGAGAACTGGTACCTTTCAGTGCTGCTCAGCAGGAGCCAGACGATAATCAACCTGACCTGGAAGGAGCCAGTGCAGGAAAACAACTTGACTTCAGGTGAGCCAGAGGGGAGAGGCAGTGGTGGGGCAATAGACTGGGGGTCGCCCAGACTGCACGCAGAATTTGGGCCCATAGATGATGAATGTGGAGGAGTTGACATCTCATACCAGCTCGGAAGAGGAATGGTAGTAGGGAGACTCTCAGGAAGATGTTTGTGTCCAGCTGTGATTCCAGAATAGACCATCCACAACCCAGACCAGAAGTGCTGAGTACATGCAGTTGGTAATGAGGTCCCCCGTGACCTGTGTCCTCCTCGGGGAAAGATAAGCCATGGAAACTGCCAAGATCCATAAGGTTCCAGAGGGAAGTGTAGCGTAGGACAGTACTTGAGTGGGGTCTGGACTATCTGTATGTCCCAAAGGACATCATGGACATTATTGATGATTCCTGGACCAAATTGGAGGAACACATGGTCTGGGACTTCATGCACCCGGTTTCAGGACATTTGACAAGAATGGCAATTGGGACGGGGCTATCTATAAGGACTGGGTGGTGATTGTCAAGGCCGGATAGCCAACCAGAAGCCACTCTGCTGCTGTCAGGGGAGCTGATGGCAGCATCAAAAGACTCCCAAATCCCCATATATACTTATGAAGGAGCTGATGTAAACTGTTCAGCCTGAGGGCTACAGAGATGGACAGCAAGTAGAGGACTGCTTTCTCTGTTTGTTTTCTACAAACTAGGCCTGACCCAACACTCTGATATATCTCCAGAGGGGATATCATATTCCAGAAGAAGATCTTTGGGTGAGGTCTAGAGAGATTTTGCATTGCTACTATGGTGGGTCAGCTGGGTGGGCTGGTGAAGAGTCAGTCGGGTGGAATGGTGTAGAAAGAGAGACAACCAGGAGGGCTGGTGGAAAGGGGCAGCTGCAGCCATGTAGGATAGCATTGCCTGAAGAAGTGGTGCTGAGATCAGTGACCACAGAGAAAATATTATTCTCATTATTTATTTACTTTTTCAACTCCCTTTGCACTTACCCTAACCAGCAGCTTCAGCTCCTTCCTGCATCTCTTCCAGGGCGGCGACTTCACCCTGCGTCTCCAGCCTCACAGCGGCATCCTCCTTGGCAGCTTCCCTCCTCTTTCCCTTGGCGGCCAATACGATTGCGTGTCCTTTTGGCCAATCAAGTCTTAAGACCCACTTCCTGATTGGCCAGGAGGAAAATCAGGAAGACAATTGCAAATATTAATTCGCTATTGTCACACAACTGGGGGGGCTCAGGGTGCAGTACTCTGCACCCCGAGTCCACCCTTTTTTTAAGCCAATTGGAGCCTCAGGTTCTAATCGTGTGCTGCAAAAAATCAAAAATTCCATTGAAATCCATGCATCCGGTGCCCTGCGTGTAGATTAGAGACAGGACACATACTGTAGATTAGGGGGCGGTGCCTCTGCACCCCTAATGGACGGCCCGCCACTGTTCACTATCCTTCTATGTGCCTGCATACACTTTACCACAGTCAATCAGGTGACAGTGTTCCATTATTCCTACCTTTGTATAACAGCATTCCAAGAGCATAGCAGCTTGCATTGCTGAATGCCCATTGGTGATTTTTTTATATACTCAGGGGAACATGTATCAATTATCTGTGGCAATGCTAAACAGGAGAAATGGGAAAGAATATAAGACACATTTCCTAAAATGTTTCAGCTGAATTCATAAATTCCTCCTTCAACTGCTTTAAAGAAGTGTCGTAATGAAATTAAACCTGTCACTGACCTCTTCTTAATTGTGTGTGTTTTCAGTAAAAATGTTGTCTAATCTCCATTGGTGATTCTGTTAGAGACCCATGAAATGCTTTTTCCGTTGCCTGCCAAGGATTACAGGCAAAATAAATGAAAACACATTAAATCTGTTTTATCTCCAGAGGTAATTCTGTTGCAAATCTGTTAAAAAAAAATTCTCATTTGCCTGCCCAGAATTAAAAGCGAAGTACACATACATATAAGAACTGTCACATGTTGCTTACTAAGAGTCAGCGTGATTTGTACCTAATTTCTTTGATAAATGTCCCTCACGGTGCTAAATGCCAGAGCTCAATGCTAGTCACCAGCCATTTTTTTGGTGTGCTTTAAATGCTCAGAAAAAAAAACACATGGTTATTGTAACGGTCACCACCGTTTACGACCTTCCATCAACTACGATAGCTCATCTGACACACAGACAAATCAGTAGGCATCCCAATTTCCCAGAATCAAGACGAGACACAGCTCTGTACTTGTTCCAAATGTAATGATCAACTTTAATGGTTTATTTCAGTCTTATATACAAGGCATTAAAGGAACAATAAACTCCCCACCCAAACACTAAGGCTAATTACTAACCATTCTAGACAGGTCGGCGCCGGCCTATAATTATCATGTCTAATCACTGCACATTCCTTCATTAACAGCATAACAAACAAAACCCCATCACACACTGAGTTCCCTAGGCAGACGTTCCGTCTCCGCATACAGCTTGACACCTATTCACACCTCTGAGCATCAATAAGTTTTAGACAGTGTTATCACACAATTAAAGGCCTTTCAAGAGCCAGCCTTACACAATGGTTAATGCAATATCTTAGGAGTCTATGCAATTAACACCTTTCACAAGGACAATGAAATGTCTTCCAGGCCCTGACTCAATTAGCATGTCACTAGTCAGGGCTAATCATAGAATGAGTCACCACATTGAATAGCCAACAACTTGTGATATCTCAAGACATCCTGCAAACATGATTTATTATTAATGTCCCATCTCATGTAATACATGAATTATGATTCACTTGCCACCCCATGCCCAAAGGGCACAGGGTGGACTCAGACCCAAGAGTTATCAGTGACGCTGACACAGGAGTATCCCCCATCCTCACAAAGTCTCTGGGTGTCCCGGGTCATTCCGTTACAGTTATTGTCATGATCGCAAGTATTGGAAACCATGTAGGGTCAAAAGGGTTTTTAGTGACTGCAAAAGGGAGCAAAAACTGAAGACACAGGTATTAACTTGGGAGTTTAAAGAGCTTATAAATCAAAAGCCTTTTCTTTCCAAAGTCACAGAGTCTCTTGCTAGTCTACCACTCATTCCACTTATACTCACATTTTTCTACAATCCCTCATAACTATGTTGATCGGTTGGAGCCACATTGACATACCCAGTACTTCCAAGTATGGGTGACCTTAATGCAGAACTTTGGCTTGAGTGGTCAATCACCAGACTAAAACACTGTCATGGGAGGTAGTGGATGACATTATCAATCCTCTGTAAACTCCAACACCATCTGACATGGAGCTCACAGAACGGAGCTACAGGGGAAAGCAGGAGCATGGAGAAAGTGGATTGGAGGGTGAGCTTTAACCACTTGCCGCCCGGTCAATAGCATATTGACATCTGTGGAGTTGTTCTGTTATCCTGACTGGATGTCTATTGACGTCCAGCAGGATAACATGCCACAATTTTGGTTTCTTTAGCAAAAAATAAAAACCGCAGATGTGATCAAATACCACCAAAATAAAGCTCTATTTGCGGGAAGAAAATTATAAAAAATTAGTTTGGGTACAATGTTGCATTATCGCGCAATTGTCATTCAAAGTGTGACAGCGCCGAAAGCTGAAAATTGTCCTGGGCAGGAAGGGACGTAAGTGCCTAGTATGAAAGTAGTTAAAGAGACTGACTCTTTGCCCTGAATGGACTAAGTTACAAATTTTCTTCAAGAACATGGCATCCAAAGGTATTCTGCCTGCACGATCTGTAATATACTTTTTTTCTAATTAACCACTTAAGCCCCGGACCTTTTGGCTGGCCAAAGACCAGACCACTTTTTGCGATTCAGCACTGCGTCACTTTAACTGACAATTGCGCGGTCGTGCGACGTGGCTCCCAAACAAAATTGACGTCCTTTTATCCCCACAAATAGAGCTTTCATTTGTTTGTTTTTTTGATCACCTCTTTGGATTACATTTTTTGTGCTATAAACAAAAGTATAGCGACAATTTTGAAAAAAAGCAATATTTTTTACTTTTTGCTATAATAAATATCCCCAAAAAATATATTAAAAAAATGTTTTTTTTATCAGTTTAGGCCGATACGCATTCTTCTACATATTTTAGGTAAAAAAAAATCACTAAGCATTTATTGATTGATTTGCGCAGAAGTTATAGCGCCTACAAAATAGGGATTTTTTTTACCAGTAATGGCGGCAATTATCGATTTTTATCGTGACTGCGACGTTATGGCGGACACATCGGATTTTTACATTTGAAGCCATTTTGGAACCATTGGCATTGATACAGCGATCAGTGCTATAAAAATGCACTGATTACTGTAAAAATTATACTGGCAATGAAGGGGTTAACCAGTAGGGGGCGCTGAAGGGGCTAAGTATGTCCTAGGTAGTGCTTCTAACTGTAATGGGGATGGGCTATGTGTGACATGACACTGATCACCGCTCCCAATTACAGGAAGCTGTGTACACTGTCCTGTCACTAGGAAGAATGGGGAAATGCTTGTTTACATTAGCATTTCACTGTTCTTCATCTCCACGAGACGATCGCGGGTATCTCCGCGGACATGGAGTGCGAGGGACCCGCGGTCAGACTCACGGAGCTGGAGGGCCGTAGTTTGAAGACCCATGTGCTAAGCCGAGCCATTAAGCCGACGTATATAGTCATGCGCTGGTCGGCAAGTGGTTAAACTTTATTATTCTTTATCAGTTTGTAAAGCTGCATCTAATATTAGATCGACGTGCACCCCAGATAGAATGTTTAATAAAATACAAGTATTTTATTTTGTTCTCCTTTTTCTTATTTGCCACCCTGTTTGATTTTGCTGGTGTTATCCTAGTGCTGCTGCTCCATTTGGGTGTGCAGATGTCATTTTTGTATCCAAGCTGGCTAGGCATTATGCATTATCCTCTGCATTAGGGCCCCAGGGTGAGTATATAATGTCCTTTATATAAGCTATGCAGAAAGAGAAGTGCTTTACCTGCCATTAATGATAATATATGATTTTTTTTTGGTGTTCAGAACATAACTGTAGATATTTAAAGTCTGACTGCTGTGTGAAAATTATACAGACGTATTCCATTCAGGGCTTAATTCTAATCCACCTTGATGCAATTAGCATTATACTGAAGAACCATACGACACATTGGACACTGGAGAATTTTTAGCAGCCAAATCTTTCAAAGCAATGAATTGCTTTCCGTGTGTATATAATAACAAGGTATAAAGCTCACTTCTAAAAGATCCTATTGTTTAAGTAGGAGCACACGGCAAGCCGCAGAGCTCTTTCGCTTTCTCTGCTTAGTTCTGATAAAAATTCTTTAGACCAAATGTCTTCATTTTGTAAGATATATGTCTATAATCCCCATTAGGCCTTCTTTCCATAACTGGAAATGAAACCATAAACCCACAGCCTTGCAAAGAATAAAGCAATAGAGAACCTTTTTAAGTTTAATGAAAATCAAAAGCGATTTCATATGTATAAATGAAATATTAGTTTTGCACCCCTTTATCTCTTCTATAGACAGTTGGCTTTAATAGCTCTTGTGAATTTAAGATGATGTGGATAATTAGCCTTTCTTTTACTGGTTAAATAGAAAGAAAGTTAAAAGGGAGAAAACAGAAGACATCTGATATGTTTGACATCATTCTACAAGTGTAATGATTTGATCTAAGGAAGGCAGGTCAGTATCATACATCAAAACTGCAAGAAAGTTCCCGAAGATGGTATTCTGCAGTGGAAACTTATTTTTATATTTAATGCCCTTTGCCTGATAGCTTTAGAGTATAGATAGTAAGTAAAATGATTTTTTTGTTTACTTCCATGGGGAAATCTTTCAACACACATTTAACTCAAGAACAGCTAAAATCAGAGTAGAATTTCAGAAAAATTTAAAAATACAATTCAGCCATTAAAATATAATGGGGTAAATATCTGCGCTAACCTAAACAAACACAGGGTACGGCAGCTCGCAAATAGCCTAAATACTGAAGCTAAAAGCATATGGATACAATAAAAAAACAAGCACGCAACAATTACTAAAGAGTGAATAAGTGAAAAAAAAAATTGGGGACAAAATTTATACCAAAAATGTGTGGTAAGTGAATTATCTCAAAAAAAGGACATTCATATAAAATACCAACACACAATAAAAAAAAAAAATGAAATAATTAGTAAACTGTTCAATATAAAAAGTGATTACAGAAACTATTGCATATGCCCCCCAAAAATTGTCCATATAAGTGAAATGACGGCGATATGAGACACTGTATATCTTCCAATATTCTGAAGTCAGGAAATAATATCAACACCACTTACCAGATTCGTAAGATTTAGCAATGTTCCCAGATTCGTAGGATCTCAAATTATAGAGATCAACGATGCCTGTGCACAAGCCGGCCGAGAGGAATACGATCCTCCTGTGGTTCTTTTCAGGGGAAAATACACCTTATATTGCAGCGGGATATCTGATTTTAGAGAGAAGGCTTCCAGACGAGAGTCATCCTATATTTTCAAATAGTTTTGGATGGTCTCATTAAATAGAGGAAAGAAGAAAGGACTTCATGGTGTAGTATGTCCAAAATGATGTGATTTAATTTTTTTTAGCAATGTTCCCAGTCGATGCCTTGTATGGGGAAACGTGTCGGGTGGAGCATAAGCCCTTGACGTCATCACGCTAACAGTCAGCTGGCTTGAACCGTGGCTGTTTTTTTTATGTTCTTACTGTGTTCATACTGTGCACTTCCAGCTCTAATAGGTCTTCCAAGGTGTGGAGTAAGAGATGTCAGATAAAATGGTGGTGTGAAAGGTATATATGGTATCCCAAAACTAGGTGTATGCCGTCTTCCTCAGATGGGGTAATCCGAAAGCAACTACAAGAAAAACAGAAATGGAAGGCACGCATACCTAGTGCATTACCAGAGATAATTTAATAATAAGACATTTTTGTATAAAAGTGGGAACTCACAAAATGAAAGATTACAAAAGGCCATAAACACAGAACAAGGGGTACAGTAAACGTGTTTCGGGGGTGCACCCCCTTCCTCAGAGCTAGGCTAGTCTCGTACACCATGGGCAAGCGCTTTTATAGGGAATGGTGGAATTGAAAATTGTGTGTGAAAAAGAGCTATGCCCTCAAAGAGACAGAAAAGAGAAAATAAAAGTTTATAGGAAATTATAATATATATATATATATATATATATATATATATATATATATATATATATATATATATATATATATATATATATATATATATATATATATATATATATATATATAGTTGCACTAATGTATAAATACACAAATCATAAATACACAAATACATAATAATAATTAATTCAAATCCATGATATATTGTACATTCATTTATGTTGATGAATACAGGTGTAGGAATGAACACAAAAGCAAAAAGGGGATGCAGGATTGATAATTGGGTCAATCCATATCTCACCTCTACATGCCTGAAGTAGCTGCGGGGAGGGGGGTTTGGGCACTCAGAGGTGTCCAAAAACCAAACACGAGGATCACCCAAACGGAAGCTTCAGAATTGCCATGAATGGGGGGAAAACCCCAACATATGCCAGCAGGAACATCCCCGCTGCAATGTGCCGATCAGTGAACACCAGATGGATATAGACACTCGACAGCGATCATACTGAAAATAATCCAATGATGGAACATTGTCTTAGTAACCAAAAAGCAAAAGGACATGCCATGCATGCAGACCTCTGAGACGTTTTCCCAACACACATGAGATACATTTGTGATCAGGGAGGAGTGATCAGCACGCAGCTTGTCTATTCACAACACAGTTCCTCTACTGTGTGCAAAGGGGGGGGGTTGTTCCTTTTCTCCAATCAGCTCTTACACACTGTAATTGCAGCTCTCTGCCCCCTCCTCTGTGATACTAACAGGTAGAGAAGAATTGTAATAGAATTTTGACATTTTGAAGTGGTGCAGGAAATAAAAGACAGCAGATAAACAAGTAAACCTATGTAGGAGGGTTTGTTTAATCGCTGTGTATCACCTGAGGCTGTTTAATTCCCTGGATATATGAGAGGTTTTATGACCACTTTAAAGCAGACCATCACTCTCCAGATCTATTTTAGTTCCCTGGACTTCCCCCCTTACTTAAAAATGTAAATCTCAGCTTTTTATGGTTTGTTTTCTCTTTTTGTATTAATTCTTGAGAACCTATGTACCAAAAGAGTGCAGGAGTAGGGATATATGATGGCCTGTGGGTGGAGCTGTCATGCATCATCAGGGGCCAGCTGCTGAACCCAGAAGAGGCATCCGGCTTCTGATGACTGAGGAGGACCCAGATAGTGACACAGAACCTGGGCTGTGGCACCTGAGCAGTGGTTCAAGGCTGAACAACATTGGAGTTTCTGGGCAAGTGGGCATGTGGATTGAAGACAATCCAGCATATAAGATAGACAAAAACAGAGGTGTGAGTAAAGTTTATCTTTATCAATGTAGCCTGATAGACTGATAAAGATGTATACTATCTCTGACTATAGTTTCTGTTATGTGTCAGCAGTGGCATGTACCCCGATACACAGATTGACACATAACGTAGAATGTCATTAAATGCACCTTTATTTTTGGATGCTGTACCTGACATTTAGTAGGAATAAAGGACCAACCTCATGAAAAATATTGTATTCTGATATCCTTGTGTCTAAGACAGGCAACTTGGAGAAAAGGAATTACATGTGGCATATATATTGAAAACTATTGTTACATATATTAATCCAATACACTTATCAGAATGATTTTTTTTCTCATAATAACTGCCCTTTAGTTAGAGCCACGTCTAAAATATTTGTCACACATAGTTACAGGATTCAAGGTTTAGTAGCCTTATAACCTTCAACTGTATACTGTATTATATAAGTTGCTTTGTTACTATATAGACAATACAAATTGTATTCAGTTGGCTGTCTTTAACACACAAATTACATGACGAGAGCTCTATAGTAACTAACGTAGGCTAAGAAAATTATTTTATTCCCTGTAATACTTTTAAAGCTGAAATCTGAGCTAAACAGACAGGGCCAGATCCACATAGAAATGGATCGGCGCAGCGTATCAGAGATACGCTACGCCGCCGTATCTTACGTGGCTTTAAGTCGAATCCAGGAAGATTTCGCACCGTAAGTTATGGCGGTGTAGTGTATTTCTGGCGGCGGAATAAAAATCGGCGATTAGGGGGCGTGATTAATTTAAATGAAGCGCGTCCCCGCGCCGATTGAACTGCGCATGCTCCGTTTCGAAATTTCCCGCCGTGCTGTGCGCGAAATGACGTCGCAATGATTTTTTGAACTTAGACGTGACTTACGTCCATTGCTATTCACTGACGACTTACGCAAAAAATAAAAAAAATCTAATTTCGACGCGGAAACGACGGCCATACTTAACATGGCAAGTCTATCTATACCCTGCAAAATAGCAGCTTTAACTATACCCCGGAAAAAGCCGACTAGAGACGATGTAAGAGAATGCGGCGGCCGTGCGTACGTTCGTGGATTGTTGGAAAAAGCTCATTTGCATACCCGACGCGGAAAACGACGCAAACTCCACCCAGCGGACGCCGAAGTATTGCATCTACGATCCGAAGGCGTACAAAGCCGCACGCCTGTCGGATCGAACCCAGATGCTGTCGTATCTTGGTTTGAGGATTCAAACTAAAGATACGACGCGGGTAATTTGAAAGTACGCCGGCGTACTCAGTAGATATGCCGGCGTACTCTCTCTCTGGATCTGGCCCACAGTTTTTAAACACAAGAATTATGGGGGAGATTTACTAAAGCTGGTGCACACAGAATATGGAATCTGGTGCAGCTGTGCATAGTAACCAATCAGCTTCTAGGTTTTATTGTCAAAGTTTAATTGAGTAAGCTGAAGTTAGAAGCTGATTGGTTACTATGCACAGCTGCACCAGATTCTGTGTGCACCAGTTTTAGCAAATCTCCCCTCATGTGTATTGTTTCTTGAATCTTGGCATTTTCCTGCACTTTGCTTCTGTGCAGGTGTGTTCTGTAATATAGACCGTAAACAATAATGTGCTGCGCTTTAATAAATATGAAAAACACCACCATGCTATATAGCAGTGTGTGAGGATGGGACCCTGTGCTGTGGGAGAAATGGCTGCTTTACGCCAAAATCTGTAGAGAAACACACGTTAATGGGTCAGCTGTGTTTTGGGCTTTTTAAGGCTGACCTGAACAGCATTCAGGGCCCCACCCCACAGACAGGAAGTCTGTACCCAGGAGCCAGGTGAGCTCCCATCTGTGAGAGAGGTCACAGAGTGGATGCATCTCTGCAGGAGGCAGAGGTAATCAATATTGGAGCAGCAAGACGTAAGCTAGAAACTGTGTGCTTCAAAAGGAGAAGTCGTTGTGTGCGAATCTAATGCTGTGTGCAGATAAGTCGCTGTGTGCGAATCAAACGCTGTGTGCGGACTGGTGATTTTTGCAAGACACAGAAATGATGAAAACTCCCTGCGAGGGCTACTTTTGTTTTCTTTGAACTTTACTTTTAAATAAAAGTGGGCTACCAGCCCTTAAAAAACTCAGTACTGGATTGGCGTCTCACTGAAAAACGCATCTACCCTTGGAGTCTGATCCCCCAACCTCACAAGTGTTAAAAAAAAATCCACATTATAAATCACAAATAATCCAATGTAATCCAAAAAAATACAAAATCCACTTGAAAACAGTGTATCCCATGCTAGTGAGTCAAACCCTCCCATAGATATTTCACATGAGACTTACCAGAACTGATTGACATTCAGATTATAGAAATGTCATGTATGAGGTACTGTATGTTGTTATACAGATTCACCACAATGGCACTCTGCAGAAACTACCCACTGGTTGCAGGCTAGACACAGTCTCACTTTGGGCACCATGCTGTATACAAACGTGGCGCAAACAGCACTCCCAAACTCCTCACATATGGCAATGCTAGCAATCTAGTCTCGCTTTAATTCCACCATGCGATCACACTCAGAGAAAGAAGAGAAAGAGAATTATGCTCCACATAGTGTAAATTTGCCAGTAATTGTGTTAAAAAAAACTAAATTGCACTCACACGAGCTGGAAACAATAGAGACAACTTCCCTAAACTACGATCCGTGCTAGAATATACTAAATGGGATAGAGCCCTGGTTCACACTGGGTACGATTTGGAACGATTTGAGATGCGATTTGACATGTCAAATCGCATCTCAAATCGGCGGCAATTGTCGGCAATGGCACTGTCCTAATCAGTGCGACGCCGCATCTGCGATTTCAAAAAGTAGTTCCTGTACTACTTTTTGCGATTTCGGGCCGCGATTTACATTCAATTGCGGCCGAAATCGCGGCAAAATCGCGGCCGCGAAATCGCATTTTACCGCGATTTTGAATTCGCAGCAGTGTGAACCTAGGCAGAATCTTGGGAACAAAGAACACAGAGAAAAAACGGGTATGCTTCACGAGCATATTAAATAAGGGTATTAGCCAGTGCTTCCCAAGGGGAAGGCCTTAAAAAAATACAAGGCTGAGGGATAATCAACAGCATTTCAACTTTACAAAGAATGCAACAAGAAATGTAAGAGTGCAATCAGGGCAGCAAAGGTAGAACATGAAAAGTGCATAGCGGAGGAGAGTAAATAAATCCCAATAAATTCTTTAGGTATATAAATAGTAAGAAAGGGAGGTTAGATCATATTGGTCCCATAAAGAATGATAAAGGGAATCTGATTACTAAGGATGGAGAGATGGAGAAGGTATTGAATTTATTCTTCTACTGCAATTTTCATCCTCATGACACATCACAGGAAGCACCCTCATGGCTAACAGAGGATTGAATTAGAAAAAGACTTGAAAAACATAACATTAATAAGTCACCGGGACCAGATGGCTTGCACCCGAGGGTCCTTAAGGAAATCAGTCAAGTAATTGCCAGACCAATGTTCCTAATTTTTAAGAACAGTCTTCTGACTGGAATGGTACCAGCAGACTGGAGAAAAGCCAATGTAGCTCCAATATTTAAGGTACATCACTGGGAATTAAAGATCAGTTAGCCTAACATCAATAGTATGCAAGCTCTTGGAGGGGATGACAAGGGACTATATACAAGATTTTAAGATTTGAAAACGGCATCATTAGCAGTAATCAGCATGGATTCATGAAGTATCGTTCTTGCCAAACCAACCTATTAACCTTCTATGAGGAGGTGAGCTGCCCTCTAATCAAAGGAAGGCTTGTAAATGTGGTGTATCTGGATTTTGCAAAAGGATTTGATACTGTTTTCCATAAATGTTTACCGTACAAACCAAGGTCCGTTGGCATGGACCATAGGATGAGAATGAAAACGGACTACAGGGGTGAGTTCAGAGGGTAATGATAAATAGAGAGTACTCAAAATGGTCCGGTGTGGAAAGCAGGGTCCCCCAAGGTTCTGTCCTGGGACCAATCCTATTTAATATCATGGAGGATGGGATAAACATACAACGCTAAGAAAGGCAATAATTTCTCCGCAGGATATGGAAACCTTACAAGAAGATCTGAACAAATTAATGGGGATGGCAACTACATGGCAAATCACATTTAATGTAGAAAAATGTAAAATAATACATTTGGGTAGCAAAAGTATGAAGGCAATCTACTCACTAGGGGAAGAACCTCTGGGGGAATCTAGGATGGAAAATGACCCGGGGGTCCTAGTAGAGGATAGACTCAGCAATGGCATGCAATATCAGGCTGCTGCAAGCAAAGGAAACACTGGCCCAGATTCAGTAAGAATTGCGCATAAATTACGGAGGCACAGGGCAACGATTTTGCCCTGCGCCCCCGCAAATTTGCGCCGCTGCCCTCAATTCACGGAGCAGTAGCTCCGTAAATTGCGAGGGCGCGCCGGCAAAATTGCCCGGCGTAAGCGCGCGCAATTTAAATGATCCCGCAGGGGGCAGGAATCATCTAAATTAGGCGCGTTCCCGCGCCGATCGTAAAGCGCATGCGCCGTCGGGAAACTTTCCCGACGTGCATTGCGGCAAATGACGTCGCAAGGACGTCATTTGCTTCAAAGTGAACATGAATGGCGTCCAGCGCCATTCACGAATCACTTACGCAAACGACGTGAAATTCAAATTTCACGACGCGGGAACGGCGGGTATACTTTAGCATTGGCTGCCCCTACTATTAGAAGGGGCAGCCTTACGCTAAAGACGCCGTACGGAAACTCCGTAACTTGCGTACGCAGGGCTCGCGCAACATTGTGAATCGGTGTTAGTATGCAATTTGCATACTATACACTGAGCACAATGGGAGCGCCCCCTAGCGGTCATCGCAAGAATGCAGCCTAAAATCTGCGTGGCATAAGAGCCTTATGCCACGCAGATTTTAGGCTGCAGTCGGCGTTACGATGTTCCTGAATCAGGAGCATTCGTAACGCCGGAGCAAGTCAGCAATTGCGCTGCGTAACTATGGATCCGGGCCAATATGTTGACATGCATTAAAAAGTGTATTAACTCCAGAGAAAAAACGATTATTCTCCCGCTCTACAAGACTCTGGTCCGGCCGCACCTGGAGTATGCCGTACAGTTATGGGCACCAGTCCTCAGGAAGGATGTGTTGGAACTGGAGAGAGTCCAGAGAAGGGCAACAAAGCTAATAAAGGGACTGGAGGACCTTAGTTATGAGGAAAAGTTACAAGCACTGAACTTATTCTCTCTGGAGAAAAGACGCTTGAGACGGGATATGATTTCAATGTATAGAGTTGAATAGTACTTTAAAAGCTTCAATAGTGCTTGCTTAAAGTTCTGCAAAATGTTTTTGTCAAAACTTGCTATTTGCACTGCTCTAAGACAAGCTGAAGCCCGTGTGAAACAGTAATATCTGGATTTGATATTGCATTTTGGGCATACAAAGTGAATTTATATCTGAAGTGTGTATGAGCAGCTGAAAATTTGCCCAGGTTCATTCCCCAGTGGATTGCTCTGCAGCCAGGCACACAATTTTAGCTGCACTTTTCCTCAATAACCAGCCTAGGGGTGTTGTTTATATTTGTTTTAATTTTTGGAGAACTTGGATAGGGTTGAGGGATTTGAGTGGGATACTCCAAAATCCGGAACTATGTACAAGTTAAGGACAGTGAACTCCTTTCTGTAAAGCTGGAGCAGAAGTTCTTGCACAAGGCAGCACATGGACTTGGTTTATTATAGAAACAGTTACCGTATTTTCCGGCGTATAAGACGACCCGGCGTATAAGACGACCCCCTAATTTTCCAGGAAAAATTTTGGTTTTGGGATATACTCACTGTATAAGACTACCCCCTTCTTACTAGTCTTTCTGGAAACTGAGGGGGAGCCAGAACCGCTGACAGAAACAGGCTTTTTCAAATCTCACTGTGCCATTACATTCCTCACTGTGCCATTACATGCCCCCACATTGCCACTGTGCCATTACATGCCCCCACATTGCCACTGTGCCATTACATGCCCCCACATTGCCACTGTGCCATTACATGCCCCCACATTGCCACTGTGCCATTACATGCCCCCACATTGCCACTGTGCCATTACATGCCCCCACATTGCCATTGTGCCATTACATGCCCCCACATTGCCATTGTGTCATTACATGCCCCCACATTGCCACCGTGCCATTACATGCCCCCACATTGCCATCACTGTGCCTGAACTTGTTGCCCCCACCCCACCCCCCAGTGAAATAACACTCACTTTTTTTCCCCAGCGCTGACAGTCTAACATGCTGCGATCGCGAGCGTGTATTGATTTCAAAGCCGCGCCTTCACTGCAGAGTGTTCTGTGATAGGAGGAACAAAAATCTTCCCAGCAGCGCCTCTGTTATGTTTTCCGCCTATCACGGACGTCTTCTCATCTCGTCCGAGGATGAGAAGGCATCTGTGATAGGAGGAAAAAAGAACAGAGGCGCTGCTGGGAAGATTTTTGTTCCTCCTATCACAGAACACTCTGCAGTGAAGGCGCGGCTTTGAAATCAATACACGCTCGCGATCGCAGCATGTTAGACTGTCAGCGCTGGGGAAAAAAGTGAGTACTGAGACTGTACCCGGCGTATAAGACGACCCCCAAATTTGGATGCATTTTTTTGCATCCAGAAAGTCGTCTTATACGCCGGAAAATACGGTAAATGTAGAGCTGAAGCAAAAGTCCTTTCATATAGCAAACTATGGACTTGACTTGGCAGTTACCAGCACACCACCTTTTACTTCAGAGTAATAAAAGCATAGGGCCAGATTCACAGAAACCTCTGGCGGCATAACGTATCGTGTTTACGTTACACCGCCGCAAGTTTTCAGCGCAAGTGCCTGATTCACCAAGCACTTGCGTGTAAACTTACGGCGGTGTATCGTAAAGACGTCCCGCGCAAGCCCGCCTAATTCAAATGGGGCGTGTACCATTTAAATTAGGCGCGCTCCCGCGCTGGACGTACTGCGCATGCTCCGTTTTGAAATTACCGCCGTGCTTTGCGCGAAGTGACGTAATTTTTTTGAACAGCGACGTGCGCAACGTACTTTCGTATTCCCGGACATCTCACGACCAAAAAAAATAAAAATTCGAAATTCGACCCGGGAACAATGGCCATACTTTAACATGGCTCATCTAAAGTTAAGCCATGTTAAAGCAGGCTTAACTTTGCAACGGGAAAAAATTACTAGCGACGACGTAACGAACGCGAAAACCGTTGTGGATCGCCGTAAAAGCTCATTTGCATACCCGACGCAGGAAAACAACGCAAACTCCACCCAGCGGCGGCCGAAGTATTGCAGCCTAAGATCCGAAGGCCTACGAAGCCGTACGCCTGTCGGATCTTAGGGCTATCTATGCGTAACTGATTCTATGAATCAGTCGCATAGATACACTCAGAGATACGACGGCGTATCAGGAGATACGCCGTCGTATCTCTTCTGTGAATCTGGCCCATAGTTCCTTCACAAGGAATTAGATAGACTAAGCTCTTCAGGACACCAGTCAATGTCCTCTTTAGCAATCACACACAGCTGACTCTCTAACACAAGAGGGGTTACAGCAGCCAAAAAGTCTCCAAGATCTTTCATGGCAGTCTGTACTCACAAATGTCCAGGGACAATTGGTTACCCCCTTCCAACATCCAAGCGACACCTTTCACCAGTGACACCAGACTAGATCATCAGCAGACAGCCCCTCAGTCAAATCTCTGTAGCTTTAGCATCCAGGCCCTCAGGTTGCCCACCTGAGACCTCACAAACAGCAAGCACATGGCAGCAAGCCCTCCAGGCTGGAGTGATCCTCTCCAGGAAAAGACCCAGAGCTAATTTTGGTCAGAGAATTTATACAGACTCCCAACGTGCATTCAGGGCCCTGCTCCCTGGCATTGGCAAGGGCTGTATAAATATTCATACTGCCATCTCCACATATATGCTCCAGAGAATTATCACCACTCTTTGGAAAGCAGAGAGAGCTATCAGACTGGCAGCCGAGAACACTGAACTGACCTGCACGGGCTACAGTCGGCAAAACCAAATTTACCTAACACAACAAATACAGCCACATTGGTTACAGTGATCAATTAAGACTGCCCAGTTCTCTGGATTCCTTTTCTAAACATTTATGGCAAGCAACATTGCAGGAAGAAGAAAAGAATACCTTAAAGTTATAGGCCTTCATTCTTTCATAGCTAACAGTTTCTAGCTAGGACATGGCTAAGGATAAGACCTGGACACCAATATTGTGAAGTGTGTTAAGGCTTCAAAGTAAGTAGTATACCACTTAAGGTAACAAACCCCTCTACTTCGCTGCCACTGCACATGGAAAGGATGCCGGCCCTGTATGCATCAGAAAACATGCAGTGAAAAAAGTCTGGATGGCCACACTCCAATGAATTCACCTTTATTAATCCATATATAAAACGACAGTCCATACAGCAAAAGTGGGGGTAGGAAATACACATTTCACACCTTTCCTGGTGCTTAATCATAGCTGAAAATGGTGAACTGATAAAGGAGAGAACTAGGGGCTAGTTTTTGGACTTTTTAGGCACGATTTGGTTGGTCAGAATATATATACAAGAAAAGAATTTTTTCTAAAAAGTAGATTTGTTTATTTAGATATAAAATATCATAATGTGTAGAAAAGTACAGAAGAAAGAGTATTGCTGTTTCCAGCACAACAAACCAACTAACAGGCTAATCTAGGCAAGCCTATCCATGAACATTGACAGGAATATAGACATAAATTATAACAAAATATCAACAATAAAATTGAACACTTCCAAAAGTATTTGGAATAAGGTGCATGAATGTAATTAGTGGTCCTGTCACGTTGTGGAAATGCAGGCAGAGAAAGGTCTGCGGTGGTTTAGCTTGCTGCGTAGATGGACTCGACCGGTTTCGCGCTTCAGCAGCGCTTCCTCACGGAGTCAGCAAAGTAGTTTTAACTATAGAACAACATTAAACAATAACACACAAAAAAGAAAAGTAAGAACAGTATATCAATTTGGATAATAGCGTTGGTAAAGCAATAAAATAAATAGATATACATATAAATATATACACGGGCAAATGAAAGTAGGAATGAGAAAGGAGGATAAGAAAGAAAGAGAGAAAAGGGGGGGGGGGGAGGGGGGGGAAGGGAAGGGGAGAAAGGGGGAGGGAAGGTAGAAAGTGAGGGGAGAATGAGGGGAAAAAAAGGAGGGGGGGGAGGAAGAAGGAGGACATGGGGGGGGTGAAAACAGGGAAGGGAAGGGAGCATAAAGTCCTGATAGGTGAACAAAACCCCAGAGCATTTCCTCAATGATACAGTGGGAGCGAGGATAGGTCTGTATATATATAGAATATAGAGTAATATTGGGAAGGAGAGAATAATAGAATAGAAATAGCTGATATAAGTACTTACAGATAGTGTTGGTTGGTAGGGGGATCAATATATAAATTTTCTGTCAATAAAATAAGATAAGAAATAGACTGTGTCCGGGCTGCTGGACGTTGTAAAAAGTGTAGGGAAATGACCCACATAAACTAGATAATAACAGTCTGAAAGGTAAAAGATAGAAGATAATGCAATGAATAGACTATCAAGCTGGTATTGGATAATAACAGAAATAATAACGGGGACATCCTACCTTCAATGAAGGAGGACAGGGCTTGAGGAGAAGGGAGAAGGCAGAGAGCGACCACTACCCTCTAACAATCCTCAATACATGTAACATTTCCTGGTAGTAGAAATGAGAAACCAGAGCAAGATGCCGGCTGGTAGCCAAGGATTAAGGCAATGATAAGTCTGGTAAGATAAAGAAAAATATGTAACCTATTAGTTACAAAAAGCAGCCTCGGGGTAAAAGAAAAGGGGGGGGTGATAGGAAGGGGCATACCTGGTTCAGTATGTGCGATGGCACTCTCCTCCATGAGTCTCACGAGAGACTGCAGCAATTCTGGCTAGTGTACGGGGGTTTATATAGGGACTCGCTCAGTGCGGAGAGGACGTAGTGCACGAGAGTGCGTGTGACGTCATCCGCAGCAGCCGCGCATCTCCTCATCATGTGTGCGCGCCGCAGATACAAACAACGCGGCGCCACACATGAGAGGCATCGCTCCAGGATGGAGAGCTCCATCTAGTGGTGCGAATACAGATCTATGTATAATGATCTGTGATGCGCGGCCAGCCACTGCATCGAAGTAGGGGGAGAAAAATATCTCAAGGGGTAGGGTGAACCGTGGCAGGACAAATATAAACTGACATAGTGTGAGAAGAGCAGGGGAAAAGAACATGGACAATTGCCCGTGTATATATAATGCTCAGTACTGGTTGCGATATAAATGATTATTAAAAGGTGACGCATAGGATTCATTAATAGTTGGAAGTTCCTTGAATAGATAGAATAATAAGAAAAAGGGAAAGAGAAGAAGGGGGAGGAGGGGGAGAGGAAAAGATAAAAAGGGGGAAGAATGGAAGGGGCAAGGAAGGGGGCTCCAAAGGACAAAAAGGCAGAAATAATAAAATTTATTAAGCCACAAGAACAGTCATATCCCAGTGATAGCATACCAACGGGGTTACACAAAATTCTGCACAGTGATCTCAATATGCATATGATTAAACGCGACACATGAGCCATACATAGATGTACATACATTAATATATTTATACATATATAAATAGATGGAGCTTGTGGAGACATTTGGTATTACATATCATCCCATAGAGATTTATATTGAAAAAATAATGATTAAGGTATATATCTCTGGGAGTTAACTCCGAAGTGTCCATAGCTAGTATATAAAACATTTAGTATTGCATATAAAGATTTAAATTGACAAAATAGTAGTTAAAATGTGTATCTCTGGGAATTTGCCCCGAAGTGTCCATTGCTAATCTGTAAGATTAGGTGGTATTTGTGATGTCAAAAATTAAAAGACTGAAATGCCAATTTTAGGATAGAAAATTAAGTAAGGAAATTTATAAAAAAGGTTTGTACGATTGTGCCTCGTTGAGGCCGGGGGCATAGAGGGCGTTGAGGCGTTCTATCCACAGGGTTTCTCTTTGCAATACCAACTTATCCCAGTTACCTCCTCGATCATTTTTAGGGATCACAGCGAGAGCAATAAAGGAAACTACCTTATTGCTGAAGCTGTGATATAAGTCTAGATGTCGACTCACAGACGTCACCATTTTTCCTTTATCGGAATAATAAACGTGATCACGAATCCTGGCTTTGAATTTTCTGATGGTTTTACCCACATAGAAGGCCTGACACTGACATGTCATCAAATAGATAACTCCCTCTGTATTGCAATCAGCATGGAAGTTGGGTTTAAATGTTTCCCCATTGGGCAAGATAAAACTGGTGCCTTCAGTGATCCATGAGCAAAATGAACAGTGTCCACACCGTGTAATGCCATTAATAGATGTTCCCCTATTCCGGTTTGATATATAGTGGCTTGATGTGAGTTCATCACGCAGTGATCTGGATCTCCTAAAGGTTACATCAGGCTTGGGGCCTATGTATTTTTTTAGGATGGGGTCACTGGTAAGTAAGGTCCAATTTTTCATTAAAATAGTACGCAATTCTTTGTGGTGACCAGAGAACTGCGTGATAAATCTCACTGGTTGGGAGGAGGGATTCTCTTTAATTTTGTATAGTAGGCTTGAACGGGTTCTACGATAGGCCTTATTAAAGGCCTTGCGTAAAAGAGTTCTACTGTAGCCACGATCAAGCAAACGTTTTTTTAAAAGGTTTGCCTGTTCCAAAAAATCAGTGGTTAAAGTGCAATTTCTGCGTAGGCGCAGGTATTGTGCATAAGGTATGCTTTGAATAAGGTTTGATGGGTGTGCACTATCAGCGTGCAGTAGGGTATTGCCAGCTGTTTCTTTTCTATAGAGGGTTGATGTTAAACGACCCTGGGAGTCTTTCAAGATTTTTAAGTCCAAAAAAGCTACTTTATCCTGTGCACTGGAATATGTAAATTTGAGATTGTAACTGTTAGTATTTAAAGCCTCAACAAAGTCATGCAATAGAGATATTGATCCTGTCCAGATTATAAATATATCGTCAATATATCTTAGCCAATTGGCCACAAATTTGGTATAGATGGATAGGTTTTCATCAGAGAAAATGAAACGTTCCCACCCCCCCAGGTACAGGTTCGCGTAAGCCGGGGCACAGCAGGTGCCCATAGCTACGCCCTGTACCTGGAGGTAGTGGGACTCTTTAAAAACAAAAAAGTTCCGAGTAAGGATAAACCGTAGGAGGTCAATGACAAAGTCATTGAGCTTCCAAGAATGATGGTCTTGTTCATTGAGGAAGGTATGTGCTGTCGAGATGCCCTGCTCGTGAGGAATACTGGAGTAAAGAGCCTCCACATCCAGAGTCACGAGCAAGGCATCCCGAGGCACAACCATATCCTCAATTTGTTTCAGAAGGTCTAGGGTGTCTCTTGTATATGACGGTAGTGCTAGTACATGTGGCATGAGGATAGAGTCCACATATCGGCTGGCATTTTCTGTCAGTGATCCGATACCGGACACAATCGGTCTTCCCGGTGGGTTTGTGGGGTTTTTGTGGATTTTAGGGAGCGCGTATATAGTAGGTGTTTTGGGATGGCGTGTATTTAGGTAATCATAGAGGTCTTGATTAATTAGACCGTTATGGTGGGCCGATGCCAGAATAACTAAAAACTCATCTTTGAATTGAGCAATCTTGTTTATATGTATCCAATTATACCAATCTCTATTTTGGAGTATCTTAAAAACCATTTTTTCGTAGTTCTGTTTAGTCAGTAAGACTATATTTCCACCCTTGTCTGAGGCCTTGATCTCAAGGTCAGGGTGGGATTGTAATAACTTTATGGCCAATCGTTGTTTTTTAGAGATATTGTGGTTTAGAGGGTTTATCTCAAGATTCTTCAAGTCATTGATGGTAGATGTAAGAAAAGCCCATATATTGGGATTGCTAGTGAGATCAGGGAAGCGTTGGGATTTGGGTTTAAATTTGTTTATTACCGGGGCAGTGGGAATGATGACGGGACTGGAATCGGGGGAGTTAGGTTCACTCTCCTCCAGGAGTAACATTAAGTCTCGTAAGGCTCTAAAATCCTCCATGGAAAAGTTTTTTACTTTTTCAGAAATTTCTCTTTCCTCAATGGTGCGGAGACGATCACCATCGAATAGGAATTTAAAGGTTAGATTTCTTGTGAATAGATATAAATCTTTTATAGTCTCATATTTGTTGAGACTCATGGATGGACAGAAGCTAAGGCCTAGGCGTAAAACCCCAAGCTGCTCGCTAGAGAAGGTATAGGGGGTAAGGTTGATAATATCCAGATTGGAGTTTAATGTTACGTTTGGGATGGCATGGTTGGAGGAATCTGAAAATTTGAGACCTGGGAGACAACATGTGGATCCAGAGTACCTTGTCGGGTACATAATTGCAATTGTGCTGCTGTTGGTTGTATATCAAGGGAAATATTTCTCCTGGGAACCCCAGTTTGTATATCCATGTTGGTGTTACCAGCAGTTGTTCCTGGAGGAGGGAGATGAGACACATTTGGGGATTGCAACGTTTGTATAGCTATAAGTGCGGTGGCACCTGTATAATTAGTTTGTGTTCTATTACCACCACCACTGGAAGAAGTGTTTGTTTGAGGGGGGTGTACAAAAGGAGTGTCCCTGATAGGGGGGCGCTGTTTAGCTTTAGGTGTAAAAGACCCACCACCAAAGTCCCTCTTACGTGAACCGGATGTAGACGGTGTCGCTGCCGAATGGTTCCGTCGTGCTGGCGGCTGTAAAGAAAGCATAGAAGAGGAGTCAGACTCAGTATCATCTTCAGTGGTGTAGTAATTACTATCATGATTTTTAGAAGTTCGATAATTAGATCTAGAATTCTTATTTGCAGTGGGAGATTGCCAACGATAGGCAAAGCCCTCTGCAAATGCTGTTCTATCCTTAGATAATTTAATTTGTTTTTTGTGAATAATGTCCTTAGTAATTCTAGTAATGAAATCTTTTATCTCTAGACAACGCTTATCGTATTGGGCATGGATTTTGATTGTTTCACTATTTGATTGCAAAATAAGAATATCCTGATCTAGAGAGGCTAGCTCTGCTTGATATTGTACAATTAGTAGTTTCATCAATTGTGTACTACAGGAAGAGAGAGTTTGTTCCCACATAAGTTTAAATTCGGCAGTGACATTTTGGAGAGATGGAAATACCTGTACTCGAAGGCCTAGAGGACTAATGTTGTCTTTGACATATTTTCCCAGAAATTCTATATGCCAATGAAGATTGGATTTCTTTTTTAACAATCTTTTCATTTTGGCCATATATTGGTTGATAGTAATTTCCTGCTCGTTGTCAGTGTTGCAATTCGTTTGTATCTCAGACATATATCCCGTCCAACCAGTGCCCGCAAAGTCCATGGTCGCAGGAAAAGAGACAGAGGGATAAACTGAAATAGAAAATGGAAGAAAAAAGAAAAAAGGAAGAGGTAGACAAAGTGAGAGAGGCGAAAAGAGAGAAAAAAAAGGGGAAGGGTAGAAACTGAAAAAACAAGGAAAACAACAATTTAAATGAAAGGGATTAAATATAAAAAAAAATATAGTACAAACACTAACAGCCCCCTTAGTACAAGAGAGGTGGACTGAAGTTTTGCCCGGGTGCTACCACCCAAATAATTATTTGAAAAGAAAAGAGGTAACAATATCCTCACATGTAGTGTGCATGTGGATATTATAAAGTAAAAAGAGGGTGCCACGTCCTAATGTAAATGATAAAGGAGAGAACTAGGGGCTAGTTTTTGGACTTTTTAGGCACGATTTGGTTGGTCAGAATATATATACAAGAAAAGAATTTTTTCTAAAAAGTAGATTTGTTTATTTAGATATAAAATATCATAATGTGTAGAAAAGTACAGAAGAAAGAGTATTGCTGTTTCCAGCACAACAAACCAACTAACAGGCTAATCTAGGCAAGCCTATCCATGAACATTGACAGGAATATAGACATAAATTATAACAAAATATCAACAATAAAATTGAACACTTCCAAAAGTATTTGGAATAAGGTGCATGAATGTAATTAGTGGTCCTGTCACGTTGTGGAAATGCAGGCAGAGAAAGGTCTGCGGTGGTTTAGCTTGCTGCGTAGATGGACTCGACCGGTTTCGCGCTTCAGCAGCGCTTCCTCACGGAGTCAGCAAAGTAGTTTTAACTATAGAACAACATTAAACAATAACACACAAAAAAGAAAAGTAAGAACAGTATATCAATTTGGATAATAGCGTTGGTAAAGCAATAAAATAAATAGATATACATATAAATATATACACGGGCAAATGAAAGTAGGAATGAGAAAGGAGGATAAGAAAGAAAGAGAGAAAAGGGGGGGGGGAGGGGGGGGGGAGGGAAGGGGAGAAAGGGGGAGGGAAGGTAGAAAGTGAGGGGAGAATGAGGGGAAAAAAAGGAGGGGGGGAGGAAGAAGGAGGACATGGGGGGGGTGAAAACAGGGAAGGGAAGGGAGCATAAAGTCCTGATAGGTGAACAAAACCCCAGAGCATTTCCTCAATGATACAGTGGGAGCGAGGATAGGTCTGTATATATATAGAATATAGAGTAATATTGGGAAGGAGAGAATAATAGAATAGAAATAGCTGATATAAGTACTTACAGATAGTGTTGGTTGGTAGGGGGATCAATATATAAATTTTCTGTCAATAAAATAAGATAAGAAATAGACTGTGTCCGGGCTGCTGGACGTTGTAAAAAGTGTAGGGAAATGACCCACATAAACTAGATAATAACAGTCTGAAAGGTAAAAGATAGAAGATAATGCAATGAATAGACTATCAAGCTGGTATTGGATAATAACAGAAATAATAACGGGGACATCCTACCTTCAATGAAGGAGGACAGGGCTTGAGGAGAAGGGAGAAGGCAGAGAGCGACCACTACCCTCTAACAATCCTCAATACATGTAACATTTCCTGGTAGTAGAAATGAGAAACCAGAGCAAGATGCCGGCTGGTAGCCAAGGATTAAGGCAATGATAAGTCTGGTAAGATAAAGAAAAATATGTAACCTATTAGTTACAAAAAGCAGCCTCGAGGTAAAAGAAAAGGGGGGGGTGATAGGAAGGGGCATACCTGGTTCAGTATGTGCGATGGCACTCTCCTCCATGAGTCTCACGAGAGACTGCAGCAATTCTGGCTAGTGTACGGGGGTTTATATAGGGACTCGCTCAGTGCGGAGAGGACGTAGTGCACGAGAGTGCGTGTGACGTCATCCGCAGCAGCCGCGCATCTCCTCATCATGTGTGCGCGCCGCAGATACAAACAACGCGGCGCCACACATGAGAGGCATCGCTCCAGGATGGAGAGCTCCATCTAGTGGTGCGAATACAGATCTATGTATAATGATCTGTGATGCGCGGCCAGCCACTGCATCGAAGTAGGGGGAGAAAAATATCTCAAGGGGTAGGGTGAACCGTGGCAGGACAAATATAAACTGACATAGTGTGAGAAGAGCAGGGGAAAAGAACATGGACAATTGCCCGTGTATATATAATGCTCAGTACTGGTTGCGATATAAATGATTATTAAAAGGTGACGCATAGGATTCATTAATAGTTGGAAGTTCCTTGAATAGATAGAATAATAAGAAAAAGGGAAAGAGAAGAAGGGGGAGGAGGGGGAGAGGAAAAGATAAAAAGGGGGAAGAATGGAAGGGGCAAGGAAGGGGGCTCCAAAGGACAAAAAGGCAGAAATAATAAAATTTATTAAGCCACAAGAACAGTCATATCCCAGTGATAGCATACCAACGGGGTTACACAAAATTCTGCACAGTGATCTCAATATGCATATGATTAAACGCGACACATGAGCCATACATAGATGTACATACATTAATATATTTATACATATATAAATAGATGGAGCTTGTGGAGACATTTGGTATTACATATCATCCCATAGAGATTTATATTGAAAAAATAATGATTAAGGTATATATCTCTGGGAGTTAACTCCGAAGTGTCCATAGCTAGTATATAAAACATTTAGTATTGCATATAAAGATTTAAATTGACAAAATAGTAGTTAAAATGTGTATCTCTGGGAATTTGCCCCGAAGTGTCCATTGCTAATCTGTAAGATTAGGTGGTATTTGTGATGTCAAAAATTAAAAGACTGAAATGCCAATTTTAGGATAGAAAATTAAGTAAGGAAATTTATAAAAAAGGTTTGTACGATTGTGCCTCGTTGAGGCCGGGGGCATAGAGGGCGTTGAGGCGTTCTATCCACAGGGTTTCTCTTTGCAATACCAACTTATCCCAGTTACCTCCTCGATCATTTTTAGGGATCACAGCGAGAGCAATAAAGGAAACTACCTTATTGCTGAAGCTGTGATATAAGTCTAGATGTCGACTCACAGACGTCACCATTTTTCCTTTATCGGAATAATAAACGTGATCACGAATCCTGGCTTTGAATTTTCTGATGGTTTTACCCACATAGAAGGCCTGACACTGACATGTCATCAAATAGATAACTCCCTCTGTATTGCAATCAGCATGGAAGTTGGGTTTAAATGTTTCCCCATTGGGCAAGATAAAACTGGTGCCTTCAGTGATCCATGAGCAAAATGAACAGTGTCCACACCGTGTAATGCCATTAATAGATGTTCCCCTATTCCGGTTTGATATATAGTGGCTTGATGTGAGTTCATCACGCAGTGATCTGGATCTCCTAAAGGTTACATCAGGCTTGGGGCCTATGTATTTTTTTAGGATGGGGTCACTGGTAAGTAAGGTCCAATTTTTCATTAAAATAGTATGCAATTCTTTGTGGTGACCAGAGAACTGCGTGATAAATCTCACTGGTTGGGAGGAGGGATTCTCTTTAATTTTGTATAGTAGGCTTGAACGGGTTCTACGATAGGCCTTATTAAAGGCCTTGCGTAAAAGAGTTCTACTGTAGCCACGATCAAGCAAACGTTTTTTTAAAAGGTTTGCCTGTTCCAAAAAATCAGTGGTTAAAGTGCAATTTCTGCGTAGGCGCAGGTATTGTGCATAAGGTATGCTTTGAATAAGGTTTGATGGGTGTGCACTATCAGCGTGCAGTAGGGTATTGCCAGCTGTTTCTTTTCTATAGAGGGTTGATGTTAAACGACCCTGGGAGTCTTTCAAGATTTTTAAGTCCAAAAAAGCTACTTTATCCTGTGCATTCTCCCCTCACTTTCTCCCCTCCCCCCCCCTTTCTCCCCTTCCCTTCCCCCCCCTCCCCCCCCCCCCTTTTTCTCTCTTTCTTTCTTATCCTCCTTTCTCATTCCTACTTTCATTTGCCCGTGTATATATTTATATGTATATCTATTTATTTTATTGCTTTACCAACGCTATTATCCAAATTGATATACTGTTCTTACTTTTCTTTTTTGTGTGTTATTGTTTAATGTTGTTCTATAGTTAAAACTACTTTGCTGACTCCGTGAGGAAGCGCTGCTGAAGCGCGAAACCGGTCGAGTCCATCTACGCAGCAAGCTAAACCACCGCAGACCTTTCTCTGCCTGCATTTCCACAACGTGACAGGACCACTAATTACATTCATGCACCTTATTCCAAATACTTTTGGAAGTGTTCAATTTTATTGTTGATATTTTGTTATAATTTATGTCTATATTCCTGTCAATGTTCATGGATAGGCTTGCCTAGATTAGCCTGTTAGTTGGTTTGTTGTGCTGGAAACAGCAATACTCTTTCTTCTGTACTTTTCTACACATTATGATATTTTATATCTAAATAAACAAATCTACTTTTTAGAAAAAATTCTTTTCTTGTATATATATTCTGACCAACCAAATCGTGCCTAAAAAGTCCAAAAACTAGCCCCTAGTTCTCTCCTTTATCATTTACATTAGGACGTGGCACCCTCTTTTTACTTTATAATATCCACATGCACACTACATGTGAGGATATTGTTACCTCTTTCCTTTTCGAAAATGGTGAACTAAAACACAGGTATATATTCATAACCATATCAAAATGGCAATAAGCCTAATGCCCCATACACACCATCACTTTATGTGATGAAAAAAAAACGACATTTTCTGTGAAGTAAAAAACGACGTTTTTGAAACTTACATTTTCAAAGACGAAGTTGCCTACACACCATCGTTTTTCTCACAATGTTCTAGCAAAGCGAGGTTACGTTCTCACCACTTTTTCCATTGAAGCTCGCTTCATAACTAGCTTCTGGGCATGCGCGGGTGTAAAAACATCTTTTTAAACAACGTTTTTTGCTACACACGGTCAATTTCTGTGAAGTAAAAAACGACGTTTTGAAAAACGACACATAAAATTGAAGCATACTTCAATTTTTTTTGGTCGTTTTTTACAAGACATAAAACAACGTTTTCCCCCACACACGGTCAATTAAAGTGACGTTTTTAAAAACGTCGTTTTTTTTTCATCACATAAAGTGATGGTGTGTACGGGGCATTAGAATCAAGATAACCCATGTATGGCTAATAAAACACAGATTCAGGTAATTAATCATCCTGTACAAAGAGCAGGACTACCCATTTAACAATTTGTTGTAAAAAAAAAAAAAAAATATATATATACTGCGTTACTTTAATTAGCAATTGCGGAGTTATGCAACTATGTACCCAAATACAATTTGTGTACTTTTTTCCCCACGAATACAGATTTCTTTTGGTGGTATTTGATCACCAGTAAGGTTTTTATTTTGGGCCCTATAAACAAAAGAAGTAAATTTTGAAATATATATATATATATATATATATATATATATATATATATATATATATATATATATATATATATATATTTCACTTGCTGCTGTAAAACATATTCAATAAAAAAAATGAAAAAAAATCTAATTTCTTCATAAATTTAGGCCAACATGTTATCTTATACATGTTTTGGTAAAAAAAAAAATCTCAATAAGCTTATATTGATTGGTTTACACATTGGTTATAGCATCTACAGACTATGGGATATATACTGGAATTTTTATTTATATATTTTTTTATACTAGTTATGGCGGTGATCAACAACTTATAGCAGGACTGCAATATTACAGCGGACAATTGGACAGTAACCGACACGTTAGACACAAATACAGTGATCAGTGCTAAAAATATGTTACTGTACTAGTAACACTGGCTGGGAAGGGGTTAAACATCTGGAGCGATCAAAGAGTTTACTGTGTGCCTAGCCAGTGTTTGTGTTTACTATGTGTGCTGCTTTTACTAGGGAAAGAGATGGATTTGAGTCCCTGCTTTACAGAAACACATAATCCATCCCTTTCCCCCCGTCAGAACGTAAGTCTGCCTTGTTTACATAGGCAGAGCTCTGTTTTGAGTCTCTTCTGGATGATCGGCAGGTGCCAGCTAGGGTGACCACATTTCCAAACTACCATTCAGGGACACCCCCCCCTTCCCAAAAATCAGCTTGTGCTGCAACGAATCACAGCACAGTGATTGGACACAAGAGGCGGGATTTATGATTTCTCCAATCACAAGCAGGGGGCGGGGATTGTGCTCCTCGAGGCATACCCGACCATGACAAGTACTGTCAGTGAGTAAAGCGTTGATGTGATGGCCTTTTTTGGGGGCATTAGTTTGGCTTGGGGGGTGGCTGTGTCAGTGTAATTTCCTGGACACTGTATTGTCCTGGAATGAAGGTGCCCGGGACAGACCTGCAAAATGCGGGACTGTCCCGGGCAATCCGGGACATGTGGTCACCCTAGTGCCAGCAGACATCAAGTGCCCAGCACCTGCTGATCAGCTTCTGCTGTGAATAATCACAACAGAAACATCACGCTGGTGGTGTGCGTGTGCCCCCCGCAGGCGGAAGTGTGGGATCAGTTCTGGCGCACGGCTGCTGTCCTGTAGCCGTAAAACTGCTATAGAATGGTCAGCAAATGGTTAAAGATTAGACAGTTGCTAAAAATGTAAAATGTGCCTCTAATTATATAGTGGCTGGCAGGAAATATAATAGGAGAAAAGCCCATAATACAACAATTCTAGAAGAAACCTAAAACACAATAAAATACCCACATGGGTTGACTAGCCATTAGAAAAAATAAATAAATAACATAACCAGAAAGCTATAGAATTATTAGTGTAAAATAAATTCATGTGTCTTTATTCTCCAGGAACGTCTCATCCGTAGGTCACAACTATATTATTCCAGCCCCTAAGTTGATTAATGTATTGTGTTTGTTTTTTTTACTAGGGAAAGCAATACTTGATTTTGGCCATTTAATCTAACAAACTGCATTTTTACAGCCAATACAAGCTATGCTTGTAAGAAATGTTGGCATCACAGGAATGTTTACTGATTTATGCGTGTTAATGTTTAGCGTTAGGTCAGCTTCTGTCTGCATGTGACAGTGTGCTTCCAGCACTGAAAACTGTCCAGGCAGAGCCGCAATGAATCGTTGACACATTCTCAATCCATGTTCAACAGAGCCTATAATTTACATGCTGATTTTGCACTCCAGAAGGTGCATTGCTGGCTGTTTGCAAAGCTGCTTCAACAGCTCATAGCAGAACTCTGTAAGAGCATTGTAAATTACAACCATTGACTGTTCATTTCATTAGCAACCCACAAACTGTGTGAAAAACTAAACAAGCACATCTGCTCTACATGATTTATTACCAGTATTAGTTATATCAAAGATGAGCCATTCAGATGTAATTTCTATGGGTGAGTTTACAGATCCTTTTCTTCCCCCAAACTGTAATGATACTCAAACAGACATGGTGCTTGATCCAGTGCATACAGAAAGCTTATGGAAGCAAATTCCCCATCACAAATCATATATTGCTGCCAGTCTAGCAAATAGCTTTATAAGACAAAATGCTGAAATCTTAGGAAAGTAATGCATGTGTATACAGTATTTCCTTGGCTGAATATAAAAAAGTAAATTAAATAAATCAAGAGCAAAAAAATATATATATAGATATAAAAAAATATGCACCGTAATGCTTTTAACAGTAATATGAAACCTTTTCAACAAAATAAAAACTTGATTCATCCATTTTTTTTTCATTTTTTAATTTAAATATTTGCATTATATATATATATATATATATATATATATATATATATATATATATATATATATATTGTAAGGGGTTAGCTCGGTAGCGGGGTGTGTGACCCCCTGGATTGGTTCACTACACACTGAATTTATACAGACAGGCAGTCGAAGAAGGTTGAAAACAAAGATTTTGGATTATTCTTCCATCTTGCTGGAAACAAGTGCAAGCATCCAAACAGCATAAACAAAATCAAACATAAAATAAACCCTAGCCACTTTGGGCGTCTATCTTCACCACACAGGAACCTATCTAATGAAGTCTGGTACAGCCTAGTGCTGGGCAGACACTGCTGGTCATACAGCAGAAAAACAATAGTCTTTTGATTTTTATCACACAGAAAAATCAATCCTCTCCTCACCTTCTCAGAAGACTTTCAGTACTGCTCTCTTTCACTCAGAAAACCTCAGCTTGCAGCAAATTAGTGGTAATCCTCTGGACTACTTATAGAGGCCTTAATTGCCTCATTCTGAACAGCTGAAGTCTTCCAACGGCCTTTAGCCTTATCTGGCTACGTTTGCAGCCAACGCCTAATAACAATTGGTGTATTGTCTAAACAAGGCAGAAATGTATGTCCCGTCTGTGGCAACACCCACAGATTTACCTGACTTCCTGTCACAATATATATATATATATATATATATATATATATATATATATATATATATATATATATATATATATATATATATATATATATATATATATATATATATATATATATATATATGATATACAGTGGATATAAAAAGTCTACACCCCTGGTAAAATGTATTTTAGGTGGTGAAAGTAAAAATAAAAAAATAAAATAATGTGGTTGCATAAGTGTGCACACCCTCTTATAACTGGAGATGTGGCTGTGTTCAGAATTAAGCAATCTCATTCAAACTGATACTGATACTGTTAAATAGGAGTCAGTACACACCTGCCATCATTTAAAGTGCCTCTGATCAACCACAAATAAAGTTCAACTATTCTAGTAGTTCTTTCCTGACATTTTCTAAAGCCGATCGGATTTCCATCGGACAAAGCCGTGGAAATTTGTCCGAAGGGTGTTGGCTGTGAACTTGTTCTGCATACAGACGGCAAAACGTTTTCAGCCAACAAATACGAAACTATGTTTTTTTTCAGCTCTTTAGCGCCACCCTTTGGGCAACTTCTCATAATGTTTTGCTATGGTTAGCATTGCTTCTAAACATGCGTGTTTGTACTTTCGAGTTTTTTTTTTTGTGTACACACGATCGGATAATCCGACGGCCCACATTTGTTGATGGAAAATTTGAAAGCATGCTATCCAACATTTGTTGTCGGAAAATCCGATAACAATTGTCTGATGGAGCATACAAACGTACAAACGGTTGGATTTTCCCGACAAAACCCTGCCATCAAACATTTGTTGTCAGAAAATCCAAACATGTGTATGAGGCTTTAGTCGCATCCTACAGTAAAAGCCATGGTCCGCAGAGAGCTTCCAAAGCATGATAGGGATCTCATTGTTAAAAGGTATCAGTCAGAAGGATACAAAATAATTTCCAAGGTATTAGATATACCATGGAACACAGTGAAGACAGTCATCATCAAGTGGAGAAAATATGGCACAACAGTGACATTACCAAGAACTGGACGTCCCTCCAAAATTTATGAAAAAAAAAAAAAAAAACGAGAAGAAAACTGGTCAGGGAGGCTGCCAAGAGGCCTACAGCAACATTAAAGGTGCTGCAGGACTATCTGGGAAGTACTGGCTGTGTGGTACAAGTGGCAACAATCTCCCGTTTCTTCATCTGTCTGGGCTATGGGGTAGAGTGGAAAGACAAAGAAAACACCAAAGCCCAGCTAAATTTTGCAAAAACACATCTAAAGTCTCCCAAAAGCATGTAAGAAAATGTGTTATGATCAGATGAAATCAAGGTTGAACTTTTTGTCCATAATTTCAAAAGATATGTCTTGCATAAAAACAAAAAGAGTGAAGCATGGTGGTGGCAGCATCATGCTTTGGGGGCTGTTTTTCTTCAGCTGGAACAGGGGCCTTAGTCAAGGTAGAGGGAATTATGAACAGTTCCAAACACCAGTCAATCTTGACACAAAACCTTTAGGCTTCTGCTAGATGCTGAACATGAAGAGGAACTTCATCTTTCAGCTTGACAACGACCCAAAGCATACATCCAAATCAACAAAGGAATGGCTTCACCAGAAGAATATTAAAGTTATGGAATGGCAAAGAAGAGTTAAGATGTGCCATGCTGATAGACTCATACCCAAAAAGACTGAGTGCTGTAATAAAATCAAAAGGTGCATCAACAAAGTATTAGTTCAATGCCTCGTACACACGATCAGGTTTCCCGGCTGACTTTTTACCGCCGGGAAACCCGAGGGGAAAGCCAAGAACCGGCTCGCCAGCTTTTTCCCCCCTACACACGGAGAGCTTTGGCCGGGTAACTCGGCCTTGTGTATGCTCCACCGCAGTGTTTCCCATGGGAAAACTGCAGGCAAAAAGACCACCGGGAATTGCGTCAGGAAAAAAAAAAGCATGTTCTAATTTTTCCTGTCGGGATTCCCGATGGTTTTCCTGTTGGGAAAACTGCCATGGAGCACACACACTGCCAGTTTTCCTGGACAGAAGCTGTCACGGCAGTTTTCCTGACGGGAAAACTGGTCGTGTGCACGAGGCATAAAGGTGCGCACAGTTATGCAACCATATTTTATTTTTTTATTTTTACTTCCCTCCACTTAAAAGATTTGAGTTTGTTGTCCAACTGAGTTGTATAGTTTATAGGTCACCTTAAAGGTGGAAAAAGTTCTGAAATGACCTTTGTCTCATTTTTTTACATCACAGAAACCTTTAACAGGGGTGTGTAGTCTTTTTATATCCACTATATATGTATATATATAAGGTCACAAGTTTTAAAGTATTATAGGCAGGATGATACAAAACAGTGCATCTGTGCAGAAATAAGTCCTCATTGAATAGGTTTGACCATTTTAAATATACTACTCTGTCTTTTTTCATAAATATTTATTAAAACAAGACGAGATTGATATACATGATGTGATCATTATGTGTCAGTGCTTAAAATTCTTTATTCCTATAGAAAATTTGTAATTATATATAAATAGGGGACAAATAGGGGCACATTAGATATGCAGGCTCTGCTTACTATGTATTACTGGGTGCTCCTTTTTACTTTGCCAGCCTAAGGGGTTGATTTGCTAATGGAGTAGAGAACGATTACCTAGCACAGATTATGTATGTGAAAATGTTGTGTAACAAAGTTTAAGTTCACCCAGGAAATAAAGTAAAGCTTCAAACGTCCAACCATGTGGAAGGCAACATTTTTTTTTTGATACTACAGCACATGATTGGGTAACCCAGACATAGCATACATTTGCTTAATTAACATTTACTAAGATGGGTGAACATTCTCTTCCCTATTAAGTCAGCCAACTCATAAAAACAATGAACTCCCTGTGTAGCTAATATGTTATCTCAATATATGTTAAGGGAGAAAGAGCAACTGTGCTAAGCCACTGTGACTAATCTACAAACACTATAATTAATATGATAACAAAAATATCATACAGCAATCTATAAAATGTCATGTAAAAAAATCATTTATGATAAATACTTTTATAGCAACCAAAAATAAATGTGCTCATTGAAAATATTAACAAACATTATAATTATAACAATTTAGATTATTTTTTCAATTAAAGACCAATTATGATATAAATCAATATTGCTCAGAAAATCTAAGGTGCTCGATAAGTTGTTTGTCCCTGTAATGTAGGTGTGTTTGGTGTCTAACTGATATTTTCTTATACATTACCGTAACCCTTTAGTGTGTTTGGTGTCTAACTGATATTTTCTTATACATTACCGTAACCCTTTTCATGAAGGTATCTCCATTGCAGATAGAATTATGGAAGAGTTGAGCTTTGGTAGTTAATACAACCTAGACCAGAACGTGTATTTGCTCAAAACCTTCTCTTGACTGTTTTATGGCTATTTACATCAAGGCAAATTTATAATGGCCAGTTGTGCTTCTAGTCTGGGCTGTTTTACGATATCTCTACTTTCCATTGAACTTAATCTGGATTGTCTTAATTTGATGGGGGTTTTATGGTGAATAACCACTCCAGGCTGTCCAACACAGACATAAGATCTAAATCTTACTGTTTTATTACTGCCTTTTATAGAAATTGAGGTGGCACTGTGTGCAATTTGACGTCTTCATTTGCTCCATACAGTGTGTGTGTGTGTGAGTAATGCCTTGAATGTAGCATACACTGTGAATGTTAGTAGGCAGAATGTAACTGAAAAAAATTTGGTCTATTGCACACGGTAGTAAAAAAAACGCCATGTATTTTACTGATCTGAACACAGGTGCATTGTTGTCTATGGAACAATTCACACAGCTGCATACAGATCAGTAATACAGAGATGAGAACAGAGTCGGAAAAGAAAAACAGAAACCTTTACATTTGAGTGCAGTAATTTATGCACATATGCATGTATACATGCATATATTGCAACACTGGCAACCAGAAGAGGTTGAAGAAGAATTTTATGCATATGCACGTTTACATGCTTTTACGCACATTTAAACAAGGTCTTTATGAAACCTTTAACTCTGGCTTTTTCTGTTAACAAGATTATGAGTATAAACATCAGTATATTATTAAGTCTATGTGCAAGATTCCTAAATAACATTTACTGAACATTTATTGTGGGAAAGTTAAATCGGTGGGTCAGGTTCCCCAGTAATGCTCATATGTATTGCTGAGCCTCCATTATTTAAAGGGCAGCCAGGATTAGTAAGGATGGGAAGGAAAGAGCTAGAGTATTCCAATCAGGAAATTAGTTGGGTTTTATTCAATTTGCTACAGCTTCTAATGCACAGTGTCACAGTCAGAAGCAGATCACCCTGGTGGATGACATGGGTTAATCCGAGGTGATGAGTCTAAGCATTAACCAGTATTCACCAGAGCTCCTGATGGTGGAGATGGGTTTTGCTGCATGTTAGTACCAGGTGGCAGTCCTCAGGATCGCCCCACCAGGGGTGAGCAAGCCAGGGTCCAGTAGCAGCTATATCAGGCAGGGATGAAGCAGAAGCATAGTCGGTAAACAAGCTAAAAGTCAGTAACATGTGACAGTTTGGGATCAAGCAGAAGTGTAGTAAAGGAACAAGCCAAAGGTCAGTAACATGTGACAGTTTGGGATCAAGCAGAAGTATAGTAAAGGAAAAAGCCAAGGTTCGGTAACAAGCGATAGCAAAAATATGGACGACAGCAGAAGTGACAACAGCAAGATATTGGCTGGAGAGAGGACAATAATCTGTCAAATACAAAGTTTAAAGGCATGTCTAAAACAGAAAGTTTATAGTATGATCAAGAGTTAAAAGTTCAAAAGAACCAAGGTTCAAGGCAAGATCATTCAAGGAATTTCCAGGGAGCTGTCCAGCATCCTAGGTGGTTTAGCAAGAAGAGACACTGCCAGACATAGCAGAGGTCACAGGTTCAGACCTGGATCCTGACACACAGTGTGAGAAACTTACAGTGCGCAATTTCTGTACGGGAACCTGTGCAAAACTATTTGGCAAGGTAAGCTTGAAGCAAAGATAAAACATTGGGATTCTGTAGGTTATAAACTGTGGACAGTGGTGTGCATAACCTAATGAGCTATAACAGAGACTGAGTAGCAAAATCTGTATCTGCTCTCTGTTAAAAATCAGCACCATGTTTTTCTTTACTGTCTTAGGCCCCATACACACGATAGAATCTATCCGCAGATAAATCCGTGCAAACGGGTTTCAGCGGATATATTCTATGGTGTGTACACTCCAGCGGATAATTATCCGCGGATATTTTTCCGTCGAATCGCTTTTCAGCAGATAAAATATTTGCTGACATGCTTAACAAATATATCCGCTGTGAAGCTATCCGACGGATATATCCGTTGGTTAGTACACATTATCCGCGTATAAAAATCCCGCGCATGCTCAGACGAAATAAGGGGATGGGAGCACTCGTTCAGGTAAAACTCTCGTTTGTTTCTGATATGGCACATTCGTCCTGTTAAAGCTCTATTGTGTTGTTTCTTGCCTCTTTTTTTCTCTGCGTTCTCTTGCTAGAATAAACCCGTTTTCTTGCTAATGCTATCTATCCAGATGTTGTAACTTTATTGTAGTCCTCCACATGTCTATGTTTTGTGTTTAATTTTTAAATGGAATTTTTTTTTGTTTGGTGTTTTATTTTCTTAATATTTTTTGTGCAATTTCTGGCACCATTGTTTTTTCATGCACATTTTTTTTTTTATTTTTTTTTTGGTTGCAATTTCTGGCACCATTGTTTTTTCAAGCACATTTTTTTTTTTATTTTTTTTTGTGCAATTTCTGGCACCATTGTTTTTTCATGCACATTTTTTTTTTATTTTTTTTTTTGGTTGCAATTTCTGGCACCATTGTTTTTTCATGCACATTTTTTTTTTTTTTTTTTTTTTGGTTGCAATTTCTGGCACCATTGTTTTTTCAAGCACATTTTTTTTTTTATTTTTTTTTTTTGTGCAATTTCTGGCACCATTGTTTTTTCATGCACATTTTTATTTTTATTTTTTTTTTGGTTGCAATTTCTGGCACCATTGTTTTTTCATGCACATTTTTTTTTTTATTTTTTTTTTGGTTGCAATTTCTGGCACCATTGTTTTTTCATGCACATTTTTTATTTTTTATTTTTTTTTTGGTTGCAATTTCTGGCACCATTGTTTTTTCATGCACATTTTTTTTTTTTGATTTTTTTTTTGGTTGCAATTTCTGGCACCATTGTTTTATCATGCCCATTTTGTTGTGTATTTTTTTGGGTGAGGTTATGTCACCATTTTTGTTATGCGTGTGTTTTTCCTTTTTTGTTTCACCAAGTTGGTACACCAAATGTCCCCCCCCCCCCCACAAGGAGTTGGTGTCCTTTCTAAATGACACATATTACCAAAAATGTTTCATGCCTAATCAACACAGTGTAAAAAAACAATAGACAAGGTATTTCTGAAAATAAACTCACCATTTATTTCAAACATAATTCAACAAAAAAATAACTAGAAGGGCAGCACTTGCTGAGATAGCAACATACATGCAGACTTGTGTTCCAGACTGCACAGGCAACATAGTCAAGGACAAAATGGCAAACCTTGAGGACCGCATACCGACAACTAAAGAGAACTACAAAAACCAGGAGCAGCAGCAAGCGAGCCAATGGAGCCCAGGCTGTGGTAGTCCAAAAAGCAAAAAGTTTTTGGGGGATCAAATGGAAGGCCGGGAATCATCGTCTCCTATTCCTTCTAACCCTCCTTGCAGCAGATCTTCCACGGATCTGGAAATGGCCTCTTGCAGATGGGGAGGATGTGGCAGCAGGAGGAGGTAAGAGATGTTGGGCAGGATGGGCCGGGTCACTGATCTCGGTGTCATCCGTCAGCCAGCCCCTCTGCATCCATAGAATGACCTGATTAAATAGGTTCCTGGCACGCCTCTGATCTTCCTCCCCCCCCTGTTGCTAGTTCGTGTGCAACATAGGCACTGTAGGCCTCAGTGCGGGTGAGGGGGGCCCTCATTATGGCGCTTGCCTCCCTTATCATCTCAAGGCTCCTATCCTCCACTTCCCTCCTGCGCCTCATTAGGCCTGCTTGCCTGACCTGGGGGGGAGGGACATGTGGGCTTGTGCTAGCCCTGGGCCTGGGGCCCTCCTGCCTAGTGCTTGGCCCGGCCTCCTCCTCCTGGCTGGCAATGACCCCTTCCTCCTGGCTGGCATGCATCTCGGCCTCAGTAGCCGTCAAATCCAGGCTGGTCTCTTCTTCCTGTGGCAAAAAAGGGACATTTTTTACAATTTGACACCAGCAAATCACACACATTTTCAAGGCTCTAGACTGGTTTGTTTTAGCTTACTTTAATGTTTAATCTACTCTCCTTCTGATCCCTGTACTTGTCATCCAGGACCCCTATTTTTCAGACCCCGAATTTTCTCAGCCATTTTTTAGTTTGTGCTTACAATATCAACTCAAGAATTAAACCATAATTAGCAGCCCAAAAATTTGGTGTAAAATACTCTACCTCATCTGAAGAAGTGCTCAATCGAAGTTCTGGACGCATGCCAGCCAGCCCCTCACTGTTCTCCTCCTGTCTAGGGTGATCCGTGGAAGGTCTGCTGCCCTGCTGTCTGGGTGGAAGGCTTGACATTGATCGCCGGCCATCCATTTGATCCCCCAAAAACTCCAGCTCCTGGTAGTACCACAGACTTGGCTCCGTGGACTGTCTTGCTGCTGCTCCTGATCGTTGCGCCCGTAGTTGTCTTCTTTTTGTGCGGAATGCGGCCCTCAGGTTGTTCAATTTGTTCTTGACCATGTTGCCTGTGCAGTCGGGAACCAATGTCTGCATATATGTTGCAATGTCAGCAAGTGCTGTCCTTCTGCGCGCCCGACTTTTATAGAGGGGGTGTCTACTATCCCAAAGTAGGGGCGTCTCCCGATACTTCGCTATAAGCATACTGATCGCCTCTTGGCCCACAATCTGGTCCATTTCCTTGGTGAATGTTTTTTCACAAAAAACACAATTAACACACTGTAAAAATAAAAATTAAGAAGCATAAAAAAATGCACAGCATTCACATTGTAAGAATATGTGGCACCAGATTTCAAAACTACTATGCAAACACAGTGTCTCCTGCAGCTAAAATGCTGCCCAGCTCTGCCCCATTGTTGTGACCAAAAATTATTTCATATGCAGCCCATTTTACCAAAAAGTTGCCTAAATACGTGTCATCTCTAACCATCCTCCATTTTTTATATTTTGACCATTCCTCAAGGCACTATTTCATGTGTACCTAGCATGCCCCTCATCATTCCTGACATAGAAATACACTTCATAATAACCTCTGGCCAACCAACACAGAACAATACTTGCATGATCACAATACACCTGTCAAAAACTACAAATACGTAGAGCATTCTTCACATCTACATTAAAGTGATGTGTGAAAGCATTGTGAGAAGGAATTAACGTTTTGGGGACACAAGAAACATAAGTAGCGTTAAAAGGGTGCAAACAACAGACCAAACCCCAATCCCATGGCTCTATATTTTTTAGGCCTCTGCTGATCCCATGTTCCAATTTTCTTACCTTACTATCTCTAGCTCCTCGTGAAGCACCTTCAATTAATCTCCGCGTAACGTACGTAACCACGTGGCTTCCCTTTTATACACTCCGCGTGTGCGTGATACACCGCCTTTGCCATGCCCCCTAATCAATGTTAACTCAAAATATCTGGCGTTAAGTGGGTAACTTCTGTCAAATGTGATAATCAGCTCCGCGTAACGTACGTAACCACGTGGCTTCCTTTCTAGACACTCCGCGTGTGCGTGACACACCGCCTTTGCCATGCCCCCTAATCAATGTTAACTCAAAATATCTGGCGTTAAGTGGGTAACTTCTGTCAAATGTGATAATCAGCTCCGCGTAACGTACGTAACCACGTGGCTTCCTTTCTAGACACTCCGCGTGTGCGTGACACACCGCCTTTGCCATGCCCCCTAATCAATGTTAACTCAAAATATCTGGCGTTAAGTGGGTAACTTCTGTCAAATGTGATAATCAGCTCCGCGTAACGTACGTAACCACGTGGCTTCCCTTTTATACACTCCGCGTGTGCGTGACACACCGCCTTTGCCATGCCCCCTAATCAATGTTAACTCAAAATATCTGGCGTTAAGTGGGTTACTTCTGTGAAACGAGCGAAGAATCTCCGCGTAACCTACGTAATTACGTTTTATTCATTCTCTACACTCCGCGTATGCATGAACCGCCGCCCTCGTACACGCCCATGACGGGACATTTCCTGGTTTCCACGCCCCTAATCTCTGTGGGGATGAAAGATGGCGATGACAGGCGACCATGCACGGAGCTCTCAGGCCAGAAGTGAGGGGAGAGAGGCAGGAACGTCCCGATCCCGTCCCAAACGGTATAAGGCCACTAATATGGCTTTTGAGGAAATGATAGAGCTGGTGGATATAATGCGGAGGAAGGACTATGATGGCAAATATGGGCCATACAAGACCCCCAACCGCAGAAAGGGCAAAATAATGGAGAAGGTGGCAAGAAAAATGAAGAGAATGTTTGGGATCACCCGGTCCAAGGAGCAGCTACGGAAGCGGTGGTCTGATTTGAAACTGAGGGAGCCACATCAGTACAAGAGGATCAAAAAAATCTTAAAGAAAAGTAAGTTAATTATATTAGTTGGGGGGGGGGGAACCTTTTTTGAATTTTAGCTTGGTCAGGTACATTTCTACATCTGTCTCCTTGGCCTGGTTGTACTTCTGAGCTCATGTTGAAATAGAAGGTGTTGTTCTCCAACATTTTTCTTGGGCAACGACTGTTAATAGTAAACATCTTTGACATCAGCTTATTTCTCCCAAATACGATGTTAGCCCAGGAACAAAACACCTGGACATGCCTCTCTGGCCAAAAACATGGTTTGTAAACATTGTGTACAAATAGAGTTGTTGAAAATGCAAATCCAAGACTGTGTAATGCCAACAGTGCTACTAAGCTGGTGTTTTCATATCTGAAATCCAGAGCACCTGTGTCTCCACCTAAATATTATGATTGTAATTTGTATGGTGTCCGTGTTAAAATTTAAGGGGGGGACATCCATGTGTGTCACTTTGCCAAAAAGGGCCCGAATCAGAGCTTGCCATAGAAGTCATCCAAAATGTAGGAGTGGGGGGGAGAAGACCCAATTTAGCCCCAAAAAAAAGCCTCTTCCTTAATAAAGCAATGTATGCGATTTCTGCTCTACAATATCTGTGTGTTGATGAGTATACCTTTTTGTCATTGTTTATTTAAGGGGAAAGAAGACGCCTGCAGTTTGAGGAGGCTGAGAGGGCCAGACAAGGCCAACATCAAACATCTCGCCATGTGGAGGAGGAGGAGGATGTGGAAGGAAGAGAGGAGGATGTGGAGGAGGAGGAGGATATGCAAGGAAGAGAGGAGGATGTGGAGGAGGAGGAGGATATGCAAGGAAGAGAGGAAGATGTGGAGGAGGAGGAGGAGGATGTGCAAGGAAGAGAGGAGGATGGAGTCATCTTGGATCTGGTACTTGTGGATGAGGAAGGGGAATTTGATGAGGATGATTTTAACAATTTAGAAGATGGTGGATTGATGGAAGGAGGAGTCGTGGAGGATGATGGGGAAGTGGTGCAAGAAGGAGGAGTGATTCAAGATGTCGAAGATGTGGAGGTTGGAAGGAGCACACCATCAGGTCAGTGTCACACCAGCTTGATATGGAAAAACAGATGTAGATAGGCTTGCCACCTCATCCCTTTATTCACAAACACATATGGATTACACATGTTCTGTGGCTAGTGTAATGCTGATATGGCACCAGATGAGTTTAATTACCACCTTAATCAGCCACAGAACCTGTAAAATTAATATGTGTTGTGGTTTAAAGGGATGAGGTGGCAACCCTATATAGATCTAGACAGGCTTTTTCTGACATTGTATTTGTTTGGCTTCATTTTGTAGGGGATGAAGATGTTGGTCATCATTTTTCTGCCGCCAGTGCTGGAATCATAATACAGCAAGTGATGGAGTGCAGCAGTGAGATGGACAACATGCGCCAAAGATTGCATCTCATGGAACAAAATGTTAAATCATACTTTTTAGAGTGCTGCACCGAGCTGGAAACTATGCGCCAACAAATGAGTGCCATAGAACTGAAATATAAAAACATCATTGACATGATGGGCCGGGTCAAAGACTGACCACCCCCCCCCACCCGCCCATCCCCCAACCTGTTTTATTTTGTTAGTCAGCAATACGCCAAAATTTGAAGATGCACACACAGTGTGGCAACATGTGCTATCTGCCATCACAGGATCTTGATTATCTGTGCTTTGTGGGTACAACCCCCTCCTCCATTCTCAAGTAGTTTTGGAGGAAGGGTTTGCTCCCACATAACACAGACATTGATCACTCATGATGGCAGATAGCACATTTCGCCCTTTGTTGTTGTTTAGATGTTGTAGAACTGACATTTGTCCATTGGTGTGTGCATCTTCAAATTTTGGCGTGTTCAGGTGTGAACTCACACCATGACTGGGATGTACAAGTGAAACATTTTTGTCTTTTACATGTTTTACACATTTTATATGTTTTTTAAAAAATAAAGGCTTCAATCAAAAAGCCGAAAAAGTAAAAAAAAAAAAAAAAAAAAAAAAATATTAAAATCAAAGAAAAAGTAAAAAATTTTTAAATTTTTTGAATTACAGTAAAAATGTAAACACAAATGTTTGTGGAATATTTTAATTATTTTCCCAGAAAAAAAAAAAAAAAATTTGTTTCTAAAAAAATTCACACACAAAAATTGTGTTCTGTTTACTATTGTGAAATATTCTAGTTGTGGGAAAAATGTCAATTTTAAATACATTGGTGAACTCCAAAAATATAGGAGAATAATGATTGTTAAAACTCCAAGAATTCGAGAACTCAAAAATATAAAAAGAAAAAAAATCAATGCAAAAAATCAAAGTTGACATGTTTGTTAAGAAACATTTGATTGAGTCAGCAAGGAAAATGAAAAAGCTGCAAATAAAAAAAGCTTGTCCAAAAAACAAACAATGAGTGGCTTTCTTCTTTTATATGCTGGATACCCAGTTTGTAGATAAGTGAATAATGTACAATTGTGTTTATTTACTAAAACCTGAACCCTACATTTGGCACTAGAAGTGCACTATTTTTGTTGAGAACCAGGAAGACAGATAAAACGAGAAAAAGCAGTAATGACAAACAACTGTATAAAGTCCAATGGTCTAATTATTTATTATTTCTGTGAATATTCCTTTCTTTTGGGGGCCGAATTAGAAAGTAATATCATCTGGCATAGCAATGGCCCCCCGACCCATGAAGTACTCAACATATTTGTTGCGTACCTCACGAGCAGATTGGGTGCCAATGCCAGCGCGACCAGTGACCAGCCCAGGGAGAGGATCTGAGAGTAGTCTTGCCTCAGAAACGCTGTCGGGTAGGTACGTCTGGGAATGCCTGCGTAAAAAGTTGTGCAAAATGCAGCAGGCAAATACAATGGTGTTCAATTTATATTCCGCCAGATGTATAGCTGTCAGGAACAGGCGTAACCGGTTGGAGAGAATCCCAAAGGCATTCTCGACTACCCTCCGAGCTCTGGACAACCGATAATTGAACACCCTCCTCTCGTAGGTGAGGGTCCTCTGGGGAAAAGGCCGCATTAGGTTAGGTCCAAGCCCGAAAGCTTCGTCCGCTAGGAACACAAACGGAAGTCCTTCCACATTATCTTCATCTGGTGGCAGTGCCAGACCACCAGTTTGTAGACGATCGTAGAATTCAGTCCGTGAGAACACTCCCCCATCTGACAGCCGTCCGTTCTTCCCCACGTCCACATAGAGAAACTCATACTGTGCCGACACCACCGCCATCAACACGATACTATGAAAACCCTTGTAGTTAAAATAGTCGGACCCCGAGTGGGGTGGGGGCACAATGCGGACGTGCTTCCCATCTATTGCTCCACCGCAGTTAGGAAAATCACAACGCTGGGCAAATTGGGAAGCCACAGACTGCCATTCCTGTGGTGTGGAGGGTAGCTGTGGGGACAAACCAAAAAAAATTTTCAGTAATTTATCAGATAAACATTGCAATCACAATACAAAAACCATCACATTGTGCAACTTCAACAACAGGATTCAAATTTCATAACATCATTGTGAAGTGAGTATTTAGTTAAAACAATATAGGCCCACTTAATTATCAGACTCCACATCCCTCTGATGATAGAGCAATAAACTAATTTCAGGGGGAGGAGGGGGGGGGCAGAGCTACAATTGATTAGCCACAAATTCAAAAATTGGCTAGGTGTGTTTGGGCCTAGCAAAGCATGCTGGACAGGTTTATGGTGGGTAAGAACAAAATATGCAGGTAGGCCCAAATAAATTTTTTTTAAGGTTAACAACATGCATGGGGAGAAAAGGGAACATCCCACACACAGCAGATTCAAATCTCATGGTTATTATGGAAGAAAAAAAAATTAGACTTTCTCACACATTTAAAAAAAAAACATTGTGATGTTAAAATTAGGGAACTTACCTTAATATACTCCTCCTGCAGAACATGTATGATGGCAGTACACGTCTCCGGTATGATGACCCCAAGCGCCTGCGGAGAGATGCCTGTGGAGAACTTGAGGTCCTGCAGGCTCCTCCCAGTCGCCAGGTACCGCAACGTGGCAATAAGCCTCTGCTCGGCCGTGATGGATTCCCGCATCACAGTGTCCTGCCTCGTGATATAGGGGGACAGAAGTTCCAGCAGACGGTTGAATACGGGGTCCGTCATGCGGAGAAAATTCCTGAAATCATCAGGATTATTCTCCTGGAGTTCCCTAAGCAGAGGCATATGTGAAAAATGGTCACGCTGGCGCAACCAATTCTTGGTCCAGAAACGCCTCCTCCCAGTGTTCCTGCCCAAACAACTGATTCGCTGAGCCTGTCCATAAGCAAACCCATAAACACCACCAATTCGCGAGAATCGACGATGCTGCTCCATCATGGATTCAAACCGACAGGCTGGTCAGTCAAGAACACACTCCAACAGAAAGCACCCCCAAATCCAGCACAACCTGCTAAGCCCGCACGACACACAGATACGAGCGCACAGTACGCGGAAACGTGCTGAAAGCCTGTGCCCGAATGCCAACTGCAAACCCGCAAGCACACGCACTGAACCCAAGAATACCACCTGTCAAACCACGGAGACTGAAAAGCACGAATCGGCTCTAACCAAACCTTCACTAGCACGCGGTCACACGGAACTAGCAAAAGCGGAACAGAGGGCGGCGCCGTTGACTTTGGTCTTCCCCTTTATAGTGACGTCTTACGTGGTTTACGCTGCATACGTTCTGGTTCGCGGGGATTTTTATACGCTAGTGTGTACGTGACAGCGGATCAACAGATAAATCCGCCGATCCGCTGAAACCGATCCGCGGATAAATTCAAGCGCATGGATTCTATCGTGTGTATGGGGCCTTATAGTATGAAATCATCACTAATGATTTACAAAACTTAGATATGCTTCTTATAACTCACACCCAATTCAATGGGCCAGATTCACGTAGCTCAGCGGATCTATAGATCCGCTCGATCTACGTGAATTAAGATCCGCTCCCGCAAGTTTAGGAGGCAAGTGGCTAATTCACAAACCACTTACCTCCAAACTTGCGACGGCGGATCCTAAATCCCCCAGCGGAATTCAAATTCCGCGGCTAGGGGAGTGTCATATTTAAATCAGGCGCGCTCCCGCGCCGATTTAAATACGCATGCGTCGTCCGGGGAATTTCCCGGCGTGCATTGCTCCCACTGACGTCAATAGGACGTCAGTGGTTGCGACGTGATCTAGACTTGCGACGCGCGTGTTCGTGAATCGGCGTACGCAAACGACGTAGGAAATTTCAAAATCGACGCGGGAACGACGGCCATACTTAACAATACTTACCCCTGCTTTTAGCAGGGGTAAGTATACGACGGGTACCGCGCTACGGAAACGACGTAAGAACACCGCGTCGGGTCCGCGTACGGTCGTGAATTTCGCGTATCTCGCTGATTTACATATTATTCAGTGTAAATCAGCGGGAACGCCCCCGGCGCCATTTTTAATTAAAAAAAAAGATCCGACAGTGTAACACAGTGTGACACTGTCGGATCTCAGCCCTATCTATGCGTATCTGATTCTATGAATCAGGCGCATAGATAGGACCAGAAAAAATCCGAGATACGATGGTGTATCTGAGATACACCGTCGTATCTGCTTCGTGAATCTGGGCCTCTATGTCTAAATCTGATCTAACTTTTATGCAAGTAAATGAAGATCAGCAAATCATACACCTAGGGAATTTATACTGTTACTGGAAAGTTGTCAGATGTATGTAGAGACTGTGGTAGAGGCATCCGATTGTAAGGTACTCTACGAGTACAGGCTCATCCAATTGATCAGTGTACTTTGTTAAAACAGAAGTAAAATCTGCTTTGTGATTCTTATATATAAATATAATAAGACTTACCTGTAGGCAAAATGAATATTTCCTAAACGGGCACGGTTTAAGACATAGGTGCTCAATCTGTGGCCCTCCAGCTGTTGCAGAACTACAAGTTCCTTCATGCTTTGGGAGTCATACTTGTAACTGTCAGGTTTGCAATACCTCATGGGACTTCTGAAACAGCTGAAACGCCACAGGTTAAGCACCCATGATATAGGAGATATATATACTGGATGCAGCCGGTGACATCACTGACGCATATGCTTCAAGGTCCGGCATACCGTGCTGGACCTTCAGAACACGAGGGCTTCGCATGCGTGGGAGTGACGTTATTGCGGCTCTGGCCAATCACACAGTCGGAGTCCACGAACCCGGAAGGAAGACCGGGGGAAAATGGAAGACCTGTCAGTGGTGACAACGCGCCGCTGGTGGGATTCATTCTAAGGTATGTATTTCATAATATTTCATAATGTGTTAGTATACTAGCTAGCATATTTGTTTTACAGGGGGAAGTTTATTTTTATTTTTACTGTAACGGTTTACAACGGTTTACAACTCTGTGGAATTATGCTGCCTACACGCGATCAGTTCGTCTGATGAAAACGGTCTATATAATAAAGAAAAGAATGAATTAGTAGCATATACTCTATGGCCCAGATTCTCGTAGATGGGCGTAAAACTCTGCGGGCGTAACGTATCTCATTTACCTTACGCCGCCGCAAGTTTTACAGGCAAGTGCTTTATTCACAAAGAACTTGCCTGTAAAGTTGCGGCGGCATAGCGTAAATCACCCGGCGCAAGCCCGCCTAATTCAAATTAGCCGGGTAGGGGGCGTGGAGCATTTAAATTAAGCGCGTTCCCGCGCCGGACGTACTGCGCATGCGCCGTCCGAAAAATATCCCAGGGTTTTGCATTGCTCCAAATGATGTCGCAAGGACGTCATTGGTTTCGACGTGAACGTAAATGGCGTCCAGACCCATTCACAGACGAATTACGCAAATGACATAAATTTACAAATTTCGACGCGGGAACGACGGCCATACTTAACATTGATTGCGCCTCATATACCCAGGGGAAACTTTACGCCGGGACAAGCCTAACGTAAACGTCGTAACTTTACTGCATCGGCCACGCGTACATTCGGGAATTCGCGTATCTAGCTAATTTGCATACTCGACGGGGAAAACTACGGAGGCGACACCTAGTGGCCGAAAAAAAAAATTACATTTAAGATCCGACAGCGTAAGAGCCTTACACCTGTCGGATCTAATGGATATCTATGCGTAACTGATTCTAAGAATCAGTCGCATAGATACGACGGCCCAGATTAGGACTTACGACGGCGTACATGGCGTTGCGCCGTCGTAAGCCCTTTCTGAATCTGGGCCTATGTGTCCTCAAATGTTTATTACAGGTCAAGCACTGGTCATGTTTATTACAGGTCAAGCACTGGTCATTTTGTTCAGTGTTTTTACCAACGGCCTCTATCCTTTGTGTAGAGTTTTGCATAGCTTTTTGTAGCGACATTATTTTCTCCAATTGACTGTTATTTAAACACAGCACTGTACTGAAGCACGCTCAACAGACAAATAAAATATCTATTTGCAATTAACAACACAGCAAAAAGGGCAGTAAAAAATTGCATTGTAAAGCTTAGTTTATGAAGATGTTACACTGCAGGCTAAGCCCAGCTTCCTTCTTGATATATCTGTTGTTGTGAATATACATTTTTCTTCTTCAGATTTGAAGTTATTAAAAATTTTAACCAGTTCTATGCTGCAGGCAAGGGATAGTAGGCTAAGTGTAATTATTCAGTGTCCTGGAAGTAAAGAATTGGTCAATTACCTCTCCCTTAATGCCTTGAGGAACACAATAAAAGAGCTCTGCACATTTTCTCCACAGTAAATAGTTGTTTTAGTAGTTTTCTGTTTTCTCCAGTGCTGTCAGTAAAAAAAGTCAGTGCAAAGGGAGTTGGCAAAATAACTTTTCTGGGATTTTCAGACTGAAATAACTACGAAATGACTGAAATATGCTGACACAAATTTGGCTAGTCTTGTACATACAATGTAGAGTGGGGCATCTGGGACATTCAGACAGATTTGGTGTTTGGTTTGCATCAAAGAATGAGGGTCTGACACTGTACTGCTGATCAAGGCAGAAATGACATTTGTAATTCTGTTTTAACATTACAGAATGTGGTATGCTACTGTGATTTAAAAAAAGAAAACAAGTACAAGTGAATGGTAGACATTACTATTAAACAATTAGATACAGTAAATGCAATCTTTTAATTCCTTGTTTAATTAAAGTTGGACTAAATTCTCTTAATCAACCATAACAATTTTTTGTCCAAAATGGTTTGCACCATTGCAATATCTTTTAAACATAAAGGGCCATATTCAGGTAGATCTGCGGCGGCGTAACGTATCGCATTTACGTTACGCCGCCGCAAGTTTTACGGGCATGTGCTTGATTCACAAAGCACTTGCCTGTAAAGTTGCAGCGGCGTATCGTAAATCCCTCCGGCGCAAGCCCGCCTAATTCAAATGATCCGGGTAGGGGGGCGTGGATCATTTAAATTAGGCGCGTTCCCGCGCATGCTCCGTTTTGAAATTTCCCGCCGTGCTTTGCGCGAAATGACGTTGCACCGACGTCATGTTTTGAACTTCGACGTGAGTTACGTACTTTCCTATTCACGGACGACTTACGCAAAAAAAAACGTTAAAATTCGATGCGGGAACGACGGCCATACTTTAACATGGCAAGTCTATCTATACGCCACATAATAGCAGATTTAACTATACACCGGGAAAAGCCGACTAGCGACGACGTAAGAGAATGCGAGGGCTGCGCGTACCTTCGTGGATCGCCGGAAAAAGCTAATTTGCATACCCGACGCGGAAAACGACGCAAACTCCACCCAGCGGGCGCTGAAGTATTGCACCTACGATCCAAAGGCACACGAAGCCGTACGCCTGTCGGATCGAAGCCAGAAGCCGTCGTATCTTGGTTTGAGGATTCAAACTAAAGATACGACGCGGCAAATTTGAAAGTACGCCGGTGTATCAGTAGATATGCCGGCGTACTTCTTCTGTGAATCTGGGCCAAAATGCCTAATTAGGACATTGGTGTAAAATCCATATAAAACAGACTTGTTAACATGTTTCTGCCTTGTCAGACTTAGTCATACTCTATGACTAAGACCGACAAGGCTGAAACACGTTAGCATGCCTGTTTGTATGGATTTTAATCCAATGTCCTAAAAAAGCATTTTTAATGTTTGGAAGATCCTGCTGTGGTGCTGACATTTTTGGACATTACTGATATTGATCAGCCTATTGGGGCATGAGCCTGAGCACGGATATCTCTTTTACCTAAATTTGGACTAGAGTTTAAGCAGCGTGTTCTTTATGCTACCAGATTAAACTTTGTTTATTACATATGTGTGGCCTGTTTCAGAATGCTATCCTACATCTAAGGCCTTGTACACACGAGAGGATTTCCGCTGGAAACGGTCCGCAGGACCGTTTCCAGCGGATAAATCCTCTGGCGGATTTTGATCTGATGGCTATACACACCATCAGATCAAAATCCCCGCGGAATACATCCGCGGTGACGTGGCCGCGCCGTCGCCGCAACGATGACGCGGCGACGTGCGCGACCCTGGAAGGTAAATACTTCCACGCATGCGTCGAATCATTGCGACGCATGCGAGGGATCGGACGGACTTATCCGGTGAGTCTGTACAGACGAACGGATAAGTCAGGCGGACAGGATTCCAGCGGATAGATTTCTTAGCATGCTAAGAAATTTTTATCCGCTGAAAATCCGTCGGCTGGATTTTTATCCGCCTGAAAATGTCCGCTAGGCCGTACACACGACCGGATCTATCTGCTGGAACTGATCCGTGGATCAATCCCAGCGGATCAATCCGGTCGTGTGCACGGGGCCTCAGGGGTAGCTAAGCACACCCTCCTGCTTGCATCTCTGACATAAGGGCAGATGGATTCCTAGGAGTAAATTCTGCATGAATCATTTGCCCTTACTAAAGATGGCCATGGCTAGACATGCTATGGTTTTCAACGTGATTTGTCAACAAAATAAAGCATGGAGACATGGATGGATGGGTGAGCTTGCTTTGAATATTAAAGGAGTTGTAAAGGAAAAACAATCATATAATGTACCTTTAGTGTCAGTTTTGTTTTTGCATGTTATCCTGCCTCTGTGCTGTATAAAGCCATAGAGAAGTGAGGGTTTGGAAAACGAAACTAGAAGCTCCCAGTACTGTGGTCCAAAGGAAACAGACAACCAGGAAGTGTCCAGAACAGAGCAGAATTACAGCAACATCAGAGCAAAAACAAACAATGAGGACATGGAACCAGCACTGCAGTAAGGTAAAGGAAGCTATTTAGCTAAAAAAAAAATCCTTTAGTGACCCTTTAACCACTTTACCCAGGTAGACGTCATATGACGTCCTGGGAGTGAAATGGTTATCTGGGATGATGTCTGCATCTACAGGCATCATCCTGGTATCTCATTTTACAGCTGTAAAGTAGAAGTGATTGAGTGGCTAAGCAGCCACTCAATCACTTCTGCAGGTGGCACTGTTGCCTTTTCCAGGCTCTCCCTTGCGATCAGGGAGCCTGGGACCGCTCCGACTGGTGGCATTGGCTGTAGAGAGAAAGAGGAACTGACATTGTTTCTCACTCTTTGTTTACCTCAGAAATCTGAAGTGATGAAGATTTTGTGACTTCTTGTTTTGGTTCTTTACTTATTTGGCTGTTAAAAACCAGGGAAGCAGCCAATCAGACCGATCTTTGTCTGATCTGCAGCATTGCAGGCCAAAGGAGAGATCTGGGGTCTAATAGATCCCAGCTCTTTCCATAAAGAGGACCTGTCATAGCCTATGCTATCACAAGGGATGTTAAAGGGGTTGTAAAGGTACATTGTTGTCCCTAAATAGCTTCCTTTATCTTAGTGCAGTCCTCCTTCACTTACCTCATCCTTCGATTTTGCTTTTAAATGTCCTTATTTCTTCTGAGAAATCCTCACTTCCTGTTCTTCTGTCTGTAACTCCACACAGTAATGCAAGGCTTTCTCCCTGGTGTGGAGTGTCGTGCTCGCCCCTTCCCTTGGACTACAGGAGAGTCAGGACACTCTCTATGTTGCAGATAGAGAAAGGAGCTGTGTGTTAGTGGGCGTCCTGACTCTCCTGCTTGCCCCCTCAAGGGTGGGGGCGAGCACGACACTCCACACCAGGGAGAAAGCCTTGCATTACTGTGTGTAGTTACAGACAGAAGAACAGGAAGTGAGGATTTCTCAGAAGAAATAAGGATATTTAAAAGAAAAATTGAAGGATGAGGTAAGTGAAGGAGGACTGCAACTTTTCAAACAGTATAATAGCATAAATACATAAAATGTATATACTAAAAACATAGATTGTTTTTGCGCATAATGTTTGATGGGTAAAGAAAAGGGTAGAGTGGATTAAAGCGGAGGTTCACCCCTAAATTACGCTTTTTCCCCTTAGATTAATGCTCGTTTTGTCTAGGGGAATCCGCTAGTTATGTTAAAATATGAGCCGTACTTACTGTTTACGCGATGCATCTTCTCCGCCACTTCCGGGTATGGGCTGCGGGAGTGGGCGTTCCTTCTTGATTGACAGTCTTCCGAGAGGCTTCCGACGGTCGCATCCATCGCATCACGATTTTCCGAAAGAAGCCGAACATCGGTGCGCAGGTGCAGTATAGAGACGCACCGACGTTCGGCTTCTTTCGGCTACTAGTGACGCGATGGATGCGACCGTCGGAAGCCTCTCGGAAGACTGTCAATCAAGAAGGAACGCCCGCTCCCGAAGACCCATATCCCGGAAGCGATCGAGAAGATGCATCTCGAAAACGGGTAAGTACAGCTCATATTTTAACACAACTAGCCGATTCCCCTAGACAAAACGAGCAGGAATCTAAGGGGATTTTTTGAAAAATTTTTCTTATGGGTGAACTCCCGCTTTAAGATCAAGAATAGTTCACAAACTGGTAAACAGTATTTGCATAAACACAGGTGATGATGGCATGGTTTTACCATATAGGGAGACAAGCCCTTTCTTCTGTACTTTTGTAAATGCGTTTTTGTTTACTTTATGTTATTAGATAGCAAAAGGTCAAAACCTCAGCATTTGAAAATATTTTATAACATTGTAGAGGTTTGTCAAGTAGACAGACTATGTCTTTCAAAGAATTTGTATGATACTTGTGCCTTCCTGATTCTCTTATCTCACTGCAAGTCTACTAGACAAGCTCTTGTCTGTCTGATTGAAATCAATAAACTCTTCGCAGTCCGTAGTTAAGTGAAATACCCAGAATGCATCTGGTATTTTGAGGTTAATGTTATTCTAGGAAGCTCAGGAGCAGAATTTTCAAAAATTTAGGAGTACATTTAAAAAAAAATAATAATGACATTTACCCTATTGGTAATTTTAGTTATAGTCTTACCTTAATCATGCAATGAGTAAAAGTGACCAGCAAGAAAAAGATGGCTGTATATTAAACCTAATAAAGTAGTGTAAAAAAGGCCTATAATACACTGCTTAGCGCCACTTGGATGAATACCTATAAACAACCTAGAGTAAAAGAAAAAAGATCTAAATCTTAGGTTAACTGAATAGCAGACAACCTAAACAAAAGTAGCTGTTTAAAAAGAAAAGCATATATAAACAAGTACTCTAAGGCCCCGTACACACGACCGAGTTTCTCGGCAGAATTCAGCCAGAAACTCGATTGGAGCCGTATTCTGCCGAGAAACCCGGTCGTGTGTACACTTTTGGCCGAGGAAACCGACGAGGAACTCGTCGAGCCAAATAGAGAACATGTTCTCCATTTCCTCGTTAGTCAATGAGGAAACTTGGCTTGCCGAGATCCTCGGCGGCTTCACAAGGAACTCGACGAGCAAAACTATGTGTTTTGCCCGTCGAGTTTCTCGGACGTGTGTACGGGGCCTCACACTTATTGAAAAGGTAAGTCCATTCAACAAAAATAAAGCACAACAGCGCTACTCTATAGGTGGTGTTATCACTCCCACCAAGCAGTCCAAAAATAAAAAATCAATGCTGAGAAGCAGATGAGAAATGTCCCAGAAGGAGTGTTGAAAAAGAAAGAAAAATAGCAGCGTGCACCATCCACCAAAAATCTTCTTAATTCACCAGTTGTGATCAATCGCCCCGTCGGGGTTCAAACTCACCGCAATGAAATATAAAATACGCCTTTCAGTGAATAACACTTCATTAACCATGGATCTCAGCGGACAGCTTTTATCATGGAACCAGATGCTTTAAGGACCCTCAGGTAAAACAAGCAAGAACAGAAAAAGCCACCATGGCGTAATTCAGCTTTTAATATGTAAAACCCTCAAGTCCCAGTACATTACGCTCCCCTTATATATTCAACGTACATTCATTCAAACAGTAATAGGCATTTGAAAATATCACCAGATCCTCATGCGATCGGCATCAGTGTCTCCTCCTCGCACCGCTGACAGGATACCAGGCAGAGTTACAGCTGCCTCGTCCTGCTTCGGTGGAGCGCAGGGATTCTTCAAATGTATGGTGTAGCAAGCGCCCTGACTAGTTTCGCCAGTGAATGGCTTCTACGGAGGGCATGTATATTAAACCTTACTAGGGGAAATGTTCCCTTGGTGCACAGGAGAAATAAAGTTACAGTTGTATGGGAAGGGTAGATACACAGTGATCACTGAGAGGTCAAAGCTCAAATCCAGACAGAACTTTTTGTTTGCATAGACTTGTAAAAAACAACTCTTTTGTCAAGTTTTCATTGGTGCCTGTGACCTCACTGGAAAGATTTCGCCTCACTTGCTGTTTATCTGACAACTTGAAACACAGCAAAAAAGAAACTAAGGAAACAAGTCATGCCCAGGGCAGAAAGTCAAAGACAGTAATAATAACCTTTCACAGGTTCTAACCTGTCCATATGTTACTGAAAAATAATGTTTTATGGGGGCATCCCGGCCAGACATGTATGCCTAACGCTCCGTGACTCCGAAGAACACACAGACCATTAGTAGTGCTGCCTGCCCTGCAGCTGGGTCACAGCTTCCTCCTTACACATTTGTGGACACCTGGGAACCGACCGCGATGGTATACTGCGGTTCCAAATAGAAGACGAAGGCAAAAACCATCAGTGACGTGCTGCTCGAAGCCTCTTTCAAGATGGCGCCGGCACCCTCCTTCTGGCCAGGAACAGCATGGATGCCGCATTCCACCAAGCACACCCGGCTGGGGATTTCTCAGGAAGGTGAGTCAGACACTGAGTTTGGGGTAACTTATTTAGCCCTACAATTTGACAGCTTGCAGCCTGACCTACTTAAGCAATTTGAGCAGCTCCTCACTAAGGCCCTGAAGCCCACTTCTGACATAATTACAGAATGTCTGACACGTGGGACCTGGGCAGCGGCACCTCTGCACTTGAACAGAGAACAGATGAATTAGAAATCCTCACCCATAACCACTCTGAGAAATTAGAAGCCCTTCATGAGAAAAACTTTTTCCTCCAGACCGAACTAGAGGGCTTTGAGAATAGAGTCAGGCACTCCAATTTGAGCATACATGGCATTCCTGAGACGGTCACAGATCTACAGTACACCATCACTGCACTATTCCAGCAACTCGTGCCTTCAATACCTATAGAGCGCCTTGAAATTTATAGGATCCGTGACCTAAAGATGCCTCCCTCCACGACATTGTTGTGAAGCTACGTTACTTTTGCACCAAGGAGCAGCTGCTGGCTGCATCACTCTGCAAACATGCGTTGGTGTTCCAAGGTGCCGCTACCAGATCTTCCATGAAATCTCCCAGGTAACCCTGGCAAAACGGAATACCATGAAACTTCACCTCCAGATTTTTCAACAACACCGAATTACCTACCAGTGGGGGGTTCCCTTCTCCATCTGCTTCTCTTATAAAGGATCATCCTACCAGTGCAAGTCAGCGGAAGATCTGCATTCTACACTCCTAGAACTCCACCTGGCACCTCAAGACTCCGTTGCCATGGGATCTTCTTGCCGATCTGAATCTCACTCTCCTAGGAAGCTCCAAGCCTCCCCTGGACTGAAAGCATCTTCAAGCATACATAAACATGGTCGTTACATCTCGCCTGTCCTTGCTACCGAAGATTCAATGGACTGACCATCTCCCTACAGAAGTGTAGCCTCATGGATAGTGAGAGCAGGACGCTCTCAAACGAGTCGGCTCTCCCCAGGGATAGTGCAGCCAGGCAGGGTCCTCCCAGCTCTTAGGTGCTGCAGACACAGCTAAAAAAACAGGACTAAGACCCCCCCCCCACCCCCCTAGCCAATTGATCCAGGGTTGCACCGATCGCCGTTAAGGGGTCAGGAAGGAATTTTTTCCCCCCGATCGCTGCAGATTGGCACAGCACGCCTGGGGTTTTTCACCTTCCTCTGGACCAATCGGGGGGAGAAGACTCAACGAGTGACGGCTCACTTGGACAGTCTTCCACCCATCACGTCCGGCGTCTCGCGGCTCTTCCCGCATCCGCGCCAGACCAGGCCTCATTCGCGGCCGCCGCAATTAGGAAAGACTGATGACAATGGCTAATCTGCGATACTCTGCGGACTCTATTCGGGGTCTGAGACAATTCGCAACAGCATTACCAGCCGTCACCAAAAAGGCCTTAAAAATAGAGCAACTTTTGAGATTCGATCGACGATCGACCATCAAAAATGTAAACTATTTAACCCAGCTCAAGCACATATCATGTGCTTTGATCAACACAAGATCGGCAGTAAAACACCGATTAGAAATCCACGATTTCTTACTACAAAACGATCTAGACTGCCTCTTTATTACAGAAAGCTGGCTCTCAGACGACTGCAACACCATTCTCGGAGAATTGGTGCCAGAAAACTATCGCATTATAACAGAAAACAGAATAGGGCAAAGAGGAGGAGGCCTGGCGGTGATCCACAAGAATCACATTACAATCACTAAGCCAGCCCTTCAAAATCCTCTTCCATTCATGGAAACCCTTACTCTTCAACTTCAAACTTCCCCCCAGGAGACTGTTCACATTCTCCTCTGCTATAGGCCACCTGGGCCAAAATCGCAGTTTTTGCCATCTTTAACGGAGTTTATATCCACTTATACCCTTAACAGCAAACACCTTTTGCTGCTCGGGGACTTTAATCTGTGGGCCAACTCCGCACAGGATCCCATTGCGGACGCCTGCATCGATCACCTGGAGGGATTAGGGCTACAGCAACTTATATGCGGGCCAACACATGCTTCAGGTCACACACTCGACCTAATTTTCAGACAAAATCTGAAAATAAGCATTTTAGAAAATGAACCATTGCCATGGACAGACCACCATGCAATCAATTTCATAATCTCCAAAATTCCCCCAGTGATAAAAGCACCCAAGCCGGTGACAATAAACTGGGCTAGATCTCAGAAGAAGCTCCATTCGGAACTCTTTAAATCTACCTTGGGAAACAGAATCAAAACAATCCATCCACATCAAACAGCCGCAGATACACTGGATGCCATAAACGCAGCCCTGCTACAGTCAGCCGATTTAGCAGCACCGAAACGCAAAGCCTGCATCCGAAAAAGAAAGTCTGGCTGGTTCAACAACCAGCTGTCGCTTCTGAAGCAAGAGCGCAGAAGGGCGGAAGCCGCCTGGAAAAGAAGCCCTGCAGAGGATAACCTCATCATCTACAAGGCAATAACAACACGATATCATAAAGAAATCTTCAAAGCCAAGAAACATCATTTTTCTATGGCGATTAACAGCGCCCTAAACCGCCCCCGCGAACTCTTCAAGATGGTCACCCAGACCATGAATCCAGGATGTCTTGAAGTCCCCAACTCAGACACCCAAGAGTTCTGTAATGAACTATCGGATTTCTTCATCAACAAAATTGAAAGAATCCGGGAAAGCATCTTGCAAAACAATACCCCCCTCAACCCCACCGTCAATCAACCACAAAACACCCACAGAAACGCTCTACAATCAACAAAGTTCACTCTGGAACCGATCTCCATCGATACCACAAAAAATATCATTGGTGCTTTGCGGAACAGCACATCGCCCAATGATATCATCCCCACCAAACTGCTGAAGGAATGTGCCGACATCCTGGCACCACCCATCACACAGCTTATAAACCAGTCATTTAAGGAAGGCACAGTGCCATCCCTGTTGAAAGAGGGCACAATCCAGCCCATCTTGAAAAAACCTAACCTGGATCCCAAGGACCCAACTCACCGCCGTCCCATAACAGGCCTAAATGTTCTCTCCAAGATAATGGAGAAAGTAGTGGTACAACAGCTGCAACAGCATCTAGATACCCACAATCTACTGGATCCATTACAATCAGGCTTCCGTCCCGGACACGGGACAGAAACGGCCTTACTCAAAATATGGGACGATGCCCTCGAGGCCGCAGACGAAAGAGAATCTTGTCTCCTGGTTCTGCTGGACCTAAGCGCAGCCTTTGACACGGTAGACCACAAACTGTTACTGATGCGACTAGCCAAGGTAGCAGAAGTCGCAGAAGGTGATTTACCATGGTTTTCTTCCTTTCTTGAAAACCGATCACAAACAGTTAAATTGGGTTCTTTCACGTCGGAAAAGCGCACGGTGTCATGTGGAGTCCCCCAAGGATCCCCCCTGTCACCGGTGCTTTTCAACATCTATCTTCGCCCTCTCTTTGATATTATCAGTAGCCAAGAACTACTCTATCACTCTTATGCAGACGATATGCAACTGTATTTTCGCATCTGCAACAAAAAGGATCATCATCCCAGTTTAGAGAAATGTCTCTCTTTGATAGAAAACTGGATGACAAAGAGTTATCTTAAACTCAACAGTTCAAAAACAGAACTCCTTATGTTTCACGCCAGCCGAAAGAGTCAACTGGCAACAACCTGGACACCCCCGCCCATTCTGGGCCAAATCATCACCCCTAGCTCCAAAGTCAAAAGTCTCGGGGTCATCTTCGACACCTTCATGACAATGGACGCACAAATAGGGTCAGTAGTCAGCGGAGCGCACCATCTGTTGTGCCTACTACGCAGACTTATTCCATTTATCCCCAAAGAAGACGTAGCAGTCGTGGTGGGAACAATCGTGAATTCCAGACTGGACTATGCCCTGTACCTCGGACTCCCAAAGTACCAAATCTCCCGTCTGCAAGTCGTTCAGAATACGGCCGCCAGACTGGTGACTGGGACAAAAAAAATGGGAATCAATCTCACCTTCGTTGAGAACCCTTCACTGGCTGCCAGTAAAAGACAGAATTGCATTTAAAGCACTCTGCCTGACACATAAGTGCATCCATGGGAAGGCTCCGCAATATCTTTGCGACAAGATAGAACCTCACAATTCGAATCGCGTTCTGCGATCCACCGACCAAAATCTGGTCAGGGTACCAAAAACCAAATACAAGTCCAAAGGAGAAAGAAGGTTTGCTTTTCAGGGTCCTAGACTATGGAACGCTTTACCAACCAGCATTCGGTTGGAGGAAAACCACCTGACTTTCAGAAGACAGATCAAAACTCTGCTCTTTTGATGTCATGAGACACGAACAACTAGCGCCCAGAAGCGATTCAGTTCGCATGCGCCGCACTTTATACATTTTTCATTCATTCATTTATGGGACTCCCACCCTGTCGTAACTATACACTGACACCTCAGGTCTAACCTTGACATTTATTTGTGCATACTTGCTTAATTTTACCTATTTCAAACGAGATGTGAATTCATCCATATTTCCCCATGCTGCCTTTCCCCCTCCACTTTCCCTTCTTTTCCGCCCTCCCTCTTACCTACCTCTCTCCCCCCACCATTCATCCAACTTAATTTTCACCTCACATATATTCAAATGTTGTATGCTTCACATTTTTTTGAGAAATACGAATACAGATAGATTCACAAAGAGTTAGGCCGGCTTATCAGTAGATAAGCCGTCCTAACTCTGAATCTACGCCAGCGTTTGTTTAAGCGTATGCTCAAACAGAGATACGCTTAAACAAAGCTAAGATAGGCCGGCTTGCGCCGTTCTATCTTAGCTTGCAATTTTTTGGATGGCCGCTAGGTGGCGCTTCCATTGCGGCCGGCGTAGATTATGTAAATTAGCTTTTACGCCGATTCCCGAACGTACGCGAGCCCGCCGCAGTCGATTAACGTCGTTTCCGTAAGGCCTTAGGCGGCCTAAAGTTATTCCACCTATGAGGTGGAATAACAATGTTAAAGTATGGCCGCCGTTCCCGCCGCGAGGTTCGAATTTTTAACGTTGTTTGCGTAAGTCGTTTGCGAATCTGGAGTTACGTCGTTTACGTCCGCGTCGAAATCAATAGGCCCGTACGGCGTACTTAGCCGCAATGCGCACTGGGAAATGTAGTCGCCCGGCGCATGCGCAGTGTCAAAAAACGTCAAAAAACGTGAGGTCAAGCCTCATTTCCATACAACACGCCCCCCTCCAAGTCATTTGAATTAGGCGCCCTTACGCCCGCTCGTTTGAGGCTACGCCGCCGTAGATTGGCAGGTAAGTGGTTTGAAAATCACTACTAGCCTAACTAATTTACGGCGGTGTAGCCTAAACAGACTAGGCCGTCCTAAAGATAAGCCTTTCTACGTGAATCTACCTAACAGTGCCCAACGCTCAGGCATTAATCCTCACAGCTCATAGAAGTTCTACTTTTTGACTGTTTTTGGATGTTTTTGGCCGGCCTATAACAGTCGAAGACTTGGCAATCAAATTCCTAAAATTACGTAAACGCCCAAGCCCAGATGGCCTTTCCGCAACCTATTAGAATAAATTTGTCTCTCTCCTCTCTCCCCTCCTAGTAGGTGCATATAATTTCCTATTGGATGGCCTCTCTTTTTGTACTGAATCCCTAACGGCATCTATCTCAATGACCCCCAAACCCCACACAGATGATTCTGTCTGGTCTAACTTAAGAACTATTTCAATCCTTAACTTGGTTGTCAAAACCCTTGCAAAAATCCTATCCACTCGTGCTAACCCCTATTTTGGTGCTTTAATACACAGAGACCAGGTAGGGTTTATCCCCTCTCGTCAAACTAGACATAACATTTGTTGCACAACTTTCCTGACCTATGCTGCTCGCACGTGTCGTATCCCACCTTGCTTTGTCTCTCTAGACTTCTGTAAGGCCTTTCATACACTCTCCTGGCCTTATTTGAATTTCATCTTACGCCAATGGGGGTTTGGCAAACACTTTTTGCAATGGACTTCAGCATTTTACTGGAACCCTACAGCCTTTGTTTCTTATGCTGGCTTTCGCTCTGATTCCTTTCCTATAGAACGTGGCACAAGGCAGGGGTGCCCACTCTCCCCACTTCTCTTTGCCCTGGCAATTAACTCCCTAGCCCTCCTCATCCACTTGAACCCCAACATTCACGGTATGGAGTTAGGGGGCCTTCAACAAAAGCTCTGACTTTTCTCAGATGACATCCTTGTTTTCATGACCTCCCCCCTAATCTCAGCCCCAACTTCCTAGACACACTCTCTAACTTCGGTAAAATTTCAGGCCTCATGGTTAACCCTCAGAAATCAACAGCTTTCAACATATTGCCGTGCTCTCTCCAAACCTACCTTAGTGAGGTCCTCTCTTTTCCATGGGCAAATAGACACATTCCCTACCCTCCCTACTTAGGAAAGTATCCAGGCCTTTCTTAAAGCAATCTACCGAGCTAGTTTTATGTAAATACGTCGTGACCCGACGCAAACAATGTTTTTTTTTAACGGCGCATGCGCCGTCCGTGGGGGTGTCCCAGTGCGCATGCTCGAAATTAAACCGGAACAAGCCAATGCTTCCGACGGTGATGTCATTCTACGCAAATCCCTATTCGCAAACGACTTAAGCAAACAACGTAAAAAAATCAAATTTCGATGCGGGAACGACGGCCATACTTAACATTGAGTACGCCACCATATAGCAGCTTTAACTATACGCCAAAAAAAGCCAAAAGCAAACGACGTAAAAAAATGCGCCAGCCGGACGTACGTTCGTGGATCACCGTAACTAGCTAATTTGCATACTCAACACGGAATTCGACGGAAACGGCACCTAGCGTCCGGCGGAAAAAATGCACCTAAGATCCGACGGCGTACTCAGACGTACGCCTGTCGGATCGATCCCAGATGCCGTCGTATCTTGTTTTGTAGATACAAAACAAAGATACGACGCGGGAACTTTAAAATTAAGCGGCGTATCAATAGATACGCCGGCGTAATTCTTTTGTGGATCTGCCCCTTTATCTCCAAATATGGAAAGGTTTCTTCACAGTAAGAGCTGTGAAAATGTCTCCAGAGGTGGTTCTGGCTAGCTTGGTAGATTGCTTTAAGAAAGGCCTGGATACTTTCCTAAATGTACATAATATTACTGGGTACTAACATTTATAGGTAAAGTTGATCCAGGGAAAATCTGATTGCCTCTCGGGGGATCAGGAAGGGATTTTTTCCCTTGCTGTAGCAAATCGGAGTATGCTCTACTGTTTTTTTTTTGCCTTCCTCTGAAACTACTGTGGGTATAGAATTGGGTATATGGGATTGTACGATATTTTTTTTTTTATGGTTGAACTAGATGGACTTGTGTCTTTTTTCAACCTGACTAACTATGTAACTATGTAACCTCACAACCCTAATGTCCGAATGGGCCCTGCTACCACTGTCCTGGATGAGCCAAATCACTCTTGTGAAAATACCCATTCTCCCAAAACTCCTTTACCTATTCTGGGTGCTCCCTTTTCCGGGTGCTCCCTCACACTGTCTGCAAATTCTTCAGTGCCACATATCCTTCTTTATCTGGAATAAACTGAGACCCTGACTACCTAAACCTACTCTATATACCTCTAGAATTAGAGGAGGCCTGCGTGTACCAAATTTTCATAAGTACTATTATGCTGCACAGCTGGCCCAGCTCCCAAAATACCATGCCACAGCTGAAACCCCTTTATGGATAACCATCAGTGGACTGTGATCTCCTCTCCACAGCCAATCTCCTCTGGTTGGCCCCAGCCCATCGTAGAACCATCACCAACCCAGTCACGAAAAATAGCCTTGTTATCTGGGATAGACTTAAGATTTGATTTGGCCTCCAGTCCCCTCATAACCGCCTACTCTCTTTTCTTCGCAACCCATCATTCTATCCAGCCTAGTTCTCCCTGACCTCAGTCTCGGCCTGGTCGAGAGATAGCCTTGTAATGGAACATCCCACACTCCACTTGAATCCTTATGTCAGTATATCGCTTCCTAAGTCCTTGAACATGAGACCAATGGATCTGGCTATAGTAACCCCCAAAAACCAGACAACACCAGTCTTGGAGTACATCAGAAACAGCCTGCTTTATTTGAGATCTCACACAAATATATACACCAGGATGACACCCTAGGTGAATTAGAGGCACAGGACAAATTGCTGTCGTTTAGATCAGAAAACGCAATCAACATTATCATAAATATTAACACAGCAAACCTTCTCACATTAGCAGAAGCTAATTACAATTAACAATACAAACAGTGATCTCAGCCTAGTAGGCAACAGACTATAGTAGGAGTAGACTGTCCGGCTCCTATGCAGTTCTAGAGGCCTGTGATCAGCTCTTTATATATATATTGTGACAGTATGCGAGGTGCGATACATGATCATAGGTACATTTCACCTCGCATACGTTCCATTATGAGAGACTGAACCGGAATCCATTCCGGGTTTTACAGCCTTTGGGCCTGGCTAGGATTCCGGTCCGGATGTTTGGGTCCACTGGAGTCCACAATCAGCTGGACTTTAAATGTCCAGGAAGAGAGCACAACAGGGCTCTGGCTTGAAACTCAGGAAGGGACCTGAGTGAGGGGAGCGCTGAGTGCTGGATTGAAAAGGTTTGCTTTACTGCATGTTTTGTGGGTGTCAGGGACTAGCCCCACACTGTATAGAGAGGAGATCCTGTTTGTTTAGTTTAGCGCCGGACGGCAAGGATTTAATTTACTGTTTTGTTTATTTTAATCTGCAAACCGTTTATAAATAAAATCTGGCATCCGCCAGACTTAAAAGAAAGTGCCTGCTTACAGACTGTGATTTCAGAAAAGGTGATCCCCACGAGCTAATCCCTCACACGTGGTGGATTCAGCGGGCACTTTTCTGAAAATGGAAGAAATGTTAAAGGCCCTGCTACAGGCCAATGCAGCCCAGCGGGAAACCAACCGCCAAGTCGCAGAGGCCGCTGCAGCACAACAGGCTGCCCAGCAGGAGATAAACCGCCAAGTCGCAGAGGCCGCTGCAGCACAACATCGCCAAGTCGCAGAGGCCGTTGCAGCACAACACGCTGCCCAGCAGGAGATGAACCGACAGTTCGCCGAAGCTCTGGTGGAACTGAAAAAGGGGTCCGCACCTCCGGTGTTAGCGGAACCAAAGATTGTACGTGCTTCCTACCACCTGCAAAAGATGACACCGGCGGATGATGTTGAGGCGTACATGGCGACTTTCGAGAGAGTCGCTGACCGCGAAGGATGGCCAAAAGAGCAGTGGGCGGGACTATTGGCCCCATTCCTAACAGGAGAACCCCAAAAGGCCTATTTTGACCTAGAACCAGATAAGGCCCAGGACTATGAGACTCTAAAGACAGAAATACTCGCACGCTTGGGTGTCACCATGGCAGTCCGGGCCCAGCGCGTGCATCAGTGGTCCTATTCCAGCAACAAGCCACCTCGGTCACAAATGTTTGACCTGGTCCACCTCACCAGGAAGTGGTTGCAGCCAGAGACTCTGACCAGCCCCCAGATTGTGGAGCGTGTGGTAATGGACCGGTACCTGCGTGCGCTCCCTGCTACCCTGAGAAAGTGGGTCGGACAGGGGGACCCCAACACTGCAGCCCAAATGGTGGACCTAGTGGAGAGGTACAGTGCTACTGAGGACTTGATAAACCCACCTACGCCCCACTTCGGTGTGTCTCGGGGTGCAAGATCTCCCAACGGTTCGGGTAAGACTGTTCCGGGGTTCAAGAGTTTGGGGAGAGTGGATAAGACTGTTGTTACAGCAGATGAGACTGTAGGTCCTAGACCTGGAGACTGGCCAAAGAAGCCAGGAAGGTTTTTGGGACCGTTAAAAGGACTGGGGGTAGGGCAAATACGGTGTTTTCGTTGCCATGCATTAGGCCATATTGCTGCAGATTGTCCTCTAAATGATGAACCTATGCAATGTGATTATGTTGGTAGGGTAAGACGCATTTCTCTGTTTGCACAGGTCGCATGTATTGCGACAAGTCAGTCGCCTTGAAAAACAAATGTGCGTTATTTCAATAGATGGCAAGCCTCTTACAGCCCTGCTAGACTCTGGTAGTGTGGTGACCTTAGTCAGGAGTGCGTGTGTAGACCCCGCAAAACTACACCCCAGTTGTATTGGGGTAATATGCATCCATGGGGACACTCGGGACTACCAGACAGCGGTGGTTGAGGTTGATACCCCCTGGGGCTGTGTAACACATTCAGTGTGGGTGGTACCTTCACTGCTCCATGAAGCCTTAGTGGGGAGAGACTTTCCTAATTTTTGGAAGTTATGGGAGAGTGAAGGGAGGCCCGTAGATAGCGCTCCCCCTACTGGGGAAACACGGGAACTCTCACCAGACCCGTTTTGCCAAAGGGAAGGGCAGGCTGTTGGTGGGATCGAGGAGGCCGGAGATCCTCCACCATTCCCTGCCATGGCTGGGGAACCGGAGGACTTAGAAGCTAGCACCCAGCCTGAGGGTAACGAACAGGAAACCTCGCCTGACCCTGACATGGAGAGTAGCCAAAATGTGGTACCCGACTTGGAGGTCAGGAGGGAGGATTTCTGTACCGAGCAGCTGCGAGAGCCCACCCTCATGAATGCCAGGGAAAATGTTAAGGTGTTGGATGGGGAACCGGTGGATCCTAATTGGGTGGTGTCCTTTCCCTACATGGCAATTAAAAACAATTTGTTATATCGGGTGATAAAACATGGAGAGGAAGAGGTAGAACAGCTACTGGTTCCCAAACCCTTTCGCAGGGTGGTGCTAGACCTGGCTCATGGTCACGTAATGGGGGGACATCTCGGGGTCGAAAAAACCAGGGAGAGAATCACCCAAAGATTCTTCTGGCCCGGTTTGCATGCAGAGGTCAAGGAGTACTGTGAATCGTGCCCCGAGTGCCAAATGTCAGCACCATCGCCCCATTTTCGCAGCCCCCTTGTTCCTCTACCAATAATTGAGGTCCCCTTTGAAAGGATTGGCATGGACCTGGTGGGGCCGGTCGTGAAATCTGCCCGAGGTCACCAGCATATTCTGGTGATCCTGGACTATGCGACTCGCTATCCTGAGGCCATACCCTTGCGTAACACCTCCGCCAAGGTTATTGCCAAGGAATTAGTCCAGGTGTTTAGTCGAGTGGGGATCCCAAAAGAGATCTTGACCGATCAAGGCACCCCTTTTATGTCAAGGGTTACCAAGGAATTGTGTAGATTGTACAAAATCTCCCATCTCCGTACTTCTGTCTACCACCCCCAGACAGATGGTCTGGTCGAAAGGTTTAATAAAACATTGAAGAGTATGTTGAAAAAGGTGGTCGACAAGGATGGGAGAGACTGGGATTTTTTGCTACCATATCTCATGTTTGCCATACGAGAGGTTCCACAGGCCTCCACAGGCTATTCCCCCTTTGAGCTCTTGTATGGTAGGCATCCCAGGGGCCTGCTAGATATTGCTAAAGAAACGTGGGAAGGAGAGGTCAGTCCATATAGGAGCATCATAGAGCATGTCTCCTTGATGCAGGACCGAATCGCAGCCGTTCTGCCCCTAGTACGGGAACATATGGAGCGAGCCCAGGAGGCCCAAAGGAGGGTCTATAACCGGGGTGCCAAGGTCCGTACTTTCAACCCGGGGGACAGAGTGTTGGTACTGGTTCCCACGGTAGAAAGCAAGTTTTTAGCCAAGTGGCAGGGTCCCTTTGAGGTTGTCCAAAGGGTGGGGGAGGTAAACTACAAAGTCTACCAGCCAGGGAAAAGGAAACCACACCAAATTTACCATGTAAATCTCTTAAAGCCCTGGAAGGACCGAGAGACTTTACTGGCCACGTCCCCACTTCCAACAGACCGGATACCCGTGATACCTGACGTTCCCATCACGGATTCCCTGTCCGTAGCACAGCAAAGTGACGTTAGGGCATTCGTGCAGAAAAATAGAGACTTTTTCTCCCCCTTACCCGGACTGACCAACACGATCCAACATGACATAGTGACGGAACCAGGGGTTCGGGTAAATGTAAAACCATATAGAATTCCAGAGGCCCGGCGAGAGGCAGTTGCGGAAGAAATAAAAAATATGTTAGAGTTGGATGTGATCGAGGAGTCTCACAGTGAGTGGTCAAGTCCCATAGTGCTGGTCCCAAAACCTGATGGCAGTATTAGGTTTTGTAATGATTTTAGAAAACTTAACAGTGTGTCCAAATTTGACGCCTACCCGATGCCCCGGGTCGACGAACTTGTGGACAGGTTGGGACAGGCTCGCTACATAACGACCCTAGACCTAACGAAAGGTTATTGGCAGATACCGCTTACTGAATTGGCCAAGGAGAAGACTGCCTTTTCCACTCCTGAGGGCTCGTTTCAGTATAAGCGGATGCCGTTTGGTCTGCACGGAGCCCCTGCATCATTCCAGCGAATGATGGACAAAATTTTGAGACCACATCGCTCGTATGCAGCGGCGTACTTGGACGATGTGGTCATCCACAGCCCAGATTGGGAATCGCACCTGCTCCGTGTACAAGCGGTCGTAGATTCCCTTAGGGAAGCACGTCTCACGGCCAATCCAAAGAAATGTGCCATAGGCCTGGAGGAGGCCAAATACCTTGGGTACATTATTGGCCGGGGGATGGTCAAGCCGCAGACCAATAAGATTGAGGCAATTCAAAAATGGCCCCAACCAGTCAATAAAAAACAAGTGAGGGCCTTCCTGGGCATTACGGGGTATTACAGGCGTTTTATACCCAATTTTGCCACCATTGCCGCCCCCTTGACCGATCTAACGAAGGGTAAGGGGTCGGTCATGGTCAAATGGAACCCCGAAGCCGAGGGGGCATTTCAGAAGTTAAAACAGGCTCTTTGTATGGTACCCGTACTAGTAACCCCGGATTTTAGCCAGGAGTTTGTTATACAGACGGATGCCTCTGAGGTGGGACTGGGGGCCGTACTGTCACAGATCAGGGATGGTGAGGAGCACCCAGTGGTATACCTGAGCAGGAAGCTGAACAAGCACGAGAAAAATTATGCCATCGTAGAAAAGGAGTGTCTCGCCATTAAGTGGGCCTTAGACTCCCTGAGGTATTACCTACTGGGGAGGTCATTTAAGCTGGTCACAGACCATGCTCCCCTGAAGTGGATGTGTGACAACAGGGAGAAAAATGCTCGTGTGACAAGGTGGTTCCTGGCTCTACAGCCTTTTAAATTTGCGGTGGAGCACAGGCCAGGGAAGCTCCAAAATAATGCAGATGCCCTCTCCCGTGTGCACTGTATGGTTGGGTCAAGTGCTCAGCCGCAGGGGCTTGAGCAGAGGGGGAGGATATGTGACAGTATGCGAGGTGCGATACATGATCATAGGTACATTTCACCTCGCATACGTTCCATTATGAGAGACTGAACCGGAATCCATTCCGGGTTTTACAGCCTCTGGGCCTGGCTAGGATTCCGGTCCGTATGTTTGGGTCCACTGGAGTCCACAATCAGCTGGACTTTAAATGTCCAGGAAGAGAGCACAACAGGGCTCTGGCTTGAAACTCAGGAAGGGACCTGAGTGAGGGGAGCGCTGAGTGCTGGATTGAAAAGGTTTGCTTTACTGCATGTTTTGTGGGTGTCAGGGACTAGCCCCACACTGTATAGAGAGGAGATCCTGTTTGTTTAGTTTAGCGCCGGACGGCAAGGATTTAATTTACTGTTTTGTTTATTTTAATCTGCAAACCGTTTATAAATAAAATCTGGCATCCGCCAGACTTAAAAGAAAGTGCCTGCTTACAGACTGTGATTTCAGAAAAGGTGATCCCCACGAGCTAATCCCTCACAATATATATATATATATATATATATATATATATATATATATATATATATATATATATATATATCCTGGGAGATATTGTGGATAAATATTACTGTTATATTTCAGTAACCACCTTCTCATTGTCTATTAAACAGCTGTCCATGATTTTTCTCATTCACCCTGTGCCCCTAATGGACACAGGGTAACTTAAAGGGTCACTAAAGGAAAAACATTTTTTGCTGAAATGACTGTTTACAGGGTATAGAGACATAAAAGTTAACTGATTCCTTTTAAAAATGATTAAAAATAGATTCAATTCAATTATATAATGTACCTGCAGTTTCACTTTCGTGAAAGTGAAACTGGTTTCATGTTTCTGTGAAGTAAAGAGACCCACAGAACAAAAACAAACAAATCCGGGGAAGTTTTGTTTTTAAAATGAATCTGATTGGTTCTGAGGAGTTTTAGACACACAACTTGGACCACAGTGAAAAGCTGCCATGAGATTTTTCATAAGGAGCCAGACAAGCAGGAAGTGTGGAGATCAGAACAGAATTACAGCAACTTCAAAGCAAAAACGAACAATGAGGACATGAAACCAGTACTGCAGTAAGGTAAAGGAAGCTATTTAGCTAAAAAAAATTCCTTTAGTGATCCTTTAAACATAGGAGGTGCATGGGGAGCTGAAACAATGGTTTCCAAGGAATTCTGGGTTCCATGGACCCTCCCGTCACAGGCCTCACCAGGGGGCATCAGATCTTGGCGTCCACCTCCTTCAAACCCTTCTGCGAGTCCTATAACATTTCCTCCTCTGAACTCTTCCGTTTCTTACAAGTGAATTTTTTTTTTACACCATTTACCCCCAGAGGGGGCTCTGATCCCTCAGACTCAGGTTTCACATAGTTTGAATGAGCGTGCAAATCCAACCCCCACAGGAGTGGGATAGTGTCAGAACTGTATACCCTCCTAATTGCCCCAGAAACAGCAAAACCCCCAGAATATGTTAGCAGATGGGAAAGAGACCTCAACCTCGTGCTTGACCATGTTGATTGGTCATCCATCTGGGAGGCAACTAAATCTTCCTCCCCAAACACTGCCGCCCTAGAAACTAACTACAAGGTGCTTACCAGGTGGTACCTGGTCCCCTCTAGAATACACAAATTCCTCCCGCAATACTTTCGCAGTTGCAACGAGGTAAGTACACACCTCCACGTTTGGTGGGATTATTACATAAGTTATGGACGCAATAGGGTCTAATAAAAACCAGGTGGTAAGAAGTGGATCACCTAGGGTGACTTTATCCAATAGTGTCGCCTCTATCTTAGCATGGATTATAGCCTGAGTGATTCTGTGTTTTTCTGCAAGCACACACAAGGAAGAGGATTTCCAAGCTTTCTCTAGGGTCTGCCCCCACACCCCTACACTTTCCCCCTTTTATGTATGTGTGTGTATATATGTATGTGTGTACATACTTTATTTTGTTTAGACCATTTGGCCTAACTCGATCCTTACCGAACTCCATTCATTGTCACAATGTACCTGCTTTGTTCCTATGACACTTACGATATTCCTTGAACTGGAACCTATTCTTTCTCTCTTTCAAATGTTTTTGAATACATAAATTAACAGTTGGTCATGTTGTCTTCCCCCAAGGCACAGTTTGCTCCCAGATGGGGTGCCCAGGGGCGCCCGACGACACATTGTACTTTTCATTCAACATATAGAATTGCTGGAGTTTCACTCGAACATTTGTAGGATAAAGTCTCTGCCACAGACCCTCCTTGGTGAACCTCAGGGAGACACCACTGCCACAGGCCCTCTCTGACTTGTAGTTACGGAGGTAATCCTCTTTGGATATATTACACCTGGATCTCCTTCAACTTGTCGCTCAGGTACCGACTGACAGGTGATCAATCCTTCAGTGTCCGGCTACCTTGATCCCCGGTGGTTTGTCGAGGCCCTATTGGATCGCCAGCCTCTCAATGGCGCTCCTCAGACGGACTCCCTACTGAACAGCAATACAGCTTGGGATCCTCAAAGGTTGGAACCCAGTCGCTCACTGGGTTCCCGTCGCTGTTCAGATGCTCCGGGTCAACATGGTCCCGGAACCAGGAACACCATATCGCCAGGGCGCCGTGATGTGGTCACCCTAAAGGTGGGCGCCACACTGGAAGAAGAAGACCCAGAACTAATGGCGTCTGCCCCATAAATACCCCTCCCCAGCATTCACAGTGAGGCCAAACCCTCCCTATTGGCCGCTGGGAAAGAGCACCCAAACCTTGACTCCACTGCTGCCACCTGCAGCACCAGGGTTGGAAGAACAGTCCAATGCAACAGAATAGCCTACAGCACAGCCAAGCTGAGACAGAGACCCTGTTTTGCACTTAACAATTTGGATCAGAGTTTAACTACACTCTGATCTCCCTTAAATTTAACTAGCACCGGTACTATAAAGTACCCAGGCGCTACATGTGTATTGGAACAAAACAAAAAAAGGGAGGAAAAAAAGAAAATTGGACATAATGTCACACAAAACTCAAAAATGGGCTGGTCAAAATTCTTGGCACCCTTAACTTAATATGTGGTTGCACACCCTTTGGAAAAAATAACTGAAATAAATCAGTCGCTTCCTATAACCATCAATAAGCTTCTTACACCTCTCAGCCAGAATTTTGGACCACTCTTCCTTTGCAAATTCCTCCAGGTCTCTATTATTGGAATTTACGCCTTTTTCCGAACAGCAATTTTAAGATCCCTCCACAGGTGTTGAATGCAATTTAGATCTAGACTCATTGCTGGCCACTTTAGAACTCTCCATCACTTTGTTGCCATCCATTTCTGGGTGCTTTTTGACGTATGTTTGGGGTAATTGTCCTCCTGGAAGACCCAAGATCTCGGAAGCAAACCCAGCTTTCTGACACTGGGCTCTACAGTGCCACCCAAAATCCTTTGGTAATCCTCAGATTTCATGATGCCTTGCGCACATTCAAGGCACCCAGTGCCAGAGGCATCAAAACAACCCCAAAACATCATTGAACCTCCACCATATTTCACTGTAGATACTGTGTTATTTTCTTTGTAGGCCTCATTCCGTTTTTGGTAAACAGTAGAATGATGTGCTTTACCAAAAAGCTCTATCTTTGTCTCATCTGTCCACAAGACATTTTCCCAGAAGGATTTTGGCTTACTCAAGTACATTTTGGAAAACTGTGGTCTTGCTTTTTTATGTTTCTGTGTCAGCAGTGGGGTCCTCCTGGGTCTCCTGCCATAGCATTTAAATGTCGACAGATAGTTTGCGCTGACACTGATGCTCCCTGAGCCTGCGGGAATGCTTTAATTTCTTTGGAACTTGTTTGGGGCTGCTTATCCACCATCCAGACTATCCTGCTTTGCAACCTTTCATCAATTTTTCTCTTCCGTCCACGCCCAAAGAGATTAGCTTAAGTGCCATGGGTTGCAAACTTCTTGATAATGTTGCGCACTGTAGACAAAGGCAAATCTAGATCTCCGGAGATGGACTTGTAACCTTGACATTGTTGACATTTTTCCACAATTTTGGTTCTCAAGTCCTCAGACAGTTCTCTTCTCCTCTTTCTGTTGTCCATGCTTAGTGTGGTACACACAGACACACAATGCAAAGACTAAGTGAACTTCTCTCCTTTTTATCTGCTTTCAGGTGAGTTTAAAGGAGCATCACATGCTTGAAACAATCTTATTTATCCACAATTTTGAAAGGGTGCCAAGAATTTTGACAAGCCCATTTTTGGAGTTTTGTGTGACATTATGTCCAATTTACTTTTTTTCCTCCCTTTTTTTGTTTTGTTCCAATACACACAACAGGAATAAACATGTGTATAGCAAAACGTGTTACTGCAATACTTTTCTGTGAGAAATACTTGATTTTCTGGAAAAATTTCTGGGGTACCAACAATTTCGGCCATGACTGTAGTAGAGGGCAGCAGTTCCCTACACTCTTTTATCATTTTTGGGTTGTTTACTGTTCAGTTAAAATTGACCCATTTTCATCAAAAACTTTAAAACCATAGATGCATGCAGCTCTGCATGTTGATATATAAATACTTTCCATGTATATGTAATTTGAATTTTTTTTTGTGAACTTAAATTTCTATTTACTGAATATCCTGGTTGTCACGATCAGGGGTCTGGCCCGAAGACCAATTGCTACAGCAGTGGCAGGACAGGCATACAGGCAGTCACTTCTGGCAGATGACACAGGCTCCCCTGAGGTGCAGAGTGTAAGTACTAGCTGGTTTGCCCCAGAGCTCCTGATGGTGGAGATAGATTTAGCTGCAAGCTAGTACCAGGTCGCGGTCCTCACGTTTGCCCCACCAGGGTGTGAGCAAGCCGGGGTCCAAAAGCGGATAAACAGACAAGGATGAAACAGCAGCGTGGTCAGTAAACAAGCCAGGGGATCAATCACGAGTGGCTGCAGGTTGAGATCAAGCAGTAGAGTAGTGAAAGAACAGGCTGAGGGTCAAACACGGGTGGTTGCAGATTGTGATCAGGCAGTTGAGTAGTCCAGGAACAGGCTGAGGGTCAAACACGGTTGGTTGCAGGTCCAAATGGCAGCAGGAAAGACAACAGCAAGGCACTGGCAGGGAAGGCAGGATATTCTGGCAACCAGGAAGTGCAGGGACATGGCTCAAATCAGGAAGTTCATTGGAGGAGCAAAGGGTTCAAGGTTCAAGGTAAATAAGATTCAAGACAGGATCATTCAAGTAACTATCCAAGGTTCTAACACTGTTTTTTTTTTAGACACTGGTGACATAGCCAGTGCTTTCCAGCTGTCTCTTGGATGTGCCTTCCAAGGAGATCTTGCGAGTAAAATGTAAGATCACGAGAAATCTTAGAGGAAAAGTCTTTTTTTTTATACATTGCCATGGTTTCACTAAATGTGAGGGTTGGGTAGCATAATAATTCTCACATTTCTAAAGCCTTGGCGACATATAGACAATAACAAACCATGTCAGATCCCACAGATGACTTCTACTTTTTAAAGTAGGCATGGTGTATCGCCACCCCCCGAAGGAGCTGCTTGGTGAATTTGGATTCTCTGATGCCTGCCTCAACTCCAAGAATGACCTCAGCCCCTCTGGCACACCTGGGTAAATAAAATTACTGCAAACACATTTAAGGACACACGTGGAAAATACTGTAATTCTGGCTGTGGATTATCACCAAAAACAGACACACACACCTGGTAGCCATAAACAAATTGAATATATTATCACGGTTTAAAGCATATGGAAACTTACAACACTGTTAAACCTTGAGCTTTTAGGCTGGACTTCTCCTAAGGGTCACAGGAGGGCAATTCGTTTTGCACTCCTGGGACCCGTTTTCAGCGGAGAGTGGTCTGAAGTCCGCTCTCCGCTCACATCACCAGGATCAGTCAAGGCAACGCGCCATCCCGACTTCCGAAGTCTGGATACGACAGCTACCTGGACTAATGCCTGTCTCAGCCTCTCAACGAGAGGCTGAGACAGATGCTCCCTGCCCCTACACAGCTCGGTGCAGCGCAGGAGAGATGCTGACTGACAGTCAGCAGCTCTCCACTCAGGGAGGAGTGAAAACCGAGCCATCGTCGATGTTTGATGGCTTGGTTCTCAGTGCAGAGACGCCGGGGGGCAGCTGAAGCATCGGTCTGATGCTGCATCCACCTAGGTAAGTATGATTAGCAAAAAAATAAATAAAACCCATACTTCTTTTTTAAGAAATCCCATCCCATGTCTTCATCTCTTTCCTCCTCAGATTATGTTTCTCACAATCAGGGATGTTGTAGGTGTATGGTACTTACCTCTTTCACAAGGACACGCTCACTCCAGACTGGTCAGTCTAGGTTAAACAAGGGCTGTCAAATCTACACACTTCCATGACCTTAAAACATTCTGAAATAGCAAACATTAAATTCGAAAAGTATAACATTCAGATAAATCAGTATGTCTGCCCCTAATATGTGACTTGCAGGTAAACACATTAATAAGACATTTATTTTCTTTAAATTAGCATGCTTTTCAGGATGTATAATGAGCATCTTCATACAAATCACAGAGCTTGTGTCTGGCAGTAGTTATCTGGATTACACAAATGCAAGGCAAAGGCAAATCAGTGTCAGATCCAGTTTCTCTTCTTACTGAATCAGTTTAAGCTACTTATACAAATTACCGTGCTGTAATACACAGGGACTTGTACTACTAGACAGGTGGTGCTGCACACATGACACAGAACGTACGTAGATAGCAGTTACTCAACTTGAGCAACTTGAAATACTTTCAGCCCAAGGAGGAAGAAATCAAAGGAAGCTTTGTACATTAGTCTTGACAGTCCATTTTTGTAAAGTACCAGATAATGAGGCATTACTTACATAAACTACACACAGCTGCAAATTCTAGTTATAATTTTAATGGTGCTTCCCCAAATTAGTCTGTACAATATACACTATGAAACTCATTGGTGTGGTTTATTCAACTTATTTCACCCACTGAGGCCCTGTACACACGATAGAACACGAAATCTCCCAGCGAACATTTCCGATGAAAACGGTCCGCGGACCGTTTTCATCGGAAATGTTCGCTGGGAGATTTTGGTCTGATGGCTGTACACACCATCAAACTGAAATCCCCGCAGACAGACAGCACGGTGACGTGGCGGTGACGTTGACGCCGCCACGTCACCAAACCAGGAAGTAAAATACTTCCACGCATGCGTCGAATGGATTCAACGCATGCAGGAGATTTCTGTCCGCTGGTTACGTGTACTAACCAGCGGACATGTCGGACGGACGGGTTTCCAGCAGACAAGTTTTAAAGCATACTTTAAAACTTTTAACTGCTGGAAACCTGTCTGCTAGGCTGTACACACTGTTCGGTCGTGTGTACAAGGCCTCAGATGTTTCTGTTCTGAGAATGATTTTTGATCAGTTTATAATATCTAATGTCTCACCACTTTGCACATCACAGTGCATATCCACTGCTTAAAGCTATTTTTGCATAGTTACATTGTTCCGCCTTGGATTAATGTAAGTCTATATAGTTACATAAAAAATGTGAAAAACATTTATACTAAAAGTATAACTATCACGCGCTACTTAAATAAACATATAAATTGCAACCAACACAACAGAATAGATCGATTCTGCAAGAACAAACAAATAAAAACACAAAGTGTAGCGCTAAATATATGTGGAAGAGAAATTGGATATATTGAAAAATATCCAATCATATATGTCCATATATTGAAGACTGATAATCCCCAAATAAAGATAAAAAAATGATAATAAGTCTCTATTGGATGATAAAATCAGAAACAGTTCAGAAATTGGTGAAAAACACAGTGACTGGTCTCCGCAAATGAAAAATGAAGTAAATCCACCACCGAAATGAATGGAGGCTTACCGGAATCAGTGGACCCAAAATAGGCTTATACCTAATGGGTCATGCAGGCTTGTAACTGATGGTATCCAGCTCTCAGCATGAGGGTGAATTCCAATGCAGACAGTGGTTGTATCAGGGAAGGGAACAACTTGAGGTCAACTTTTAAGGGCTCGGATCCATACGGAAGGTTCAAACATTCAGTTCAAAGTAAAGGATGAGGAAGAAGGCAAAGATGCACATAGTGTAAATCCGTTTTAAAAATTTTACTTGGCAGCAAATTAAAACAATATTACACTCACATTTTCAGCAGTTGTATCGGGCATAAAAACAGTAAGCAGTAATGTCAGCAGGTTCCCGACGCGTTTCGATCTAATCGATCATCATCTGGGGTGCTGACATACTGCATATAAGACCCTTATATAAGACAAACACCCCCCTACCTCAACAGTGGCTCCACGTGCGGAATCCTGATTGTGAATTGCTCATTTCCAGGTATGTAGAGGAATGGCGCCGGCGTGCGCTCCAAGCCTCACTATAGTAAGTAAAAAGGCTGGAACGCTACATCCGGCTTTGTGGCCAATCAAAATGCTCCAGAATGCGTCCATCCTAGGAAGGTAAGCGGACATGTGCGTCTGCCCCGCCGGCGTGCGCTCCAACCATGCGCTCCACGCCTCGGGCTGGGTGTATGACGCTAGCGTGCGTTCCAAAACTAGTACCGCAGCGTGCACCGCACGGAAGTAACTAGGAACATGGCTTCCAATTAGATGAGCCCGTCTCATGTTGCCTAGCTACAACGTGACAGTATTGGCGTGCGCCTCAAAACAAAGGGAAATAAGAATGCGCGTCCTCGCCAATGAAACAAACGAGTGCCATCTAGGGGCCAATGATGGAAACGACAGCCATAAGCTAAATGTAATAAAAAGGTGTCTAAATAAAAAAATTTAATAGATCAAAAAAATCTTATATAATTGACCCATGACCCTTAATATTCCATCCAAGTGAAAAATGCACCACTATATAAAAATCGTCTCATTGTAAATCAATAAGACAAAAAGAGGTATGGGGAAAAAATTGTAATAAAATAAAAATAAAAATAAAAGATTATTTTAATTAGAATGTCATGGAGAATGATCAATCCAAGTTAAAAGTGAAAAAATTAAAAATATATATTTGCGCCCAACCATATAGGGACATCTACCTTCCAATAATAAGATTTTCTAGAAAATGTATACAAATCCCCTTGTGACAAGTAGAATTTAAATAATAATTTAACAGCAAAACGACATTATTTAAATGTCATATGTATGACAAAGACCCGAATTTTGGAGGGGAATCAAAAATAAATAAAGTGGAGCCACTGTTGGATATGGAGTGCGTTACAACAGTAAGTTAAGATTGGTTGATAAACGCATTTATGTCCCACTCTACATTAAGGCCGTGTGGGACATATGTGCGCATGTCGTATATCCAATAGGCCTCAAGGCGAGATACCCCTCTAGTCTTGGCTCCTCCCCTCCAAGGTGCCACATATTTATCGATAATGAGAAACTGGGAACCAATAGGGTTGCGATCATGGCATTCCCTATAATGTCTAGGGACTGTGTGTTTCGTGCCACCGCCAATAATCTTCGCAACATGTTCACCTACCCGCACGGAAAAAGCACGTATGGTACGACCAGGAAACAGACCGGGAAACAGTACGTTGGTCGTACCATACGTGCTTTTACCGTGCGGGTAGGTGAACATGTTGCGAAGATTATTGGCGGTGGCACGAAACACACATTTCCTAGACATTATAGGGAATGCCATGATCGCAACCCTATTGGTTCCCAGTTTCTCATTATCGATAAATATGTGGCATACTCGTTGCTGTTATGTGAGTGTATATTTGCTTTTATTGATTAAATCATAAAGATTTTATGCTATGGAGGCTTCCCTTCCTTTATTTGTCATTTGAGAGACATTGTTTTAACCTTATGAGCCGTCGTGTATGGGACTGGAACAGCAGGCTGTCTGTAGGAGCATTACACTTAGGCTTTTATACAAGCCTTCTTAAGGTAAGGGGCTGGAACACACTATCTGCTAGACACTGTGGGAAGCCTGACGTTGGTATTTACAAGCAGGTATGCACGCTCAGCATCAAGCACTGAAGTATTGATTCATGGATTTGTTGAAGCACTTTTGCACTTAAGAACTATTATTTATTGATCTGTTTGGACTTTTTAATATTTTTGCACGCTTTGTGCACCGGACACGTTCAACATTACACCTGGTTTCGTTTGATTCTTTGGTGGATCATTTGGAATATTATTTCACGTTAGAATTATTATATATTTTTTTATGCCCACCTGTGCATGTTATTAATTTTATTTTCCAGGCATTTTGTCTACTATTTTTGGGACATTTTTTTCACCATCTATTCACAGAATATTGCACTATGCACTTTTAATTGGATGAAGCATTTTATGGAATATCACATTTTATTGCATCCTTTATATATTTGCCATTCTTTTGTATACTTTTTATGGTGATTATATGGTTTATTTATTAACATTGTGCTGAGATTGGCACCTTTGTTTACCTGTATTAGGTATTTATTATTTACCACTCTTAGTACCCTCCACATTATTCCTTAATGTTGGGTGGTATTCTTGTATGTATTTAGAGTGGAACATATTTAGACCCACAGCTGGTGGCGGATTGATTCATTAAGTCACCTGGATTTATTTTCTTTGTCCTCAGTGAAATTTTTTTCAACAGGAATTGTATTTTAATTTTTAATACTATAGTTTTCGGCAAGCGCCATTACACCCACCCTTGTTATAGTAGTGTACATTAAGACGGCTCTAATTCACTTCAATTGAATTTGTCATGTCGCGCGACTTGGGGCGACACAAGTCGAATTCCAAGTCGCGGTAGTATGAACCGCCACTAATGGTCCTGTAATCTATAATGAAATTGTTTTTTTGCCACTTTTTTTGCCTCTTTGTAATGTTTTTTTTTGTGAGCTCCTGAACCTCCAATAGTTGCTCACATACACTGCTCTATACACATTACACTTCTCACAATCCATAGTCTCTAATCCATCTCAGGGGGGCTATGTTCCCACATAAAGTGGGCCCATGGAGAACGAACATAGCCATCCTTTAAAGCATAAGTTCACCTTTACAAAAAAAATACTACATTTACATTTCTATGCAGGTAAAAATATAAGCATTTTATTGCATCTGCTGAAACCACGGACCTGCAGACTGTCTGTGTTGCTGTCTGCCCGTACCTTGTACAGGCAGGCAATTACACTCTGGCAGGAAGCTCAATAAACTACCTAGAACGATCAACAGCTCCCTGGTAGTTCATTGAGAACTACAAGCCCACAGCTGAAAAGGTTGTCTGTACTCGTAGTTTTTACATTCACAGAACTCTGCGATTGAATGACGCAGCCGAGTGGGCAGAGCCACGTTTTTTGAGATTAGGACAGCGAGCAAGGGGAGAAGATCCCCCACTCACTGTCAAGACAGGGAAGGGTGTCGGAGCCAGTGCATTTGTAACATGTTATGGGTCTAACTCATAACATGTTACAAAAGGTGAACTTATCCATTTAGAGGAAGTCGGATCACAGCATAAAATAAAAGGAATGTGAAAATTTGGAGAAGGCTGAGAATATATACTTGAATAGAGTGTAGTGTATTAGCAGCTGGTTATTGAGGACAATACTGAGGACAATGTAGAATATTGGACTGACACTCACTCAGGTTTGCTGGTTAGACATTTATTTATTTATTTTCATTGAAATATTGCTTTATTTGAAACCTTATGTGGCCATCAGTACAGTAGCATGTCTCTTCTTTTTTTAAACTTTAGTTTCACTCTAAATGTGATTCTAATCAGAACATTTGTTCAGCCGGTGGGCAAAGTTGATAGATTCCCTGTGTTTTTAGCCACATAATGCTGGATATGTTCTTATGATAAAGGCTTGTGAAGAACTAGGCATATGAGTTAAACCCATAACAATAATACCTCTACATTTTGTAAATTTAACCTTTAATCACTGAATATTTGACATAAATAAAAATAAGGAAACAATATTAACATGTCACTTGAATAGGTCTGAGTAAAATATGAAAAATATGACTATTTTTCCCCCTTTAATACACAAAATGTGAAATAATTCATCATTGTTCCTGGGAAACTGCAGAAAAAAATAGGATCTAATATTTCTGAGAGGAAAAAAAAAAGGAATTAGGATTTTGTTTTCTTCGACCAACCCCAGTGCTATTTCTGTGAGCGCCAGTAATGAACCAATGTTACAGCAGACTTTGATGAATAACCACAAATGCCCTGTGTGAACCTTGTGTCATATACAATTTGTTTCATCATTTCTAGAGCATCCAACAAAAATTAAATGCTGTGACCATATATCATAGTTTCCTGGGCAGTTGAAAGCATTAATGCTGAACTTAACAATGATAGATAAAAACACCTAAGGAGATTTAACAAAAAAACTCTTACATAATGCTGTGCTTTTGGCTTTTATATATCGTATATTTTTCTTCAAATAGGGTTTAAATGTATGCTTTGCAAACATATTACGGATCTATAGATAATAATGTAAAATTTCAAACTAAAGTTTTGTTTTATTTTTTAAGGGTGGATACAGTGCCGTAAACATCAGTTATGTTTAATGGTGTATATTCCATTACCTACGGGTGACTATTGTCAGGGCCGTCTTAATATCACCATGGGCCCCTGGGCAAAGTAATGCTCTAGGGCCCCTACAATGGAGAGAGTGCAGGTAAACAGACATCAAGTAGGTAAGAGGCACCTTTTGGGGCACTCTGACCCCTCTACACCCCATATATCCCCCAGCACTCTGACCCCTCTACACCCCAGATACCCCCTTAGCACTCTGACCCCTCTACACCTTAGATATTCCCCGCAGCACTGTAAGATACCCCTTGTATTGTGACCCCACTACATCCCTGATACCCCCTACACTGTGGCCTCTCTACATCCCTGATAACTCTAGCACTATAGGGGGATATCTGGGGCGTAGAGGGGTCAGAGTGCTGGGGGGATATCTAGGGCATAGAGGGGCCATAGTGCTGGGGGGTTATCTGGGGTGTAGAGGGGCAATAGTGCTGGGGAGGCATCAATCTAGTAGATATATTATATGGACATCTTTGTTACTTTATGTATGTAGTATTTTCCCACAGTTTCTTTGCTGTACAGAATGATTGTTCATGTAGTTAATGCGGAGCTCCCCCCAAAAGGTGCCTCTTACCTACTTGATGTCTGTTTACCTGCACTCTCTCCATTGTAGGGGCCCCAGAGCATTACTTTGCCCAGGGGCACTCTGACCCCTCTACACCCCAGATACCCCCTTAGCACTCTGACCCCTCTACACCTTAGATATTCCCTGCAGCACTGTAAGATACCCCTTGTATTGTGACCCCACTACATCCCTGATACCCCCTACACTGTGGTCTCTCTACATCCCTGATAACTCTAGAACTATAGCCACCCAACCATTGCTACCCCTATACACCCCAGATCCCCCCTCAGCATTTTTTCCCCCATACACCCCCATACACCAGCACCATTATTCCATTCATGTAGTACCCCCTTTTCCAGTGGAGATACAGTGCATGTTAACTATTGGCTCTGTGCCCACCTCCAGCACTGCACTCACCTATACCAATCAAGCAGGCAGAAGGAGGGGCGGAGGAGGGAGCATGCTTCTGGGCATTCCAAGCCCTTCAGTGAAAACAGTGCTGGACAGCTGGGCTCACCATGACACCATCCACAATGCTACTTCCGCAGGTGGGCTCTCAGTGCTGCTGCCGACTCAGCAGCTCCCACTCCAGCTCCTACCCTGCAGCCTTCGAGTCCCAAGCATTCAAGCTGCATGGGGCAGGGTCAGAGCATCACTGGCACTCTGGCCCTGCCCCTTCCTGCTGGCTGTAAAATAATAGGTATCGTTCTGCACAGCACGGCGCACAGCTGCCAGCCTGCCTCCCCTGTGTATCTATCACTCTCAGTAACATCATGGGGCCCCCATTTTCGTGGGCTCAAGGACCAGCTGCTTTGGGGAAGTGTCATTAAGACAGCCCTGGCTATTGTACCACCCCATAGCCACCAGATATTGCCCTGAGCGGCTGTCCTTGAGCACTGCCCACCCACTGCCTTTTGCCCTCATCAACATCCACATAACTCATATTACTTCACTTCCATAATGCATTGTGTTCTGTGAATGAATGATGGAATCTTGTTGCTCCACCGCCCATTGACAGTGCATTGTGGGTGTAGTGCAGATTCACAAGTTCTGTGCATGGTGGAGATGGCAGAAGGTGGTAGCGGGCAGATGGTGCAACTTTTCTCTGTAGCAGAGGCTGCAGTTAACTCTCACAGTGCTGGAAGACAGCCATATCCGGTAGCTCTAAAGAAGCAGAGCAGGGAAGTTTTTAGCAGATATAATGACTTTTTCAGATGGGTGCTAACATCCTTAGCCCATAATTGTCAATCTGCATTTAGGGCTGCTAACCCTAGCAGTCGCATGGCTGTCAAATTGGGACATGCTGCTGTGTGCATTCAGCTGCTGCACGCCATTGGACATTAATAGACTGCCTGCATGGAAAACATGGCAGCTAAAGCCACATAAACAAAGTAAACAATCATGAGGCCTTGCACATATTAATGTGTATTATAAGTACTGTTGTGATGGATGTGCTAAAATGAAAATTTTATTTTGTGTTATGATTAGAATCACTGAAATGTTTCTCTTTCCTATATTCCTTATACTGTTTATTTGTTTTTATACGCATTATGCATATGTATGTATGGGAATGATCAATACTGCTTATTTTCCTTGAGGATTTTATATCAGATATTGTTTTAAAGTAATGAACTCAGCATTGAAAATACAGAGGATTATTATCAAGAGCAGATGCTGTCATCCTCCATTTTCCCCTCATGTTACAAATGTTTCCTCCGGCCCTTCCCCCTACTGCATTCCTAAATGGCTTCACTTCAAAACCCCCCTCCTTGTCTGCTTTACTGAGAGAACTTTTATGCCACGAGGACAAGAAGAACATGGAACAGGAAACCATCCCTATATGAACTGACCAATGAGGGCTTCACGTCAAGGACAAGCCACACAGGGTGGGTGGGTGAATGGGTGTGTATGTATAATGTGAACCAATCAAATGCATGTATTTGTGATTCTGTGGTTTTAATAAAAGAGCCAGCAGGCTCCAGGCACTCCCTCTGTTGGGACTGAGCTGAGAAAAGGTGAGGATGTGAAATCTCTCTCTGGTTTGCATGCTCTCATCTTATTAATTTGAATCAAACGGCAGAATGGGTAATCCTGAGGTTGTATCAGGGCCTCATCCACATCACTGTGTCCCCAAAAAAATCTTTATCTTTAGCTTTAAGCATCAGAGGTAACACAAAAGTTTTGCTTAAAGCAGTAGTAAACTGCAGTTGAGGGAAAATAAAAAAAATCCCCTGCAAGGCAATGTCATAATGTGCTAGTATGCATCACATACTAGCACATTATGGGAAACGTACCTCAAAACGAAACCCTCCAGTGCCACGCTGTCACCACTGAGAGGGCTTCCATCTTCCCTGTTCTTCCTTCCAGGTTCGCGGCCTCTGGCTACATGAGTGGCCGGAGGCGCAATGACGTTTGCAGCATGTGCTCTGAAAGGTCCGGCACTGTATGTGAGTGCATGCGCAGGTAATGTCACCAGCTGAATGCACTCTGAATATTTCCTAAACAGTGCAAGATAAGGTGATATTTACAGAACTTACAGGTAAGCCTTATTATAGGCTTACCTTTGGGACAAGTGGTAGAACAGAGTTTACTGCCACTTTAAGTTAAGATTTTGGCTTTCATTAATTATTTTGCCTACTATCTGTATTCTTACTTCAGAAATCTTTTTTACTTCCTGTCTCATTAGTAACATAGGAACTCACCAGTTCTTATATAATGTCAAATTGTTTTTTTGGAATTTCTTTGGTTAAATGACAGTTCTCATTCCACCCTCAGGACCTGGAATGGGTTGTACCATCATGATAAAAACACATTTTGCAGTTTCAGTTTTAAAAATAGGTAAGTAATTATAAAGCTTCCCGGCGACACAGGTGCCAATTCCTTCAATGCACAGTCACCGCTGGATGCAATGTATCCCTGCACGTGGCGCGTTAACTTCAAAACTACAATAGAGAGTCTATCAGATCCACCTTCCTGCGATACATTTATTATATCATTGGGCAGGCGCCCTTCTCACTCAATGAGGTCTCCGGTACGCTCCGTCTGTAGTGTCCTGGTTCTCGGCCTCTCCGCAACTGTCAGTCTCTGATCCTCCGCACAGCTGTCACAAAGTGCTGGTGGACAAGCGAGACTGGTTGCCGTGGAACGTAGGCCAAACACTGCATCAAGGATCCCCCTCAGGATAGGCGATCCGCGTTGGTGACTGTAGGCCCAGGCTTCTGAGGCCTAGGCGCCATTGAAGCAGGCCTTGGCACAGGCTTCCTGCTTGCTAGAAGTTGCCGTCCCAAGAGACTGGATGCAAGCCTCCCTTTCCTTTAAGTAGCTTCTCCTAGAAGGCTGTGCGTGATGCAATGTACTTTGGGTAGCACAGTAGCACTGTGGGCATTGTAGTCCATTAAACTCCCAAGGCAATGGAGTCTTTATCTCCCTGTACTTCAAGGTCCATAATTCATTGTTGTAATGTAATGAAACCAAACAAGTGGCTGCAGTATAACAACTGACCACCGGAGGGAGCTGAGTTCCTTCTCAATCACAAACTGTTGTCTATTAGCTACGTTGCAAGGTGACACCTTGCTACATACAAATCACACCTCAATTTTTTTTTAATAGGATGGGTGGTAGTGTGCATAATGCAGCAGAATCTAAAGTACACTGGTTAGTCATATCTATGTATTCACAGGATTGAACCTCTAACAGTGGCAGCCACTCCCCATCTATCACACTGCAAAACCAGCAAAGATACATTTATTATCAGTGATCAAATATGAATATTTTCAGACTGCTTTAAAACAGCATTTCTGAAACATCCTTGTTCCAGCCTACACACTAGTTTCCCATGACCCCTCAGTCTCACTTCTTACAAACTTCATCTGTGAACTAAAATACTGTTAAATATGACTAAAAAATAGACGTTTTATGCAAATTTTAAACGATCTATAACAAACATTTAAAAAATATTTAAAACTCAAAATATAAAATCATTTAACCTCCAGAAGATTTACCCCCTACAAAACCAGGCTATTTTTTTGCGATACAGTACTGCGTTACTTTAACAGACAATTGTGTGGTTGTGCGACGCTGTACCCAAATAAAATGTATGTCTTTTTTTCCCACAAATAGAGCTTTCTTTTAGTTGTATTTGATCACCTCTGCGGTTTTTACTTTTTGTGCTTTAAACAAAAAAAGACAGACAATTTTGAGAAAAAAAACAAACAATGGGCTTTATTCAGTAAGAGTTACTCCGGCGTATCAGTCGATACGCCGTCGTAACTCTGAATTTACGCCGTCGTAAATGTAAGCGTATTCTGGAAACCAGATACGCTTAAATTAGGCTAAGATACGAGCGGCGTAAGTCTCTTACGCCGTCATATCTTAGGGTGCATATTTACGATGGCCGCTAGGTGGCGCTTCCGTCGTTTTCGGCATAGAATATGCAAATGACCTAGATACGCCGATTCACAAACGTACGTGCACCCGGCGGTATTTTTTTTACGTTTGCGTAAGGCTTTTTCGACATAACGTTGCTCCTGCTTCTATGTGGCGTACGCAATGTTAAGTATGGACGTTGTTCCCGCTTCGATTTTAATTTTTTTTACGTCGTTTGCGTAAGTCGTTCGCGAATAGGGCTGGACGTAATTTATGTTCACGTCGAAACCAATACGTCGTTGCGGCGTACTTGGGAGCAATGCACACTGGGATATGTACACGGACGGCGCATGCGCCGTTCGTAAAAAATGTCAATCACGTCAGGTCATCATACATTAACATAAAACACGCCCCCCTTCCACATTTGAATTAGGCGGGCTTACGCCGGCCCATTTACGCTACGCCGCCGCAACTTACTTTCTGCTATAAAACATATACAATGTTTTATATGAATCAATTGAAGCCAATATGTATTCTACTACATATTTTTGGTAAATAAAAAATCCCAATAAGCATATATTGATTGGTTTGTGCAAAAGTTATAGCGTCTACAAACTATTGGATTTTTTTATTTATTCATTTATTTTACTAATAATGCTGGCGATCAGCGACTTATAGCGGGACTGCGATATTGCGGCGGACAAATCGGACACCTAGCTGACACTTTTGACTACCAGTGACACTAATACAGTGATCAATTCTAAAAAAATACGCACTGTCACTGTACTAATGACACTGGCTGGGAAGATGTTAACATCAGGGGCAATCAAAGGGTTAACTGTGTGCCTAGCCTGTGCTTTCTCACTGTGTGGGAGGTGCCTTGAGTAGGGGAAGTCATTGATCCATGTTTCTGATTTGCAGGAACACAAAATCAATACCTCCCTGCTGACAGAACGGCAGACTGCATTATTTACATAGCAGACTGCCATTCTGCCTCTGTACTGTCTAATCAGTGAGTGCTGGTGGACATCGAGTCCACGGTACCCGCTGCTGGGCTCCAGCTGTGTGTAATCACAGTGGAAGGGGGTTGCTGGCGGTGCGTGCGCACGCCCCAGACCCATAAATGTTAGATCAAGTACTAGGTACATGATCTGGCACAGAGTGGCCACCCTGCCACACTATATGTATGGTGGGTGGTCCGCAAGTGGTTAACAAAGTACAATGACATAATGTGCACAAATGCTGTTAAAGCTGCACCTCCATACCAGTCTATGCCTCCATCTGTTCATTCTGTTTTGTCCATCTGACAGCTCCATATCTGCCCTTCATTCTCTTGGCTAACATCAGCCACCTTCTTTTCAATTTCCGCCCACTCTGCATCTTTTTCACCTATTAAGTCCACTTAATCTACCATTTCTCCATCAGCTCCATTTCCATCTACTTGCATCTGCTTACTCTATTTCCACCACTGTGTCCACAATTTCTGCTCCATTCGCACCCGTTCTGTCTTTTCCATTCATGCCCACTCTGTCTTCCTCCTTTGCACATGTTCTCTCCACTCAATCTGCCACTCTCTTTATAGGTTCGGTTCCTGCTTTACTGCTTTGCTTTACTCTTTGCTCCATTTCTCAAACAGTGTCTACTCCATTCCCACCCATTCAGTCCCATTCAGTTTCCATGCACTCTCTCTACTCCATCTTTGCCCACTTTTCCTGAATTACCATTGGCCTACTCCTATGTTTTATCCCGTTCTCACTCAAGCAACTCCATCCTTGACCAGTCTGTGACTTCCATTGTTGCTACTCTTCCTTGATCACTTTCTGTCCTCTCCAATTTCCACCCAGCCTGCTCTTCTTCCACCAACTCTGTCTTCTCTATCTTCCACTGACTCACCTCCATCTTTTACCAACCTGTCTTGCTCCATTTCCCACCCACTTAACTGATCTATCTCTCACCCAATCTGCCAGCCCCCTTTCCAACCAGTTGATCTTCTGCTTACTCAGTCAGTTCCATCTCTCAATTACCTTTCTCACTCTATCTTCTACATACTCCACCTTCCACCCACTTTGTCCACTCCACCTTCCACCCTCTCTGTCCACTCCACCTTTCACCTACTCTGTCCACTCCACCTTCCATCCTCTCTGTCCACTCCACCTTCCACCCTCTCTGTCCACTCCACCTTCCACCCTCTCTGTCCACTCCACCTTCCACCCTCTCTGTCCACTCCACCTTCCACCTACTTTGTCCACTCCACCTTTCACCTACTCTTTCCACTCCACCTTCCACCCATTCTATCCACTCCACCTTTCACTTGCTCTGTCCACTCCACCTTTCACCTACTTTGTCCACTCCACTTTTCACCTACTCTATCCACTCCACCTTCCACCCATTCTATCCACTCCACCTTTCACTTGCTCTGTCCACTCCACCTTTCACTTGCTCTGTCCACTCCACCTTCCACCCATTCTATCCACTCCACCTTTCACCTACTCTGTCCACTTCACCTTCCTCCTACTCTGTCCACTCCACCTTCCACCTACTCTATCCACTCCACCTTCCACCTACTCTTTCCACTCCACCTTTCACCTACTCTATCCACTCCACCTTCCACCCATTCTATCCACTCCACCTTTCACTTGCTCTGTCCACTCCACCTTCCACCCATTCTATCCACTCCACCTTTCACCTACTCTTTCCACTCCACCTTTCACCTACTCTATCCACTCCACCTTCGACCCATTCTGTCTACTCCACCTTCCACCCATTCTGTCCACTCCAACTTTTACACGCTTTTTCCTATCCACAATTCACCCACTCTGTCTACTCCACCTTCTGCCCGTTCTATACATTTGAAATCTCTTCACTCTATCTTCCATTCACTCTATCCAGTCCACCTTTTATCCACTCTACCTGTTCCATGTTCTACCCATTGCCTCAGAGGTTGAGAACAGGTACTCTCAACCGATAGGAAATAAAATGTTGCTGCTCGATGCGTGTTGCTAAATATCATTGTGCTTTCGTTTGCTCTATTAGATCAGTGCATTCAATAAACTTTATGTATTTCTCATTGTATGTTCAGAAATATGAAATAATAGTTTTCATGCAAATAAAATCACCCATGTAATAAGACATAAATGTTATTCCCAAGTACAGATAATACAATTCCCATTTCCGAGTTACAAAATAACTAAAACACAAGACAATAAAATTAGCCTTTTCACAGCAGAAACCTAGAAAGTAAGCCATCTATAAATGTGGATGCCTATTCCCTGCTCTGCATGTTCACAGCACTCAGGAAAATAACTGTCTCATCTTCCAGAGGAATTGCACTCTTATAATGTTAAGGTAAATATTGTTAATGTGACTACATTTTCCAAAGTGAGATATTTATGTCTTTCATTACACTGCCAATTTACAGTAATACCCTAAACAAGATAGAGCAGCATCACTAAACTAAATCCCTGAAAGAAGGATTATTTAGAGATTTAAAGGGTTATACCAGAGCTCACATCTCAGACATCTATGTAATAGCCATTATTTATAAATTACTAATTTCAGACACAGCAGTATGCTAACCTCCTTGATATTGAAGAGCCATCTTCAGTAATCATTTTACAGCCATTGATATCTGTCTTCTATCTCTTAGCAAGAGCTGCAGTGTGCTGTAGTAAACAATGGAGATGATTATTTAACAGACACTATTATCTACATTAAAATCATATTAGTCTTCGGCTTTTTTTTGCCTTAAGAAAAACTGAGTATGTACATTGAGATGGGGATTTATGGAATACTAAAAGGATACAGATTATTGGCCTTGTGTGACAAGAATTTTTATGTTTAATATACATAAACAATACTTTATGTCAGGGTTTGACAAATTTGCTTGGAATCTAGGAGCCATCTAAAAAAGTTAGGAGCCAGAAAACGCACCCTGTCCTGCCAAGCTTGCGTGCAGAAGCGAACGCATACGCGAGTAGCGCCCGCATATGTAAACGGTATTCAAACCACACATGTGAGGTATCACCGTAATTGTTAGAGCGAGAGCAATAATTCTAAACCTAGACCTCCTCTGTAACTCAAAACGTGCAACCTGTAGAATTTTTTAAACGTTGCCTATGGAGATTTTAAAGGGCAAAGGTTTGTCGCCTTTCCACGAGCGGACACAATTTTGAAGCGCGACATGTTGGGTATCAATTTACTTGGCGTAACATTATCTTTCACAATATAAAAACTATTTGGGCTAACTGTACTGTTGTTTAATTTTTTAATTAAAAAAAGTGTATTTTTTCCCCAAAAAAAGCAAGCTTGTAAGACCGCTGCGAAAATATGACAGAAAGTATTGCAATGAGGGTGTTAGAATTAAAAATATATATAATGTTTGGGGGTTCTAATTAAAAGGAAGGAGATGGCAGTGAAAACAGTGAAAAACACATTAGAACTGCTGTTTAACTTGTAATGCCAACGGCCACCACACAATGGCACCAGATCACAGAAGGAAGCTTAGGCCTGCAGAAGGCCGCAAAGCCGTGGCCTCTATTACCGGTGGGGGAGGTGGGGGGCACACGTAGACACAGGATCCTGTGTCTTCGTGAGCCCCCACCTCCCGCGCTGCGGGCCCGTGGCGGCCGATAATTGAGGCCGCGGCTTTGCGGCCTTCTGCAGGGCTAAGCTTCCCCAGGCGCCAGGTCACAATTTCTTGTCGCAATTGCGACCGTGCGGCCAGATTTTGTCGAGCCCTGCTTTATGTGAATAAAGCCCAACTCTAACCAACTTTTCTTGTTGAATATAGCAAGACAGTGTTGGAACCAACATTTTTTTATCGCTGTCTGTGAACCATTAGTTCAGTTGCACTTCACTTTCCTGTGACATTACAAGAAATTCATGAAGAGGTGTCACAGATAGTGGACATAGACAGCAGTGGAAAACTTCACTGGATGTCTAAGGCCCTGTACACACGAGAGGATATACGTTGGAAATGGTCCGCCGGACCGTTTCCAGCGGACATTTCTGCTCCCGATTTTGATCTGATGGGCTGTACACACCATCAGATCAAAATCCCCGTGGAAACATACGCGTGACGTGGCTGCGCCGTCGCCGCGACGATGACGCGGCGACGTGCGCGACCCTGGAAGGTAAATACTTCCACACATTGCGTCGAATCAGTTCGACGCATGCGAGGGATGGGGATCGCTTGGACTTATCCGGTGAGTCTGTACAGACGACCGGATCAGTCCGACGGACAGGTTTCCAGCGGATAGATTTCTTAGCATGCTAAGAAATTTTTATCTGCTTGAAAACTGTCGGCTGGAGAAATGTCCACCGAAAAATGTCCGCTAGGCCGTACACACAACCGGATTTGTCTGCTGGAACTGATCCGCAGATAAATCCCAACGGACAGATCCGGTCGTGTGTACGAGGTCTAACCCTTCCCATTCTAAAAAATGGTTCCATTCTATTTGGAGAAATTTCCAATCATTTTTCCTGTCCCTGTGATGGGAAACAGATAGCTAAACCTTCTTGTCCTATAAACTTCAGATACCATATTTCTTTGATCTCAGTTTTATTAGAACAAGCCAGGTGAAACTACAAAATAACAGAAATAGACCTCAATAAGTACAATATTGCATACATTACATCATACATTACAGAAACAATGATATACAATACAAGATGAGATAGTAAAAACATACTTTTTAAGTTCTCTAAAGGGTGATGGCGATAGATTGAGAAATACGTGTCTTGCTTCCTGCAGTATCTTCTCAAAGAATGGTGGCTGCTTCACTTCCTGTTAAGATTCTACCTAGAATTCCCTGCTTACTAACAACTTCCTAACTACACACACAGTGGGCCAGATTCAGATAGGAGATACGACGGCGTATCTCCTGATACGCCGTCGTATCTCTAAGGCCGGCCGTATCTATGCGACTGATTCAGAGAATCAGTTACGCACAAATATCCCTAAGATCCGACAGGTGTAACTGTGTTACACCGTCGGATCTTAGGCTGCAATTCCAGGCCGGCCGCTAGGTGGCGCTTTCGTATCTCTTACGCGTTGAATATGCAAATGAGTAGTTACGCCGATTCAGAAACGAACGACCGCCTGCATTTTTTTACGTTGTTTGCGTTCGGCTTTTTCCGGCGGAAAGTTACCCCTGCTATATGAGGCGTATTCTATGTTAAGTATGGCCGTCATTCCTGCGCCGATTTTTGAAATTATTACGTCGTTTGCGTAAGTCGTTCGCGAATACGGCCGGACGTAATTTACTTTAACGTCGAAACCAATGACGTCCTTGCGACGTCATTTGGAGCAATGCACGCTGGAAAATTTTGCGGACTGCGCATGCGCAGTTTGTTCGGCACGGGGACGCGCTTGATTTAAATATTACACGCCCCCTACCCGCCGAATTTGAATTCGGCCGGGGGATTTACGCTACGCCGCCGCAACTTTACAGGCAAGTGCTTTCTGAATAAAGCACTTGCCTCAAAAACTTGCGGCAGCGTAACGTAAATCAGATAGGTTACACGGATCTAAAGATCCACGTAACCTATCTGAATCCGGCCCAGTGAGTCAAATAAACAGAACAACTGCAGCAAAACCAAAAAGGAAAGCTAGACGGAGCCTGCACTCCACATATGATTGTCTTATGTAAATTACAAACCTTACATGTCATTTTAACAACACAGATACAGATAATCAGCATAGATATCTGGTGGACAGAACATAGGGTTACCATACATGTTAGAATTTGATCTTAAGAATTACCAAAGCAGTGTACTATGAGGATGAACCAAAATAATATTTTGTCTGTGCCCCTGGTCCCATTAAGACGTTTTCAAAATTAAGGTGATCAGCAGCCATCTTCTTCTTCCTTGTTCCATGTGCCAGCAATTGACATACTGCACATACATGAAATGTAGCATGTGTGCCATACATCATTATCATCTGTTGAAAAAATAAGACTTTACAAAGATTTTGCAAGGACAGTTGAGTGTAATGTCGCCTAGACCATGCATGAAATGAGGTACATGATGCCATGCACTTCATCTTGTGCATGCAGAGTATGATAATACTGAGTGATTGCACAGTTTAGGAACAAGATCCCCATGAAGAAACATGTAATGTTGTCTTTCCCGGATGCATCTGTGGGCCCTGGCTAAGACACCAGTGCCTCAAAAGAACCAGGAAGTGGATTTTGTTTTTTTAAAGAAATGTATTTTTTATTTTTTCATGCAACACATCAATGTGCATGGCCGTGCATTATGTATGTGTAATTGGGTGATTTTAGCTATTCAAGGAACAGAACTGATCCAATTGAGCACTTATGCAGTGCAATGTTTGTGGGTAAATTGCTGTATTTTACTTAACCTCTTGCCGACCGCCCACCGTAGTTTTACGGCGGAAGGTCGGCTCGGCTGCGCAAAATTACGCAGGATGATGGTGGAAAGCTTACTGGGGAGAAACAGGAAGTGAGAAACTCAGACAAAGAAAAAAAACATTTAGAAGGGAAATTGAAGGAAAAGGTAAGTGAACCAACAATGCACCAGCTTAAAGGAACCTATTTAGAAAATAAAAAACAAACCTTTACAACCCCTTTAAAACAAACAAATGTAAAACTGACGTTGTACAACAGATACCCTAAGGTGCCTCCCTAACTACTGGTACCTCCAAATAATCCTATGCAAATTGTGACTTTCAGAAAATCAGTACTGTATTTTTATATGATAGGGTAGTGTAGGGTAGTGTAGGGTAGGGTAATTTCCGAAATTTTTAATTTACAAATTTTAGAACATTTTTAATTTTCGGAATTGCGGAAATTTGAGAATTTAAAATGTGGAAAATTTGGAAATTTTGGAAATTCGGAAAATCGAAATTTTGGAAAAAATCGAATTTTGGAATATTTATATTTCGAGAATTTTGAAATTAGGAAATAATTGTGTGTAAAAATGTGTGTAAAAATAAGTAATTACATTTCAATTAACAACAGACATACATACTCCAAATACTTAAATATTATGCAACCAAAATTGTATTTAACGCGACCGTTTCTCGGGATGTAAAAAAAAAAAAAAAAAAAAATTAATGTCATTAAAAACGATCGTGTTTGGGCTCCAGAGCATTTTTCACGACGTAAAAAATGGGCAATAAAAATTTAGAACATGCTCTAAATTTTAACGTAGTTTATGTTGTGGTTTTTAACATCGTAAAAAACGGTCGTGTGTGGGCTTTAACGACGTGAAAAAAACATGCATGCTCAGAAGCAAGTTATGAGATGGGAGTGCTCGTTCTGGTAAAACTAGCATTCGTAATGGAGATAGAACATTCATCACGCTGTAACAGACTGAAAAGCATGAATCGTCTCTCACCAAACCTTTACTAACATGAAATCAGCAAAAGCAGTCCCAAGGGTGGCGCCATTCGAATGGAACTTCCCCTTTATAGTGCCGTCGTACGTGTTGTACGTCACCACGCTTTGCTAGAGCATTTTTTTTTCATGATCGTGTGTAGGTAAGGCCGGCTTAACAAGAATCGGGTTGAAAAAAATGTTTTTTCTAGCCCATTAAAAATGGTTGTGTGTACGCGGCATTATATGTAGTGTCTGCATTTGTTTTCTTTTTAAGGCTTTTTTTTCTAATTCTCTTTCTTTCACCTGGTGATACGGAAACTAACACACTTCCTGACCCTGGGAGGCTATGCTCACTATTTCCCTGTAACTATGGATGTAGCCATGTCACACAGGCTGGATGTCAAATATTTCTTCCATTGTTAATCTCCATTACACAGTAGTTGAGAGATTATTAGTTTTCTCAAAAACATAACATCGGTTTTCATATTTTTTCAGCTCACAGGTAATGACAAGGATGCTGCATTTCTGGAAAAGCTTGAGAGGCATTTTCTATACTTGCCTAAAATGTTCTTAGCCACACATCTAAGGATTGGTAAACTGCAATATATATTATGTTTTAAGTTTCTTGAGTTTAGTTTAAAAAACATAAATAAATACTCTACTAAACCCTAGGTAAATGTGTGAAATTACCCTGAACTCACTCTCTGTATGTTGCTGTGCAGTTTTATGTGCAATTTAATGTTGCAGTCTATGAGCTGTGCTATACTACAGTCTGCAGATGTGAAAATTTGGGTAATGGTCCCTTCAATTCTCCCAGCCATATTATTTAGGTAATAAACAATATACTATTAATTCTTATGTCACAAAACAAAAATGTTTCAATAAAGAGCAGACCTAAAATGATGATGTGATGTCTTTAGCTGTTACATCTTGCAATGTCTTTCTGTTATGAGGCCCTATTTGATAAAACATGTTGTTATATGGCTCAGTCCCTTGTGTTAAAGCCTTGGTGCAGTCACATAGCATCTCCTTCTTGCATTCAGACAAAGAAATCAGTTCTTTGGCTTGTTTTTGTTGTTTTATTAGGGGATGATTACCTGGATGGGGTAGGGGTTAACGGGATGCCCAACTTGAAAATGTCCAAAAAAACAAAACAAGGGAGAACCTCCTCCCGATTTACAGATTCCTCTTCTTCCTGCATAAACTTGGTTTCCATTTTTACATCTTCTGCTGACTCACTCCTGGAGGAGCCAATAGTCTCTTTGTTGTCAGCTCAACAACAGCCCATTACAGGCTAGGAACTCTCAATCCTTTAGTAGAGTAGCAGATAAGGAGTAAACAGCATCTTGCACCACCTTCTGCTTCACTGCAGGCACTGATGCCAGTTTCACTGCTTACAGAAATTGCTAGCCCATCTGGCTGCTTTCTGTTCCCAGTCCTTCTGGCTGTCACACACATAGACAATCCCCAGGGCAAGCTTGTCTTCAGGAGAGACCTTCTACAGCTAGCAGTCTCTCCCCTTGTCTGTCCATGCACCATGCTGATCTACTCACTGTCTCTCCTTGCTCTCTCTGCTGCCTCTCTGGTTAGAGTCCCTCCAACTGCCCCCTGTGGTGGGATCCTTCCAGGCCAGCCTCCCCTGAGCTTCCAGCCCGAGGTAAAACGCCCTCCCCGGCAGCAGTCCATCAAGGGCCACCAAAAGCCTCTCCTCAGCACTGCTTCTTCATCTTCCACCCAACTCTCCTGCTGGCATGGTTAAAGGGGTTGTAAAGGTTCGTTTTTTATTTTCTAAATAGGTTCCTTTAAGCTAGTGCATTGTTGGTTCACTAATCTTTTCCTTTGATTTCCCTTCTAAATGTTTTTTTTTTCTTTGTTTTCTTTGTCTGAATTTCTCACTTCCTGTTCCTCCTCAGTAAGCTGTTCTGGCTGACTAACATCCATGGATGATGGGGGAAAGCTTACTGAGGTGGAACAGGAAGTGAGAAATTCAGACAAAGAAAAACATTTTTAGAAGGGAAATTGAAGGAAAAGGTAAGTGAACCAACAATGCACTAGCTCAAATGAACCTATTTAGAAAATAAAAAACAGACCTTTAAAACCCCTTTAATATATATTTAAGGGCTCTTAGTTCAGTACCAGACCTCCAACCTGGAGATTGGCTAAAGGCCCCTAAATATTCAAGGCAACCACTCCTAGCGTCTGTCCACTATTTTATAGAACATTCTCCAACATTCTAGAAACAGGGGTAGGCACCAGAGAGCTACCAGGATGAGTCATCAAGCTCTGGATTCTAATTACCCTGACCCAGATTCAGTGACTCAAGTTTATCACTGGGCCAGACTATAGTTTACCTACTCACACTTCTAGTAGCACACACTAGAGGGTGCTACACATAGAACCTATATCACAGCTTTTGTAAATGAAAATCAGTCTATTATGGGAGAAAACAAACCTTTCAACAGAAAAAATTCCTAAGTCTTGGATGCATCCTCTGTCAGGTCTTCTGGCTATCAACCAACCGCTCTTATTTTATCTGATGTAGAAGTACATGTATATAGGTTCCCTGCATATACGGTAAGTGGTAAATGCAGTTTAGTTAGGACTGTCAATTTTGTGGGTCTGAGTATGAGTGACTGTATGGGTAAGAATTACATGAGTGCTTCTGAATGTTGAAGAACCTATTTTTGCAACAGGTGAAATCAATGTTTTCTATCATTTTATGTGAAATTGTTTTTTGTAGCATCTCATATGTTCCAATTCACTGTTCATTGTAAAATACATTTCATAGTAGTTCTTAGAGTGATATGTGTGTTTTCAACCGGAAATTTCCCTAAAAAACTCTGGAGCAGTAAAACTGAGAACTTTAAATCAAATACAGGATGTTTAAAAAAAAGTTTTTATGTTAGGCTGGCTTAACACATTTGTATACTCAAGACAGGAGGACAATTTTAATTAGCAAGTTCAGGCCAAAAACTACTAGAGACAAAGAGCACATGCTAGAGCTATACTACATTAAGATACTGAAGAAAATACAGAAGTTTAACCAGTTTGGCTCTAGAGCAAATTTATTTTTTCGCATACATGTAATAATCTTAATTTTTGGCAATAAAATTAATTAAACCCCCAAAATATTATAGATTTTTTGAAAGCAGAGGCCCTGTAGAATGAAAAGGTGATAGTTGCAAATTTTAGTTTCACATGATATTTGCGCAACTGTTTATTAAACGCAAATATTCAGGAAAAATATAATAAAATTAATTTTAGTGCAAAATCACACCATATAATACCCATTTTTAGTTTCAAATATAAAAGATGAGGTTGTATTGATTAAGTAGATACCAAACCATACCGTGCGGCTGGCTGTGTGAAAGTGGTCAGCAGCTATGGAGCTGCTGTGGCATCACTTTAATTTTGAAGCTGATCGCCGGCTGAACAAAACCCACACAGGCTGATGGCTGCTGTTGCAGCCATCAGATGGTGATTAAAGGTTCACTCTTTGGATGAACGTGCAGGTTTTAGTCAGTTTTACTGTTTTACTGTTTCTGTGGGTATAGGGGGTGCATGGAATGCGATGTAATGGGGTTTATTTACTAAAACTGGAGAGTGCAAAATATGGTGCAGCTCTACATAGAAACCAATCAGCATCCATGTTTTTTTGTCAAAGCTTAAAGTGTTTGGAAAGGCACTATGGCACAGATTCACAGAAATCGGCGCATATTTATGCCGCCATAGCGTATCTTCTTTACGCTATGCCGACGCAGTGCAGAGAGGCAAGCACCGAATTCACAAAGCACTTGCCACCAAATCTGCGCTGTGTTTCTTAGGCGTAAGTCGTCGTGAGTGGAAGTGGGCGTGAGCCATGCAAATGAGGCGTGACCCCATGCAAATGATGGCCTGAGCGCCATAAAGCTACGAATAACGAACGGCGCAAGCCAATACACTGATACTAGGGGATATTTGCTAAAACTGGTGCACACAGAATCTGGTGCAGCTATGCATAGTAACCAATCAGCTTCTAGGTTTTAGCCCAGGTTCATACTGAGGGCGGGTTCAAAATCATGCAACTCGAACGATTTTAAACTGGCATTTCAATCTGACTTCAGGGTGATTTGATATGTCAAATCGCATGCCAAACCGGCCCAATGTGAAGGTGGGCTTATTGTCAAAGTTTAACCACTTAAGACCCGGAGCATTATGCAGGTTAAGGACCTTGTCCCTTTTTTGCGATTCCGCACTGCTTTGCTTTAACTGACAATTGCGCGGTCGTGCGACATGGCTCCCAAACAAAATTGGCATCCTTTTTTTCTCACAAATAGAGCTTTCTTTTGGTGGTATTTGATCACCTCTGTTTTTTTTTTTTGCGATATAAACAAAAATAAAGCGACAATTTTGAAACCTTTTGCTATAATAAATATCCCCAAAAAGTATATACATTTTTTTTCCCTCAGTTTAGGCCGATAGGTATTCTTCTACTTATTTTTGGTAAAAAAAAATCGCAATAAGCTTTTATTGATTGGTTTGCGCAAAAGTTATAGCATTTACAAAGTAGGGGATATTTTTTGGCATTTTTATTAATATTTTTTTTTTACTAGTAATGGCAGCGATCAGCAATTTTTTTCGTGACTGCGACATTATGGCGGACACATTGGACACTTTTGACACATTTTTGGGACCACTGTCATTTTCACAGTGAAAAGTGCTATAAAAATGCACTGATTACTGTGAAAATGACAATGGCAGTGAATGGGGTTAACCACTAGGTGGTGCTAAGGGGATTAAGTCTGCCCTAAGGGAGTGATTCTTACTAATCGTCGTTCCCTATATCAGGGAACAGACGATCAGTGTCACTGCCACACAGAAGGACGAGGAAGGTGTGTTTACACACACCTCTCCCCGTTCTTCAGCTCCTGTGACCCGATCGCGGGTCACCGGCGGCGATCGGGTCCCGCGGGAGCGGTCACGGAGCTTCGGACTGGGTCGCGTGCCCATGACCCACAGCTGGGCTCTTAAAGGCGACGTACAGGTACGTACCTGTGCCCAGCCTTGCCATTCTGCCGACGTATATGTGCCGGAGGTGGTCCTTAAGGGGTTAATTGAACAAGCTGAGGTTAGAAGGTGATTGGCTACCATACACATCTGCATCAAATTCTGTGTTCACCAGTTTTAGAAAATTTTCCCCTTACGGCTGCTCGGTGCCCCCTCCATTTTATAGAGATGGGGTTGGCTTAATCAAAAGTTCTAAGCCTGCTTCCCATAGTTCAAAGGCCATGCATAAGAACCATGGCCCAGATTCACAGCGGAGATACGGTACTGTATCTCTCAGAGTATCTATGCGACTGATTCATAGAATCAGTTACGCATAGATATCCCTAAGATCCGACTGGTGTAATTGTTTTACACTGTCGGATCTTAGGATGCAGTACCGCTGCCGCCGCTGGGGGGAGTTTGCGTCGTAAACCAGCGTCGGGTATACAAATTAGGAGTTACGGTGATCCACAACGATTTTTCGCGTTCGCTACGTCGCCGCTAGTCTAGTTTCCCGTCGCAAAGTTAGTCGTCGTTTTGGGTGCCCTATCTTTAGTCAGCAAACGTATTGCTGTCTAAAGTATGGCCGTCGTTCCCGCGTCGAAATTTTAAATTTCATGTCGTTTGCGTAACACGATTGGGAATACGGAAGTACGCTACGCGTGTCGCCATTCAAAAAAATTACGTCACTTCGCGCAAAGCACGGCGGGAGTTACGAAACGAAGCATGCGCAGTAGGTCCGGCGCGGGAGCGCGCCTAATTTAAATGTTAGCCGCCCATTCGATTTGAACCGCCTTGCGCCGTACGTATTTACGATACACCGCCGCAAGTTTCCAGGTAAGTGCTTTGTGGATCGGGCACTAAAACTGAAAACTTGCGGCGGTGTAACGGAAACGGCTTACGTTACACCGGCGCTATTGTACCTGAATCTGGCCCCAAGACTCTTTCTGACATTTGTTGTTTACAAGTTAAAAACAGTTTTACATTATACATTTTGTTTCTAATGCCGCGTACACATGATCATTTTTCGGCATGAATTTTTTTTTTTTTTAAAAACGTCATTTAAAATGATCGTGTGTGGGCTTCACAACGTTTTTCGGCTTCTGAAAAACGTCAATTTTTTTTTTTAGAACATGCTGCATTTTTTAAAAATGACGTTTTTCGGGTTGTAAAAAATAATCGTGTGTGGGCTAAAACGACGTTTTAAACCCGCGCATGCTCAGAAGCAAGTTATGAGACGGGAGCACTCGTTCAGGTAAAACTACCAGTCATAATGGAGTAAGCACATTCATCACGCTGTAACAGACAGAAAAGTGCGAATCGTCTTTTACTAACACGGAATCAGCTAAAGCAGCCCAAAGGCGAATAGAACTTCCCCTTTAGAGTGTCGTCGTACGTGTTGTACGTCACCGCGTTTTTTTCATCATTTTTTAAAAACGATGGTGTGTGGGCAACGTCGTTTTTAATGATGAAGTTGGAAAAATTAAGTTTTTTTTCATACTGAAAAATGATCGTGTGTACGCGGCATAACACCCTAGAGAATAACATGGCGGTCGTTGCAATACTTTCTGTCACACCGCATTTGCGCAGCGGTCTTACAAGCACCCTTTTTTTGGAAAAAATACACTTTTTTTAATAAAAAAATAAGACAACAGTAAAGTTAGCCCAATTGTGGAAGATAATGTAACGCCAAGTACATTGATACCCAACATATCACATATTGCGCCCGCTCGTGAAATAGTGACAAACTTTTACCCTTAAATATCTCCATAGGCAACATTTAAAACATTCTTCAGGTTGCATGTTTTGAGGTCTAGGGTTAGAATTATTGCTCTCGCTCTACCGATCGTGGCGATACCTCACATGTGTGAGAAATAAAAACCGCTCTAAAAACTGCTGATCCCTTGGCTTTGCTTCCGTCCCACTAAACCATAAGGGTGCTAGCTATGCACAGGTGCATTGGATAGAAGAAGATCCTGGACTGCCGCACTCCTTAAAACGATGTCTTTATTGTACAAATGAAATCCAAAAAACAACCAAAGCGATGCAGTCAAAATGAAGTGAACAACAGGAAAAAGGTGGCTGACATGTTTCACATCATGTGATGCTTCTATCCAATGCAACTCACATATGTGGTTTGAACACCGAGCTTAGCGGGACGGGGTGCGTTTAAAATATTTTTTTATTATTATTTATTTTACCTGTGTGTCACTTTTATTCCTATTACAAGGAATGTAAACATCCCTTGTAATAGAAAAAAGCATGACAGGACCTCTTAAATATGATATCTGGGGTCAAAAAGACCTCAGATCTCATATTTACACAAAAATGCAATACAAAAAAAAAAAGAAACAATTTTGGCATTTGAAAAGATAAAAAAAAAAAAAAAAAGGGCCTTTGAGGCCTCGTACACACGACCGAACATGTCTGCTGAAACTGGTCCGCAGACCAGTTTCAGCGGACATGTTCGGTCGTCTATACGTCCGACCAGACAATTTTCCGGCGGATCGGACAGTTTCCAGAGGACAAATGTTTCTTAGCATGCTAAGAAACATGTCCGCTGGAAGCCTGTCCGTCGGACATGTTCGGTCGTCTGTACGACTTACCGGACATGTCCGCTCGGCCGAAAGCCCTCGCATGCGTCAAAGTGATTCGATGCATGCGTGGAAGCATTGACCTGCCAGGGTCGCGCACGTCGGGGCGACGGCGCAGCCACGTCACAGCGTATCCTATCCGCGGGGATTTTGGTTTGATGGTGTGTACAACCATCAGACCAAAATCCGGCAGCGGACATGTCCGATGAAAATGGTCCGGCGGACCGTTTTCATCGGACAGTCCGTCCGTGTGTACGAGGCCTAAGAGCTATGGGCGGAAGTGACGTTTTGACACCGCTTCTGCCCTGCGATGGTATGGAGACGGGCGGGGGCCATCTTCCCCTCACTTGTCTCCATACCCAGCCAGCAGAAGGATCCCATCGCCTCCACCGCTGCTGACGGCTTCGGTAAGCGACGGAGGGCACCAGAGAGGGGCAGGGGGGGCCTCTCCCGCCACAGATAAAAGTGATCGCCGCAGAGACCATTTTTATCTTAAACCGGACTGCTTACTGAAGCTAGCTGCTGCCATAACAAAGATATCCCTCATCAAAGTGCCTACGTACATCGGCGTGAGCTGGCCCGGAAGTGGTTAATAAAAGATCTCCAGAGTCTACACATAAATTTGACCACACTGCAAATCTCAAACTTACAGGATTCACCTGATACATATGTTAACGGTAAACACAAACGTCACCCCTAATGTTGAATTTTGTCAGAAAAGAGGAAGAATTAGTTTGCCATGTTCAGCATTCACCAACAGACCAAATCAGGGAAAAGATTGCAGTGTATCCTCCTGACACGTTTTTTCATGTGCAGCCAATACCTGTCCCTTTTGATAAGACTTTCTTGAGCCATCCTAAGAGAGTTGATAAGAGATCACGTTAACCATTTTGGTACCTTTATTCTGTTCATGATTTAGCTTCTGCAGATATGTGGCTGACAATTGGGTTACATAAACCACAGAAAACTGTCATTTAAGTCTATGTTAAGGGTTTAAGATGTAAGATTCTATTCTATCAGTCTTCAGAAGGTTCCCGTTATTGTAGCAGAGAAGACACCTGCCAGCTGTTTTGATGTCTGTTGGGCAAATCGCAATAAAAATGCTGAAATCAATTTACAAGTCACTCAGCAGAATGCGTTAATTTTCATCACTCCACAACTCACTAGAGATAAGGGTGTGAAAACTTTAAACATTTCTGAATGTTTTAAAAAAAAAAATATTGCGTACAATATGCCAGCGCCATGTCACTTATCAGACACTGGTAACACCTTGGGTGTTTGTCTTTTATTCTAGAGCGTTTTAACAATGAATAAATGTAGCATGTATTTTTATTTCTCTGTAGAAATGAGTCTCTTGATGTTAGGCAATGATTCTTTTTATTTCCTGTTAAAGGTGAATTACCCCTTTATTGCTTTTCTTCTCAAGCACTAAACAATTCCACAGCATATTGACATTGTGTAACGCCTTTAACATAATACAATTTACAGTTTTCATTTTAGGTTACTTGCTATTATGGATATCAGCCACTTCCATAAGATATTTTTCAGTGGCAGAAGCCCAGCTTATTGTGCTCTTGAGACTAACTAAGTGTGTGTATTTGTGTCAAGGACTCGGTTATCTATGCAGGTTTAGATAATAAAATGTCTACTACCAATAAGACCTGTTATTGATACTGTTCACTTCACTTTCTTAAGGGTATTACTTTCAGTTGGCTCAACAAGACAGACCTTAAAAGTTTAGTCTATTATTTTAAACTTTATTGTCATAGTTCTTATTTTATTTAATAACCACTTACAACTTGAAACAAAGACAGTAACAGTGCAGGGGTGTTGCTATGATTGAGGTGAGCAATGATGCTATGCGCTTAGCTTGCTGTGGAAAAATAATGAACATACAGTGAATTTAAACAGAAAGTCAACACTTTGTCTTTGCCTACCTTAAAGAAGATTTTTTTTACTTCATTTTTTTATTTTTACATTTTTTTTGATCACTTTTATTCCTATTACAAGGAATGTAAACATCCCCTGTAATAGGAATCACTGTGACAGGTCCTCTTTATGGAGAGATGTGGGGTCAATAAGACCCCACATCTCTCCTCCAGGCTTACAAGCATGAAATTGGTGAAAGAAAAATCACTGATCACATGCCGACAGCCACGATTGCGGCTTTGTTTACTTCCAGGTACTGGGCGTGAAGTCATAACGTCGCGCCCGGGCCTCCGACGGTCATAGAGATAACTGGTGACCATCTGGTCACCAGTCATCTCTATGCTTCCCAGCAGCGCCGGCCGATTCGCTCTCCGGGCCCCCGATGGCACGGGAGAGCCCGGAGAAGCACCGGATGAACTGCCGCTTTGATCGTTCTTATCGTGCACAGGATCGCTTTGATCATTCTTATCGTGCACAGGATCGCCGGCTGAAGACGACGATATCTGAATGATGCCTGTAGCTGCAGGCATCATTAAGATATCACCGCACAAAGCCGAGGACGTCCATGGACGTCCTTGGTGATTAAGTGGTTAAAGGGTTACTTAAAAAAAATAGCAAAGAAAAAATAATATAATGGATATAATTGCGACACTAATCATACTGTTTTTGAATGTTATTAATCACTTGCCGACCGCCTAACGAACATATACGATGGCAGAATGGCTTATGTGGGCAAAGCAACGTACCTGTATGTTGGTTTGAAAAACACGCTGTGCTGGCGTGCGCTCGCCGCGATCTCCATGACCATGCCCGCGGGACCCGCGGACTAGAGGTCGTCCAGTGTCCCGCGATCGTGTCACAGAGCTGTAGAACGGGGAGATGCCTTTGTAAAAAAGGCATTCCTCTGTTCTGCCTAGAGACAGGACAGTGATCTACTGCTTCCTGTGATAAGGAGCAGTGATCACTGTCGTGTCACTCGTAGCCCAGCCCTCTCACAGTTAGAATCACTCCCTAGGACACACTTAACCTCTTCCTTGCCTCCTAGTGGTTAACCCCTTCCCTGCCAGTGTCATGTACACAGTAATCAGTGCATTTTTATAGCACTGAACGCTGTATAAATGACAATGGTCCCAAAAAAATGTTTTATATATATTTTGGGGATATTTATTATAGCAAAAAGTAAAAAATATTGCATTTTTTTTTTAAATAGTTTTTTTGTTTATAGAAAACATAGAGGTGATCAAATACCACCAAAAGAAAGCTCTATTTGTAGGAATAAAAGGATGCCAATTTTGATTGGGTACCACATTGCATGACCACGCAATTGTAATTTAAAGAGAAGCAGTGCCGAATCGCAAAAAGTGCTCTGGTCATGAAAGGGGTAAATTCTTCTGGGGCTGAAGTGGTAAAAATTACATATCCTTTTCAATCTGCAGCCAATGTAATTTTTTTGAAAATAAATTGCAATATGGCTATCTGGAGCTGTTCTGTACACAGAGTATGCAATGACCACTCTCCAGAAACATAATTTCCTGCTTGTGTGATTGGCTCACCAATTTTCCCAGAAGTCTGTCTAAGATACAAATCAGATTTTGGGCATCCCTTGCAAATTTCTTTTTAATTTTTTGAGATACTTTCAATAGGAAAATGTCTAAAGTGATGCAGAGCCAGCAGATTTCCTCATTAGTGTTATGCAGCTCCACACCTGACTGATAATTTTGAAACCACTCCCATTGGACCCACTCAGAACAGGGGCACAGACAAACATACATGGATTTCTTCAGAATATCAAAAGGTAGGAATCTGCAACAATGTTTGTTATAATCCTTGCAATGTACATAGATCACCCAGAGTGGAATGTTTTTTCTCAACAAAAGTGGAGTTACACTTTAACCATTAGCAACTGTTAAAGGAACACTAAAGGCAAAATGTATTTTTTTTTTTAAATAACAAACATGTTAGGCCCCGTACACACGACCGGATCTATCCGCTGGAATTTATCCACAGATCAGTTCCAGCGGATAGATCCGGTCATGTGTAGGCAAGAGGGGACAATTTTCGGCGGACATTTGTCCAGCCGACGGATTCCCAGCGGATAAAAATTTCTTAGCATGCTAAGAAATCTATCCGCTGGAATCCTGTCCCTCGGACTTATCCGGTCGTCTGTACAGACTCACCGGATAAGTCCGTCCGATCCCCATCCCTCGCATGCGTCGGAATGATTCGACGCATGCGTGGAAGAATTTACCTTCCGTCGTTGCGTCGACGGCGCGGACATGTCGCGACACGTGACCGCGGATGTTTTCCGCGCGGATTTTGATCTGATAGTGTGTACAAGCCATCAGATCAAAATCCGGAGGAGGAATGTCCGCTGGAAACAGTCCGGCAGACTGTTTCCAGCGGAAATCCTCTCGTCTGTACGAGGCATTATACTTACCTCTACTGTGCAGCTCGTTTTGCACAAATCCCCTCTTCTGGGGTCCCTCGGCGGCTGTCTCGGCTCCTCCTCGCAAAAGCTTTTCACCTTCATGCGAGCGAGCTCGCATGGTGGAAAGCTTTTGCGGGTGCGCTACCGTGATACAGCGGCGGGCATAGCCGCTGACTGTATCACTCGGCCCCGCCCCCCGGCGCGCCGCGTCATTGGATGTGATTGACAGCAGCACCAGCCAATGGCTGCGCTGCTATCAATCCGTACAGCCTAGCCAATCAACGGCCAGGCTGGGAACCGAAGAGGATCACGAGGACGCACACGGGACTTTCGAGGGGTGAGGTAAGTAAAACGGGGGTTCGGGGGGGGCGGTACCGTTGGATGTTTTTTCACCTTAATGCATAGGATGCATTAAGGTGAAAAAACATTTACCTTTACAACTCCTTTAAGACAATGAAGAATTTGAGGTGTCAGGGGGCGTGACATTAATAGACACGCTGACAAATAGTGATGGTTTGTAAGCTCCTAACCCTCAGAGATATGTCTACACAACACCGTACAGCCACACAACCACCCGGCAGAGAGAAGATCCAAGCAAGCAGCCTACAAGCTTATCTGACCGCACAAAGTGTGGATCCCAGACATACGGCCAAGATGGCGTCGGCCTAGGAAGGAACAAAGCGCGGCTCTCCCGATCCAAAGAGAAGGCAGAAGACGCCTGAATGCAGCCCCTTAGCACAGTGACCATTGATCTATAAATCTAACTGTTTGGTTTCTGCTAGTAGTGTGGAGTGGAAATAGCGATTGAATGAGTCCATTCTGGTTGGTAAGTTGGTCTTGGAATCCCTGTCTTGTACAATGGCACTATAATTTGAAATTAAATATGCCCAGGGAAGTGTCCTGGCAAACGGTGTGGGAAGCCCACAAGGCATTTATTAAAGGGGAACTGATTTCACAAAGTTCTCGTATTTAAAGAAGAGACAGAAAGAAATTGTAAATCTTTTGGAAGAAATACATAAGCCTTAAATGTAACATATGGCTGATATGAACTCTGCTGATGCCCATAGATTTGAGACACTGCGGTTTAAACTAACCCAGTGGACCGGAAAGAAAAATAAATAAACATAGGCATTTTGCTCATCGCTTTTATGAACAGGGGAATAAGGGTGGTAAACTGTTGGCTAGACAACTAAAGAAGCAAGAAGACTCATGCCATGTTCACACTTTAATGGCTCACAATAAACAGATAGTGGATACTCAAACAATAGCCGCTGAATTCCATCGTTTTTATAGATCCCTGTATAATATAGGCTTAAATTCGGTGGGTGTTGCAAACGGATGTTGGATGGGTAAGATGCGGGAGTATCTTAAGGCTTCGGATCTACCTATCTGATTTCTAGTGAAAAGTTGGGCACGGTATTTGCGGACTAGCCAATGGATAAAAGTCCGGGGCCAGATGGCTTTCCGAAAAGTTTCTGTCAATCTTATCAGCCCCTCTTTGTAATTATTTTAATTCCATCACAGCCTCTAACCCTTTGCCTCCAGAGGCATTGTTGGCTCATGTGAAGGTTCTTCTGAAACCAGGGAAGGACCCTCAATATTGTGCGAACTATAGGCCCATTTTCATCCTTAAAAAAGGTACTAAACTCCTGGTTAAGATCTTAGCCCTTCGATTGCAAGACCATATAGTGAAACTGGTCCATCCAGATCAGACGGGTTTTATGAAGCCATAAGGTAAGGTGCAGCACAAGAACAGGTAAATTTAAAATGCCATGATAACAAAAAAAGTCCAACAAGAGAGGGAAAGAGGACTAAAAGTCCCAGCAAGCACCAAGAGGCTTCTACGTGACAATCACACAATTTAAGGAAGATAATGGTGACAGACCCTCCACCTCCAGAGCTTTCGCTTTTCTCACCTTAAAGGGTTTGTAAAGGATTTTTTTAATCTTAATAGCTTCCTTTACCTTAATGCAGTGCTGTTTTCATGTCCTCATTGTTCGTTTTTGCTCTCAAGTTGCTGTAATTCTTCTCTGATCTCCACACTTCCTGGTTGTCTGTTTCCTGATAACCACAGTGCTGGGAGCTTTCTCTCTGTGGTCACTAATCAAGGAGGTGTGATTACCGTGTGTCTAAAACCCCACAGCACCAATCAGTTTCGTTTTCCAAACCATCACGGCCCTGTATTGGCTCTGTGGCTCTGTACAGCAGAGAGGCAGGAAACAACATGCAAAAACGAAACTAGAAACTACAGGTACATTAAATGATTGATTTTTATCTATTTTTAAAAGGAATCAGTTAACTATTACGTCTCTATACCCTGTAAACTGTCATTTCAGCATAATTTATTTTTTTATTTACAACTCCTTTAAGGACTGGACCACTGAATTAACAGGTGGTCAATTAGGCAGGTCCCCTCATAGGGTAAATGATTCAGGCAAAGACAGAAACTCCAGTAGAATATACAAAAGGTAAAGCAAAAACAATTCTAAGTGCTCAATGTGGATCGGTTATAAAGCAGCTTTATTTTAAAAATGGTTACTCACAAACGGCTGTAGTGGCTAAGTGGTGTGTAAGATGCAGGTCGACGGTTGGTGACATCAGCACGTAGCTCCTCCACCATACGTGTTACGTTCATAGAACTTCGTCAGTAGGGCGGTGCCTAATGAACGTCACCCGTCCTCCTTAAAACCTTATCCGTCGCCATGGAAACCATGATGCAAACGGGGGCAGCTAAGCCTCCCCCTCACATGGTACACAAATTCCATCAATCAGCGTTCCTGTTGAAGGGGACAGAGAAAAGGATATCACATGACCAAACCACTTCCAGGTAAGAAAGTGAACACTAACACAAAGAAATTAAAAAAATGATAAACAAAACTCGTCGAGTTCCTTGTAAAGCCGCCGAGGATCACGGCGAGCCAAATTTTCCCATTGCCGTCAAGGAAATAGAGAACATGTTCTCTTTTTGTCCCGACGAGATCCTCGTCGGTTTCCTCGTCGAAAAGTGTACACACAACCGGTTTCCTCGGCAAAAAAAAAAAAAAACAGCAAGCTTCTTGCTGGTTTTTGCAGAGAAACTCGGCCGTGTGTGCGAGGCCTTAGTGTGGTATTATCAATGGACACCGAAAGGGCATTCGATAGGGTGAATTGGGATTTTATGACTGAAAGCGGTAGTTCACCCCCCCCCGACACATTTTACCATCGAGACAGGCATTGTAGCGCGAGCTACAGTATGCCTGTCCCGATTTTTTTAACCCCGGACTCACCTTGTAATCGGAGATCGTATTTTTCGGCTCCCGCGGGGAATGGGCGTGCCTATGGAGAGGGAGGATGATTGACGGCCGGCCCTGGCACGTCACTCTCCCCGAAGACAGCCGGAGTAGGTCTCGGCTCTTCACGGCGCCTGCGCACAGGCTATGCGCACGCGTCGTGAAGACCAAGCCTATTTCGGCTATTTCCGGAGAAGCGTGACGCGCCAGAGCCGGCCGTCAATCATCCTCCGTCTCCATAGGCACGCCCATTCCCCGGTATCTTCAATCTACGAGAACAAGGTGAGTACGGGGGTAAAAAATTCGGGACAGGCATACTGTAGCTCGCGCTACAATGCCTGATTTTATGGTAAAATAAAAAAAAATAAAACATTTTTCGTCGATAGGGTGAACCCCCGCTTGAAGTTTTGAGAGAAATGGATATGGGAGAATGGATGATGAGATGGATTTTGCCGTTGTATGCAGTTTAACATGTTTATTATTTTAAAAACAGACATCCTTAAGAAGACTAGAACAATCAAGCTTCCTTTGCGTCTAACAATATTATTCTTAGCAAAGCCATATCTACTTTATATTTGGATCTCTCATGATTTTGAAGATGACGGTTTTTGAAATGTTATACTGACAGGTTAGTAGTGATGCCCAATATTGTGGAGTTATTTCCTGACATTCACATTAATGGAACGATAAACAAGGTCTGTGTGTGATTATAACTCATTAGCATAAAATTTGCATGTAATTTTCACTAAGAACTATTAACTTTAAATCTATGCTTTTAGCATTTCATTAACCTATTAACACTATGTAATTCTCTTAAGTGAACATTGCTTTGTAATTAATATAAGGTTAATGTTGCATTAGCAGTCTTACAGGGGTCTGTATATCTCATTTGGGGCTGCAAATGTTCTCTGCCAAATTATTTCTAGTGACCTAATAACACCAATACACACAGGCAAAACATAGGTATACTCTCTGTTCAGAGGGTATTACAAGTATGTTTTTGATTATATGACCCTAGCACAATCAAATGCATGGGCCAAACTTATTTTGATTCTATAGAGCACACAGGAGCAATATAAGCATTTTGTGTAAATGGGTAAATGCCATAGCAGGCCTGTTAATGCATGCCTCACTGGTTTTAAAGTGCTATTATATTATTCATATTATAGGATTTGCATAGTGCTAACAGTTTGCCGAGCACTTTCCAAAATTGGGCAGTTAGTACCGTTACAAAACATTTTTAAGACAATGGGGTCTGGAGGACCCTGCTCATGGGAGCTTACAATCTACCCAATACCATAGAATACCATACCATACTATAGAATACCATGCTGTCTGAGAATATTTTACCATAGGTAGCATTGCCTCATGAGTTATGGTCAGTATATCTATAGCATGGAAGAAGCTTCACTTTTTCATCCTCTTAACAGGATCTAGGGGGCAATTTAAAATGAAACTGCAGTCAAAATGTATAATCATCCTTTGCTTTTTATAAAAATCATTACATTTCTTATTTTTAATTATTTAGACTCCTTTATGTATCCATACATATGTTGTTTTACCTGCTAATCCTGCCAGTTCACACATGTAATCTCTAAATTGGATTTTGGATTGACTACGCCATATTACTGAAAGTAAATGGTATTTCCTTTTAGCACTGTCGTCCCTCTGCATATAATTAGCGATGCTGGATGATGCATTCATGTCGGACACATAACACAAAGGCACTCATTCATGAGAAAGCTACAACAGGGCCTATGTAAATATGGCCCCAACTCCTCCTACTGCTTCTAACATGGATTTCATGACAGACTCCATGGCAGCATAAGTATGGGTTTACTCCGCCTCCTCTCCACTCTTATAGGACCCCACTCCCATAAATTTGTGCTCAGAGCTAGATTTATGGGCGGGCGAGTGGTAGTTTGGCTGGATGACCCAGTCATTGGCGGGCAGGCCTGTGTATGCTCAGTCAGGATGCTGTCATCATGCAAGTTTCTGGCAAGGTCTCAAGAAGATTGTGCCCCTCGAAGGTCCCAGACTCCATGGCAGTGGTCTGTTTGTTTGTGGTTTGTCCTCTCGCTCTTCCCTGGCTCTAGTATACAGCGGCCTCCCATGGTGGCTGGAGCGCATTGAGCCGCCACTTCTCTTCCAGTCCGGCCGTTGTGGTGGCCCCTGTGCATGCGCAAGGCCTTGAAGGAGTGCAAAGCTTGGTTTTCGGCAATGAGCAATGGTTTTGAGGCCAGGCAGCCGTGCAGGTGCTCGCTGGCCAGTTTTTTTGGCACATGCGCAGCAAGGGGGCACGTCGTTGACTTCTGCAGGGCGGGGGATTTAAATTTGAAGCCAGTCCTTCCACTTTTTGGCAATCCCTGAGGGCTTGTGTGACAGCGTCCCCAGGCCCTGTGTGTGGGGGTCTATCTAGGTAATCCTGGGCTTTTAGCCTGGGGGATGCTGAGGAGTGTAGGAATGTTCGTGTCTCCTTCCGTTCCAGGAAGCCTAGATGGACTGGGTGGTCACTCCCTTGCTATGGACATGCCACCGCCTCCCTGTGGCCAGCCCTCGTGCAACAGGTATGTGCGGCTGTGCTAGCGCTGCTTCTCTGATGCCTCCGTAGTTCTCTTCTCCTTGTTTTTCCTGTCCCTGTGAATCTCTTCTAGGTCTAATCAGCAGAAGATGACATGAGAAGACAGAGACCTTGCTAAGCCACAGCATCGGCTTTCTTCCTCAAGATCCAGAGGCCATGGTTTTCCTGTCTAGGGTCCAATACCGCAGGAGAATCTCTGATTCCTCTAGAGACACCGCACCCACCGCCTTGTAAGCCGCTCTAATGAAGGAGCCTGCTGGGCATGCGGGACCCATGTCCCTGAGGGCAAGTCTCTATGCGAGCTATGCTATGCCTGGGCAGTTGGGGAGAAAGAGAGAGACAGACTGGCAATCAGCCAAGGGAGTGTCTAGTGAGTCGTGTGGTTTAGCAGCCCCTGAAAGAATGGGGTACAACCCACACACAGAGCCAGCCAGCCACTATAGCATGCTCTCCCACTGGGGATGTTCCTTAAACACCTCTAGAAAGGGCGCTCTAATTTCACATTCCTAACGTAACTAAGGTACATAATTTTGGATGAGTGCAGCAGGGTTGTGAGAAACAGCTGAGCAAGATGGCCAAGGCTCTATCCATTCAGGGCAAGATGTGAAACATCAAAAGGTTGCCTCTCTAGTTGTTGAAGCCTTGATCAGGCAAGCAAGCATGTAGCCCTTCCTTGGAAGATTTTTAACGTGTTTGTTTAACGAAATTGTGGAAGAAGAATGTGGACAAAATGTTTCACATAAACTGGTCAGAAATTTGGTAGTTCAGGAGCCTCCACCATGAGGCTTCAGTTGACATCATCCACATAGCGGAGATGCGCTCGCTAGCTATGGCTAAGTGAGTGCTATGACCTTTGCCTTGGCTTGCTGATCCTGCCTCTAGCAGGTGTGGTGGAAGATCTATTTGTGGGAGTTTTCATCTTTGGGCAACAAGCTGAATAGCATCATGACCCAGGCCACAGTTGGCAAGTCAGGGTTTGCCATAGGACTGACACCTGCTAGATCAGAAGACATCATAGTCTAGAAGACAAAGCCCAGAGCATGCAGCTTTTACAGACCAGGTCAAGATTTTAGGAAGAGTTGGTGAAGAGTCCAGGTATCCTCTCAAATGTCTGCTAAGAGAACCTGACCTTGGGTGTCCGAGAAGCTGAGTTTGGGCCTCAGACTGTTGGAACGTCAAAACGGTAGTTTAAGGACACGCATAGTCCTTCGGATGTCCTCCTCATCTCAGATTCATTGCCGCAGATGTACCTCACTCTGAGGTAAAGAGGCATATTCTCTTGTATCACAGAAAGTCTCTGGTGTCCCAAAGTGCTGCTGTGCCAGTCTCAGAAGAGTTCAGTGCATGGACTTGCCCCTCCTTATGCTCATGAAGAAAGGCTTGCAGGGACCAGTTATAGACTTCATGCACCTAAAACTATTTTTATCAAAAGAAAAGTTTATGATGGGGACATTGTCCCTGATCCATAGACCTAAGATGCCAACATGCTTCGTCACTCAAATGACCTTCTCGTTCTAGCCCAAGACAGAAGGCAGCTGCTGGAGCCTGGAGCTTGGGTCTTTTCAAGGCTTCTCAAGTTCGCCTGGCTGCTGAATCCCGAAAAGAGCCACCTGGAGCCCAATTAGTCTCTTGAGTACCTCAGGACTAAGTTCGATATAATCAAGGGGACTATTGCTTTGCCTCTGGATCCGATGTTCTGCAACAGAATACTTCTGGCCTTGTCTTTTTCCCACCTGCACACCTTTCAGTGTCTAAAATTATCAACACTATGGTGCCTATGGATCCCATGGTGAAGTGGACCCTCTGGAGAAAATCCAGGGTTTCCCTGGCAGTGGGAGCCAGGAAGCAGAGTTCAGAGCATCTACATAGCCTGAGCGAGGAGAGAGAGAGAGCATTTTGTGGCAGTAACAGAAAAAACGTACTCATTTGCCATTCCATTGCCCCATTTCCTGGTTCACAATCCCGTTCGAGGCCAGCAGTACGAAATTGGGGGCTTGCTACCTAACGAAGATAGTACAGGACAGGTGGGGCTGTCGGTTTCACTGGATTGTGCTGAACATTCTGAAACTACACGCAGCCTTTTGCACCCTACAAGCCAGTAATGCTTGGGCTCAGAAGAATCTATCTGACATTTCAGCAGCTTATGTCCCTGGAGTCCGGAATATTCTAACAGTCTTTCTTTCCAGAGTCCATCTGAACAACAATGAATGGTCTCTCCATTTGGAGGTGTTCAGGTGGATTTTGTCCAGCACAGTGACGTCTGATGATCTGGTTCTTGAGATTGGAGGTCCTCGGCTGCTCCTCCAGAGTCATCTTCGCTCTCATGAATACTAGGAGATCAAACACAAACAAGGTCAAAGTTTGTGCATTACATGTCTGCCGCTGACGAATTGGGTAATGATTCTGAAGTTCAAAATATTCTGGGCTCCTTCCAGTCAGATTTAGATCGGGCCTTATCGGACAGCTTTGTCAGAGGACAATTGTCACGGATGTATCCAGATCTAGGCTTTTTTTTTCTCCCTGTCTGACAATTCTGTAAGGGAGCAACTAGGCTCAGACTTCGGAGTAACCAGAGGCTTCCCAAATGGAACCTCCCTCTTGTTCTTGACTCTCTCTCCGGAATTGGGGTAGAGGGTTCTAGGGCCGTCTTCATTAAAGACCTCTGTCAAGTTTGCCTTTCTCGTGGCTATCGTGTCAGCACATAAAGCCTCAGAAACTGAAGCATCGGCCATGGAGAACCTTTCTTATTGCTTTTTCCACTCGCTTTTTCCAGAGCGAGTGATGCTGTCACCTATGCTCGACTAAAATCAAGGACTTATTCTGCTAACCTTTTGAGTACTAACATGCATCCTCATTTTGTGGTTTAGTTGGCTATAGCGCCTATCAAGTAAATGGGGAATCCTGAGTTGACTCTCAGCAGTACCCTTTTCTTTTTCAAATAGTGATCTGACTTTTACGCTACTATAAATGACTTGGCAAGTGTAAGACAAATGTGAACTATGTATAAGATTGCCTTTTCTTTGGTCTTTGGAATCCCTCAGATATTGTTATATCTGCAAGCTACAGCCTCCCTCAGGCTTTTAGAATGTCTGTTCATTCTTTTTCCAAAAAGAACAAAGGGTAACGTGCATCATCTATGATGAATGTGGCATGGGTTGTCCAGGCAATCCAACAGGCTCACAGATCTGATGGCTTGGCTCCTTTGGAGGTGGTGACCGCTCACTTGACCAGGAGTGTGTCTACATCTTGGGCAGCATGGCAGCATGTGGTTCCCAAGGTAATCCATAGGGCAGTCTTGGAGTCCTCAATCTATACATTTATGGCTCATTATTGTGCAGAGCCTGCTTCTTTATCCTCTATTTTGGCTTGAAGGTCCTGTCTGTTGACAGAACAAATTAAAGCCTTTGGTTCAGTATTGCCTGCCTATGAGGTGAACAGCTAGTTATTTCCTATACATATGCTGCCATTGAGTTTGTTAGGAAAATGGAAAATTTCCTATTAAATACTTACCGTAAAATGACCTTTCCTGATGGACTCCATGGCAGCAGGAGTTCCCTCCCAGTTTCATGAGTAGGCTAGTTAAGGAACGCAGCCTCTGGCTCTGAGCACAAATTTATGGGAGTGGGGTCCTATAGGAGTGGATAGGAGGCGGGTAAACCCGTACTTATGCTGCCATGGAGTCCATCCGGAAAGGAATTACGGTAAGTATTTAATATAAAATGTCCAGTTTTTGTAATTTCCACATCAGCAGCTGTTACATATCGTTGAAGCACCAGTCCCAGCAGCTGCATTTTTTTTAAAACTATAACTGCATATCATGCCTAAAAAAGGGACATTTTGAATATTTACTGTGGTTAGCTTTTCAACTACTTTAAAATGGCTGTAAAGTCATAAATTTTTTCTAAAATAACAAACATGTTGGGCTGGATTCAGGTAGTTCTGCGCATTTTTACGGTGGCGCAGCGTATCGTATTTACGCTACACCGCCGTAAGTCCGAGAGGCAAGTGCTGTATTCACAAAGCACTTGCCTCCTAAGTTACGGCGGCGTAGCATAAATGGGGCTGGCGTAAGCGCGCCTAATTCAAATGAGGATGAGGGGGCGTGTTTTATGTTAATTATTGGTGACCCGACGTGATTGACGTTTTTCCCGAATGGCGCATGCGCCGTCCGTGGAATTTCCCAGTGTGCATTGCTCCAAAGTACACCGCAAGGACGTCATTGGTTTCGACGTGAACGTAAATTACGTCCAGCCCCATTCACGGACGAGTTACGCAAACAACGTAAAATTTTCAAATTTCGACGCGGGAACGATGGCCATACGTAACATTGGCTACGCCACCTAGGGGGCAGCTTTAACTTTACGTGGCATATCTCTTATGGAAACGGCGTATCTTTACTGCGATGGGCAAGCGTACGTTCGTGAATCGGCATATCTAGTCATTTACATATACTACGCCGAAAACAAAGGAAGCGCCACCTAGCGGCCAGCAGAAAAAATTACACCCTAAGATACGACGGCGCAGGCCGTCATATCTTAGCTAGGTTTAAGTGTATCTCAGTTTGAGCATACACTTAAACTTACGACGGGCTTAGATTCCGAATTTACATTGGCGTATCTACTGATACACCGGCGTAACTCTTTATGAATCTGGCCCGTTATACCTACCCGGAATGGTATTTCACAGAACAGTTCTGAGACTCCTCTTTTGTGGTCCCTGACTAACACTCTAGACTCTTCTGGTGGTGCTACCATAGCAAGCTTGCTATGGGGGTGCAATGCAGACCCACTCCTGAGCCAGGTTGCATGCGTCCATAGACATACACAGTGTGGCTCAGCTCTGCCTCCAGTTTCCTGCTCACAGGATTTGATTGACAGAAGATGGGAGGCCAATTGCTCCCATTGCTGCTTTTGTGTCCTGTGAGGAGAGAGAGAACAGTGCCTCTGTGGAAGGGCACAATGCTGGATTGAGATAAGACTCCCTCAGGTAAGTTTAAGGAAGGTGAGAAAGTGATACTACCATTGGGACATGTTTTACATTAATGCATGGCATGTATTAAAGAAATAATTGTTTTGCCTTTAAAACTACTTTAAAATGTAGAGTGCTTACTCCATACTGCACTCTACATTTTGTTATTCATTCCCTCTGACTGTTCTCAGCATAATACTGCAAAAAAACACCCTATTACAAAAGAAAAGCTTTGCCACAAGACTTTGAGAGGTGTCCATATTCTCCTTCTCCCTCTATTCTTTTAACCAGTTGCCGACCACCTGGGAAAATATGTCATTAACCGATTTTACCCCCTTCCTGACCAGAGCACTTTTTACAATTTGGCACTGCGTTACTTTAACTGACAGTTGCGTGGTCGTGCGACGCTGTACCTTTTTTTCCCACAAATAGAGCCACCTTTCTTTTGATGGTATTTGATCACCTCTGCAGTTTTTATTTTTTTGCGCGATAAACAAAAGAACAGTGACAATTTAGAAAAAAAAAACACAATGGCCCAGATTCAGAAACAACTTACGCCAACGTATATATTGTTACGCCGCGTAAGTCCACGGATGCGCCATCCTATCTATGCGCCTTATTCAGCAAACAAGATACGCCTGAATTTTGGCTTAATACGACCAACGTAAGTCTCCTACGCCGTCGTATCTTGGGCGCATATTTACGCTGGCCGCTAGGGGCGCTTCCATTGATTTACGCGTCAAATATGTAAAAGACCTAGATACGCCGATTCACGAACGTACTTGCGCCCGTCGCAGTAAGCTACACCGTTTACGCAAGGCGTACGTCCGGCGTAAAGTTATTCCACATAAAGCAGGGGTAAGTCATGTTAGGGTATGGACGACGGAACAGCCGTCGTATTTTACGTTGTTTACGTAAGTCGTACGTGAATGGGGCTGGGCGTGGGTTACGTTCACGTCGTAGGCATTGAGCCATCGTATCTTAGGGAGTATATGCGACGTGATTCTGAGCATGCGCGCACATGCACCGTTCGTTCGGCCCTTCATTTACATGGGGTCACGCTTCATTTTAATAGAGCATGCCCACTACCTGCCTACTTTGAATTAGGCGGGCTTACGCCGGCCCATTAACGCTACGCCGCCGTTACTTAGGGAGCAAGTGCTTTGTGAATACTGGCCTTGCCTCTCTATTTTATGTCGGCGCAGCGCATATGAGATGCGCTACGCCCGCACAAAGATACGCCACTGTACGTGAATCTGGGCCAATATCTTTTACTTTTTGCTATAATAAATATCCCAAAAATGTTTCCCCCAAAAAAAATTTCCTCAGTTTAGGCCGATTTGTATTCTTCTACATATTTTTAGTAAAAAAAAAAAACACAATAAGTGTATATTGATTAGTTTGCGTAAAAGTTATAACGTCTACAAAATAGGGGATATAATTATGACATTTTATTATTTATTTTTTTACTAGTAATTGCGGCAATCTGCGATTTTTATCTTACTTACAGTGTGACAAGTGTGTTGACTTAATCATTCCATCACAGGACTCACATTATGGACTTGTTGTTTTAATATATAATTTTATATTTGACTAATTTTTATCATTGTATGTGCCTATACCTCTGTCATTATTTTTTATCTAGACTATAAAGTATTATTACTTTACCCATCGAGCGCTGCTTCTTTTGTTTTTTTGTGTTTCCTAGTCCATCTTCCAAGTGGTCGGCAGCAGCCCTGGGTATTACATACTATATTTCACATATTGCACTGTGTTTTGCTTCACATTGTCGCAGCGCTATAAGGGGGTTGTGTTTTTTTTTTGCGATTTTTATCGGGACTGCAACATTATGGCGGCCAGAATGGACACTTTGACACATTTTTGGGACCATTGACATTTATACAGGGATCAGTGCTATAATAATGCACTGATTACTATAAAAATGTTACTGGCAGGGAAGGGGTTAACACTAGGGGGCGATCAAGGGGTTAACTTTGTTCCCTCTATGTGTTCTAACTAAAGAGGGATGGGACTTACTAGGAGAAATGACAGATCGCTGTTTATACTAAGTTTGAACACACGATCAGTCATTTCTACCCTGAAAATGGGGTTCTCGCTGTGTCACGAGTGATCGCGGGTACCTGGCGGTCATCGTGTCCATCAGGCACTCGCATCGGCTCCAGGGCGAGCAGTGGGTGTGCACGCCTCCGGTGGTGCATGCACGCCCCTAGTGGTTTACAGGGCGAAGTGATGTAACATAACGTTGTTTCGCCCAGCTGAGCCATGCTGCTGCAGTAAAACTGCGGCGGCTGGTCGACAAGTGGTTAATTTTACTCTAAATACCAGGGTTATGGCTGCAGCTAGATGTCATAACCCTGTTATCATTCTAGGGCCCGCACCGTTGCTTGTGGCCCCTGAACTCCACTTATAACAGAAACACTGAGATAGCATATATTGACATATCCCTAATTGTATTGTTGCTTTTCAGTCAGCTATCATATTTAGCATAATCAGGATTTTGTTTTAGCAATGATCTGATAAATCAACGACAGCAATTTACATGTGAAATTTATATTTGAATTCCCTATTGCTTATATCTGTGTCAGGCTCATTGTGATAAATGCATTATACATAGTAGCATTGTCTTGGTATATACAATTATCTGATATAAGCAGAACGTCTTTGAACAATTAAAAAGTAATAACCCTTGAATTTTGTGAAATTAGAGCTCAGGATGAAAGTTTCGTATGGAAAAGTTATAGGGAAAATGAAGTATTTCCATTTATAATTAAAATAATAAAAAAGATAGCTTAATGAAAAACAGGCCTATCACTCCTCCAGGAAAAATAGCTGGGTTACTAAACTGGCTCTTTAGTACCCTCATATGGCGGAGAACAGAACTAATACAGCAATGTATAGTCAGAACATATTATCTAAGCTTAAAATAATATACTGCTCTCTAAAACATGGGGAATGAATGTGCGTATTTATTTTTTCCTTCTTTTTTTATAAATAGCCTGCACTACAAAGAACAGTACACTTCTTTACTCTTAGTAATTTATTTTATACAGAAAACTGTCATGTTTCCACATGGGAGATTTATATTGATATATTTTGTTGAACACCTAATTATAGGAAACCAGAAATAGTCCTAAAACTAATTTCAACCTACAGAACTCTGAACATCTGCAGTTGTGCACTTTTTAATGGAATACCACTGGTGTACATTATTCCTTACAGCCATCATGATAGTATTCAATCCTACTTAGGGCACATTTACATTGCTGTTTCTTGTGAAATCAGTCCAATAGCTATATTTTCTTATTACCTGCCATACACTAAAGCACTTATTTTGATTAACACTAGAAAGAACATGCAAAGTTTGCAAGTTTGTTCAAGCCAAGTAGTAGCGACTGAGTAGTAACGGCAGTGTTATGCCCCGTACACACGATTGGAATTTACGATTGAAAAAGTCCATCTGACTTTTCCATCGGTAATTCCGATCGTGTGTACGGGGCATATCACTGCTGTTACTACTCAGTCACTACTACTTGGCTTGAACAAACTTGCAAACTTTGCATGTTCTTTCTAGTGTTATTCAAAATAATACGATCGTGTGTAGCCCCATCTGAGTTTTTTCATCGAAAATTCCAATGAATTCCATCGAACTTTAGATATAGAACATGTTCTATATTTTTCCGTTGGAATTCTGTCTAAATTCCTATGTGATTTGGGCGGGCAAAAGCCTGATTGTGTGTATTAGAAAGTATTTGTTAAGAAAAATGGTATGATTTGCCCAAAGACAGCTTAGGGAATAGGATTGCCTAATCCAAAGTGGTTTTGAGTGGGTGAGGTATGACTGCAAGCATGGCACCCTCCAGATCATCCTATAGCCTTTAAGACTTATTTTCACTAACTCAACTTGAAAAGATATTAAAGATCTGAAGTTAGCCTGTGTTTTTTTTTGTTTTTGTTTTGTGTATCACATAGGGATGTATTTGTAAAAAAAAATGCATATCTATTCATCAACCAAAAAAATGCTTTTAAATTTGTTCTGTGGGAATGGAACAAAATCAAATGTTCTAAGGCTATATGCTCAGCAGATCGAATGTGTAAATATACAGCATTATGGCCACTAGATGGTGCTGTCATAGGAAATTAGAATGCTTCTCAGCTCCATCTGGTGGCCATAATGCAGTACTCTTTTCATTCACACATTTGATCTACAGGGAATATACTGTAGCTTGAGAACATTCAACGTTTCCCGATTTGCACAGAACAAATGTACATGTATGTGGACAGGTGGGACAGTAGTGTGGTTGTTTGTCACATCCTCCATGTCTTCCCATTAACTCACTGAGTGTCAAGTGCTGGGTCACATGAAAGTGCTGGTATCTTCAAGGCAAACCCCAAGTTAAAAGTCTCTATATGTGAGCTGTGGTGAGCGACATTGTTCTGCTCCTACGGGTCTCATCTTCTGTCTCCATCCTTCTGTGCTGTAACTCAATCGAAATATCTTTGGGTGGACAACCGCTCTCGCACAGGATTCTTGTCTCAATTTATATGATACAGGACAAGTGGGCCGGACCCAGAGCACAACCTGCAAAAAAAACCAAGGAATTGGACATAGAATTAACTCCCACCTTTTCGGTTGGGACACCACCTAACTAACTGGTCCAACCTGCCCAAACTCCCCCACCCTTAGACACAAGCCTGTTTTGGCAGAGTCAAAATTACAATTCACAATAAGACCCCAACAACACTGTACAATATATAACCAAAACGTAACAGTGACGGTACTATTTTCTCTATTTCGGGCGCGGAAGAATATCTCTTCTCTACCACGCCCGCTCCTCTGCTGGCTCAAGTCCCGGCCAGCTTGTCCTTCCCTGGCGCCGCGGAGTGATTCTTTTCCCTCCGCTCTTGGCGCTCTGACCTCGGAGAGAAGAAGCAGTGGCAGAACAGAAGTGTCAGAAGAAATAAAAGAAGCCTGTGACCTGACCTGGCATCTGACTGTTTATGTGACACTGTCAGACTGACACTCCAGCGAGTCCAGGCAGCCAGCAGCAGCACTACAGGTACAGGATCAATGAGGAAGTGACTCCTGGGGCCAGGATAAGGTGTGTACTTTCTTGGGGGGTTTCAAGATCTACTGTCTGCAGCAGCATCTAAACATTATGGCATTGGCGACATGGTAGGCACTGTCTGCAGGTAGCACATGTGTTATGGCATGTGCTACCTGCAGACAGTGCCACTCATGCGGCCAATGCCATATTGTGCTGCAGATAGTGCCACCCATGACGCTAATGCCATGTGCTATCTGCTGACAGTGCCACCCATGACGCTAATGCCATAACGCATGTACTACCTGCTGACAGTGCCACCCATGCGGCCAATGCCATATTGCGTTCTGGCATTAGCGTGATGGGTGGCACTGTATGCAGCACAATGTGGCATTGGCCACATGGGTGGTACTGTCTGCAGGTAGCACATGCGTTATGGCCCATAACGCATGTGCTACCTGCAGACAGTGCTACCCATGCCACCAATGCCATATTGTGCTGCAGACAGTGCCACCCATGACACTAATGCCATAACGCATGTTCTGCCTGCAGAGACAGTGCCACCCATGCCATAATGTGCTGCAGACAGTGCTACCCATGCTGCCAATGGCATTATGCCATTGATGGCATGGGTGGCACTGTCGGCAGCACAATATGGCATTAGCGGGCGGCATGGCATGGGTGGCACTGTCTGCAGCACAATATGGCATCTGGAGAAGGGCCAGGGGTGGAGCTGAAGGAGGGACCAGGGGTGGAGCTAAAGGGGGCCCCGCCAGGTAGGCTGTACGGGGCCCCGTGATTTCTATCAGCGGCCCTGGTTGTTCAGATGCTGGTGGCTGGAACGTTGTAATGGTGCAGAATGTAAACCTGTGTCTTTGTGTGAGTGAAAGGCAGGCTTGTATGCAATTTGGGGGCATTTTTTGTCATGTTGCCAAGGCACCCCTGAATATACCTGAAGGCACCCCAGGGTGACGGGGCACACTAATCAAAAAATACTGTTCTAGATATTTATTCACCATGCTCATCACCTTACATTGTCAGTGCCGGGGCAGCTAGGAGCAAAAATTTTGTAGTGTACATTTTCAATGACCAAAAGCAAGGCTGGCATTGTTGTAAATGCGTGTGTATATACACATAGATGATTACATTATAAGTATTTGCACAAGCATTTTTTGAACGGTTGCTTAAAAACAGGTTGTGAGAGCCCTTACAGTTCTTATATTCCCACTAAAGATGCCAATTTCTTGGGTGCATGCTTACAAAGAGGCATAATAAAAATGTTTGGATCTTGAAAGGTATTGAGAAAAGGGGTAAACTCTGTGCCCAGGAAGCACACCTTCCCTGTTAATCTTAGTAGCCTGTGCTAGATCATATTCCTAACGTGGTATTCTCCTTTGTTCAGAAACACCCTATATTGTGACGATATGAACCCATATATGGCTTCAATTTGTTACATCAGTTGCACTGTGTGCATGCTGAGGAATGCCTATATATTCCTCTTTGAGGGAGATTTAGTAAAACTGTAACGTGCAAAATCTGGTTCAGCTCTGCATAGAAACCAATCAGTTTCCAGGTTTTATTGTCAAAGCCGAACTGAAGAAGTTGTAGGTAGAAGCTGATTGGTTTCTATGTAGAGCTGCACCAGATTTTGCACTCTCCAGTTTTAGTAAATCTCCCCCTTTGTGTCACACATCGGGGCAGATCCACAAAAGGATTACACCGGCGTATCTATTGATACGCCGGCGTAATTTTAAATTTCCTGCGTCGTATCTTTGTTTTGTATCCACAAAACAAGATACGACGGCATCTGGGATCGATCCGACAGGCATACGTCTTAGTACGCCGTTGGATCCTAAATGCAATTTTTCGGCCATCGCATTTTTTTATGTCGTTTCTGTTCGGCTTTTTCCGGCGTATAGTTAAAGCTGCTATATGGTGGCGTACTCAATGTTAAGTATGGCCGTCGTTCCCGCGTCTAATTTTAAATTTTTTGCGTCGTTTGCGTAAGTCGTTCGTGAATAGGAATGTGACGTCATTTACTTTCACGTCGAATCCAATGACGTCCTTGCGGCGTACTTTGTCGCAATGCACCCTGGGATATTGTGGATCTGCCCCATCGTGTTTTAAAACAGGAGTAACCCATAGCTATGTAAAGCAATCCTTACTTATTATTAATATGTTATTTGGGCTTTTAAATACAAATGCTTTTTAAGAGAAAGCATTTCCAGTAAACATGAATATATGTGAATGAAATGCAGTAATAAAATACATTAACATGGTTATTATATTTGAGGAAATATGAATATTATCTCTGCAAAGTGCAGTTGCGTAGACTAGGCTTAAATTCTTGTAATGTTTGTTACTGCATTACCCCATCTAGCCATAGTCATTTGCCTTGTAGATTAGAGTGATTTTATGATGTTATTGATCATTATATTAGCATTTGACACGATGTTTTAAGGAAACTGCTCACACTGGGTTTTGAATTGTCACCTGATTTATTTTGATGAATCAGCAGTGAATTAATTCTTGGATTTATGCTGTACTGCTTATTGACTAATGCAGCAAGCATACTTAAATCATTGAAATGTTGACTGTCTTTCTAGCTATTAGAAAATACCCCCCGTATCTGTATTAATATTGGCCATTAACATACGCAGTATTGAATTTAGGCATATTTATTTGAATGTTGAGCTAATTCAAATAACTATTTCATAAGCAACCCAAGTGTACAATAACTGCCAATCCCTGAAAAACCCGAAATCATTTCTATTGCTGCCTGAGGCTATAATCCTATATGTTTAGTAGTTACTGCTGTCCTCCGAAGTCCAGATATTTGGCAAGTTTGATACTAGCATGGAAGCAACTGTATCAGCTGTGTAAGAAATGTTCACAGTATATGACATACTGGGGTTTATTTACTAAAGGCAAATCCACTTTGCATTACAAGTGTACTTGGAAGTGCAGTCGCTGCAGATCTGAGGGGGGACATGCAAGGGGGAAAAAAAACAGCATTTTTGCTTGTACATGATTGGATGATAAAATCAGCAGAGCTTCCCCTCATTTCAGATCTTCCCCTCAGATCTACAGCAACTGCACTTCTAAGTGCACTTCCAAGTACAATTGCAGTAAACTTGTAGTGCAAAGTGGATTTGCCTTTAGTAAATCAACCCCACTGTGTACTCTTCTTACTATGGACTGCTAATGTGTAACAGTGGCAAACTATGGGCATTAATATGTTTACATATTTCTAACAAACAGTTAATGGGCTTTTAAACAACCCTCACCGACCTCTGTTGCTCTAAGAACTGTGGAGTGATTCATTGTCAAAGTTCACTGCAGAAAATATTTAAAGTAGTATTAAACCCTAAAACAATAATTGTGTATATTGCAGCTTACAAATTCTTAGATGGGATGGCTGCATTCGTTTTTTTTGTTTTTTTTTTTAGGCTTGTTACCTATATTTTTACCTGGTGATCCTGTAGCAGTTAGAGGATTGAGAATAACAATTTACCACCGACAGGGGTGCATACAGTGATCATGATTTATGATCCATTTATGTAAAATCTTTTATCCCAAAAGGAAAAAACACTGTTTGCCATAACTGTTTATAAAGTGGTAGCTGGCAGGCCTGGAGTGGCCACAGTGGGAGGTAAGTGGCCACTGTGGTCGAGACAGGGATAATACAGACAGCGGTCACGCTCCCCTCCTGCTCTCCCACCCCCAAAGGGATCTCTTCTCATCAGCAGAACAGGGAGTGTGAGGAACTGGAGATCTGCACAAAGGGAGTGTTTTCAAATTAGCAAGCGGGTAAATAACCCACTTGTTAATATGATCCACAACTGCAGCTCCTTCCGACCCCTGCCCTGCTGATAAGATGACATCTTCGATGGGGCAGGAGACCTTGGAGAGGACACACAGGCTGAATTCTGGCTCTGCCCTGCCAAAGGTAGGACGGTGCAGGAGAGGCAGAGAGTAAAAAGGAGCACTATGATTATAGAGAAAAGGGGGGCAAAACTGCAAGGGGCACTGTGATGGGGGGCTGTGATTACTAGGGACACAGTAAAATAAAGGGGCACTGTGATATAAAGGGGACTTCACTTTAAAGGGGCATTGTGATCATTACAGTGCTCCTTTACAGTGCAGACCTCTTTATATTACAATGCCCCTTTACATTACAGTGCGGAGGACTGACTCCATGAATATCTCTGAAAATCCCACCCCCGCGAACGATCCCCTCCCACGTTCCCTGGAAAAATTGTCTGCTCAGTCTAAAATGCCCCGGCCTATTTTTTGTCTCAGTCTGGGTTTGTTAGCTAGAGTCCAGCTTAAATATGTTAGTCAAGTCAAGTTCATCTAAATCTGCTAGTATAACAATCCTGTCCACAGACCAACAATGCTGCTTTCCAAAGGTTTCTACTGCCTTTCTACTGCATCCAGAATGCATACACACCAAAACAGGAAGAGTGTTACAGGTTTGATCATCAGGTGAAATAAAGGAAAAAACTAAACAAAAAGGAAAAGGAGTGTGGCCATTGCATGTACGGATTAAATATAGATAGCCTGTCCATAGCTGGGCCACAGATACACCTTGACAACAAATACACACAAAAGAAAAACCAACAGGTGCGCTGATAGACAGTTTAGTATAGCCCTCCAGCTGGCTATTGGTGATAATTAGACAAGTCAAAGGGTTCTGCTGCTCGCAATGGATTCTCTGGGTGGCTGGAACACATCTAGACAAAACACAAAAGAGAGCACCATGCCGCCCTAGTGTAATTAGGCTTTAATATGGTAAAGTTAAAAACACTACAATGGTCAAACTCACATTGTGTGAAGATTGATACAGCATAAGGATTCCACTGTAGCTACACTCTTAAAACCACCTCAAGATCCTGACAGAAGAAGGGGGAGCTTTGGACGTTCAACCTAACTACCCGGATCCTGACGTCGAGTGTGGTGGTGGATATCCTCTGATCTGCTGCCAGGATCCGGGCAGCTAGGTTGAATGTTCACAGCTCTCCCTCCCCCTGTTGGGATCTTGAGGTGGTTTTAGGAGTGAAGCCACAGTGGAATCCTTATGCTGTATCTATCTTCACACAATGTAAGTTTGACCATTGTAGTGTTTTTAACTTTACCATATTAAAGCCGAGTTACACTAGGGCAGCTTTGAATAGACAGTAGCACCTTGCCCATTCAAGACAAAATGACAATGTAAGTCTAAAGCCCACCAACCCAACACCTTTATATTCACCTCTCCCATGATCTCTTGCCAATCCTTCTTCTGCCATGACCAGTACCAAAAAAATACAACGTGGACTGGTGTCAGGGGTGATATTACCCTCCAATGCTCGTGCCCAGTGATTGGTAGCAAGTCCTGAATACTAAATCATTGGGGAAGGTCACATACTTCTCAATGGTCTACCAATATTTTTGGGTTTGTATTTGGCAGCAGTGGAAGGACCCGTGGGAGAATGCTGGTATAGTATAAAGTGTCTGAGGGTGGGCTGTACACTGACATTGCCACTGTTCCCTGAAGGTGACTTTTTAAATAGCTTACTATGCTGATTGGGAAATGTGGTCATTGACATTTTACATGTCTTTCTGTAGGATGGGTCAAACTACTTGGAAGTGGCATAGTAAACATTTAAAAAATTGAAAAGATTATTGCACAGTTGCACACAACCCTATTTTTTTTCAGAAATACGGAAAGCAAGCAGAATCTTACAGCTCAATAAAACAGACAACCAAGTGATGTTCTTAAAATAGACACAACTAATAAGTCAAATAGTTGTATGTGTCTGCAAAATGCTAGCTGAACATTTCTGGTGTATAGGAAACACATACAAACAAATCATCTCTTGTGTGTCAAATATGAACAAGCTGTATTTTTTTTATACAATTTTATACAGCAATACATCAAAAACCTATACAAGCATGACAAAACATGTTTACTAATCACCACAACTATTTACAAGATTATTTCACTATCCTTCCTTAGTTTCAAATGAGTCGATTGTTATGCCTTACGTAAAAAGAGAATTGCATTTCAGTAGTAAGAGAATGTCTGTCTTCCTCTCGTTAGTCAATTTTTCCACTCCATCATATGACATGATCAAGCAGAGCACATTGTAATTGGAAAGCAAATCATTCTAGAAGGCTAACCTACCATATTGTGTCCTAAGGTCAGCATAATGCCCTATAGGCATGTGCACTGTTATACTGATTGGATGACAGAATATAACTCAGCTTATCCTTATTTTAGTAAGGTTAGTGAAAATTCACACTTGAACATGCTACTCCATTAGTAAATCAATCCCATTGAGAGCAGAAAGTTAAAGAGGAACGTTAGACAGAAAATTAAGTCCTACTACATTACTTGCGGCTGACCACTTTTGCAGATATAGCTATTTAAAACATTAAAAATTAGTGCCTATGCTGGTTAAAATCCAATAATACACTGTCATACCTTGCTTTGCACATGCTCAGTTGCTCGCCATTATTATTATTTTTTTGCATTGAGCCTAAAATCAGAACCACTAGAGGCCAATCTGCTGAAAGCCAAAAAGATTTACTGTTGTTCAGGGGCTCTGGGCTTCATCAAGGTGGCAGCCTTCGGACAAGAAGAAACAGGAGTAATACTGGAGGCAATTTACAGCACGCACTAATTTTGCTAGCATAATTATTATTGTGGAATGTATGTTTTTTGCTAAAGAGTATTATTTTTTAATCACGTTATTATGGGTAAAGTTCCACTTTAACCTCCCTGGCGGTATGATTATTTCAGATTTTAGGTGCTGACAAAAGCTTCCCCCTGGCGCATAATGCGCGTCACCAGTTTCTGAAAGAAGCCAAACGTCGGTGCGCAGGCGCCGTATAGCGCCGTATAGAGTCGACTCGCAGTTCGGCTTCTTTCGGAAACTGGTGACGCGCATTATGCGCCGGGGGGAAGCTTTTGTCATCACGTCAATCACTTAGTCTCTGAATAGGAACGCCCACTCCTGCGGGAGCCACTACCCGGAAGCCGGGAGGGAAAATAGCTATACGAGGGTATGTACAGCGAAAAATAAATAAAAAAACAGCATAGTGTACATGTCGGCAGTATGCTGGATGGAATGGTATATACATGTTTTAGGGTGAACCTCCGCTTTAAATCTGTCCAAACAAGAGTCTAGTAGGCATCCCGAGTATGAAAAAGTTTGAAAACCAAATGAATAAATTATAATATAATAAATAATTATAACAAATAAAAATATAATTATAATAAAAATTATTCAATAATGTAATCAACTCAAAATCACTGAAATTTGCTCAGTTGCAGAATTGTCGCTGTCATTACTTTTATTTTTTTATGATGAATTTCCTCACAAATCGCTATCGCTGTTTTCTAGCTGCTCTAAAACCACTTTTAACATAAAGGGACACTTTTTGGTTCCTATGGACAATCTACAGTTTGCAGGCAGAAAGAACAGTTTCTATTCTACAAAGTACATGTAGGACACTGGGCAGACCACTAGGGACAAAGAGGGTGTGTATTTTTTACATACAGTACTGTAATCTATAAGATTACAGTATACTGTATGTAATGTGTTTATTTAATTTTTTAATTTGGCGCCGATCTCCGCCCCCGTGTGTCATAACGTCAAAGGGAACGGAGATCGGCGGCACACAGGGACACTGTGTGAATCGAGCGAGGACGCCGCTCGCTCACACAGCGGGGAGGCATCGCAGGATCCAGGAACAAGGTAAGTAACTTTGTCTCTGGCTCAGGGATACCGCTTTTGGTACAGAAATCTTACCCCATGCCAGACTCGGGAATACTCGGGAATACCGCTAGGGGGGGTTAAGTTTGATCAGTGAAGAGCCAGACTCGGGATCGCCTCTCAGAGTCCACAGGCACAAGTTACTTACCTTGTCCCTGGATCCTGCGATGCCGCCGCGCTGTGTGATCGAGCTGTGTCCTCCTCGCTCGATTCACAGTGCCGAGTGCCGCCGAGCTCCGTTCCCTGCGATGTTACGACGCATGGGGGCGGAGATCGGTGCCAAATTAAAAAAGTAAATAAACACAATACATACAGTATACTGTAATCTTATAGATTACAGTATTGTATGTAAAAAATACACACCCCCCTTGTCCCTAGTGGTCTGTCCAGTGCCCTACATGTACTTTTATATAATAAAAACTGTTCTTACTGCCTGGAAACTGGAGATTGTCCGTAGCAACCAAAAAGTGTCCCTTTATGTCAAAAATGGTTTTAGACCAGCTAGAAAACAGCGATAATAAATTAGAATCACTTGCAGAATTGAGCGATAGTGATTTGTGGGGAAATTCGTTATAAAAAAATTAAAAGCAATCATTTTTAATATTATTATATTATTTGTTATAATTATTTATATTTATTTATTGTATTATAATTTATGATTTTGTGTTTCAAATTTTATTATACCCGGGATGTCTACTAGACTCTTGTTTGGACAGATTTATGTGAGTTATTTCTAAGAATTACAGGCCTACAATATAAAACCAAGGGTGCAATCAGCGCAAAAAAAACTTCACAAATACCCACCCCCCCCAATAGTGCAAGTGTAAAAGAAATTAGTGCAGCGCAAGAAATAATATTTTTTTTTTTTTTTTTTTTCACAATCAAAGGATTTTATTGATGAATATGTAGATTATACATAAGACATTTTGTAACAGAGTATAGAATCTGACATAACAAGTGAACAAGTAGCTACATATGTCGGCGTACACTTAAGTAATGGAGGTACTGACAGGGTTTTAAATATGTAAATCAAGACATAGGATGGATAATTGCTGAATCAGCAAAGAGGATGTGTTAGAAAAGGGGAGGGGGGGGGTACAAGGGGTAGGGTAAGTAGGATGGGTATATAGGCGGGTAGGGGATAGGAGGGTAGGATCATTGTTGGGAAAGTTCGCTATACCAGTTAGATACAGTGTGGTTCAGCATTCGTATATTCAGGTATACATACATTTAGTAAAGACCATCTTTGTATTTGGCAAAACTGTGAGAAATGTGTATGTCAATATCACTGGTGCAATGTTTGATATTCAGTAGAATACGTGAATAGGAACCATGGTTGCCAAAGGTCATTGAAGTTGGAGCTCTTCTCGTGTTTCATTGCGGTTATTTCTTCCATTTTGTGTATATAGGCAACTCTGTCTAGCCATTCCCCAATCCCTGGGGCCTGGGTTGATTTCCAGTGAAGGGGGATGAGGGTTTTGGCAGCGTTTAGTAGGTGTCTGGTGAGGGTTTTTTTGTATTTGCTGATAGGGAGGTGGTTTATATGGAGAAGGCATGCAGCCGCATCAAGTGTAATCGTTGTTTCAGTAATGTGTCTTATGCATTTAGTCACAGTTTGCCAGTAAGCATATATGCCAGGGCATTCCCACCATATGTGTAGGAAGGAGCCTACTTCATTTTTGCAGCGCCAACACTTGTCTGATGCATTATTGAACCATTTTTTGGTTCTTTGTGGTGTAATGTACCATTGTGTCAGTATCTTGTAGGAGATCTCCTGATATCTGGTACTTAAGGAACATTTATGCGAAAGGGTGCATGCCTTCTCCCACTGTGAGTCACTTATGCCCACCCCCAAATCTCTCTCCCACTTAAGTTTGTGTCCGTTCACATCTGTTTGTGGTGGCTGGATGAGCCATGAGTAAGCTAGTGAGGTAGTGTGTGGGACATAGTCTCTTTTGTAGCATAGATCCTCCAAAGTGGTCATTGGGCGGATATATGCGGGGAGAGATCTGGCGTTGGTCAAGAAGCTTCTCAATTGGAGGTGGAACCAGAAACCTGGAAAAGCCTCACCATGTTCTGTCCTCATCTCGTCATATGTCTTCACTTTGTCCCCTGAGATGCAGTCAAAGGCCAGCAGGTCTGGGATCCCTTTACCCTCAGTGCCTGGTGGAAAGTCTGGATTGCCAAAGATAGGGGTGAGAGGGCCTGGGATTGATGCCAGTCCGTGTTTTGGTGCAATTTTGTGCCATACTTTAAGTGTGTTCGTAATCAGTGGATGTTTCGCAGAGTTGGGTATTTTGGAGTGAGTGGTCCATGGTGCGAATAGAGTGTGGTGAGGTGCCATTTATAATATTATACAAAGTAAGTGCAAATGTCAAAAGAGCAACTATTAAAATTGCAGAATAATACGTAATAATGAATGTGTAAAAGTCCAATAAGTGAAAAAAATCCAAAGATTTGTGTGACAACTTCCAAAGATCTTCATCGGTGACTTTTGTTTTAAGATATAGTGATCCCTCCACCATTAGGAATGGCTACTCTCACCTTAAGGTAAGGACCCCTGTTTTACCAGGCAGTCATACCAGCAGAAATCAAAACACCAAGTTGATACGATGCTTTTAGGACAGGTTCCTCAGACTCAGCAGCATTGGGATCATGAATAAGAGAAACACAAATCTAGGTGCTCACTGATGAACAAGCTAAAATGTATTAAAAACAAGTTGCAGGCTACTCACTGCTGCTGAGTCTGAGGAACCTGTCCTAAAAGCATCATAGCCATTCCTAATGGTGGAGGGATCAGGGGCGGACTGACAACTCATGGGGCCCCCGGGCAATAGAAGATTATGGGGCCCCTCTGGCTTACAGATGGCCACCACGCCAGGAGGCAGTGCAGAGGCAGGGTAGCTAAAATCTTGGGATATTCACATTAAAAGCATGTCAGTTTCGGACATATCAGGGACAGATCTAAAAAAAACACAGATTTTTACATACTGTCCCTGGTTTTACTGAGCCTGGCAACCCTGATGGGGCCCCCTAGTGGCATGGGGCCCTCGGGCAGTGCCCGAGTGACTCAATGGTCAGTCCGCCCCTGGGAGGGATCACTTTATCTTGAAACAAAAGTCACCGGTGAAGATCTTTGGAAGTTGTTATCACACAAATCTTTGGATTTTTTTCTCTTATTGGACTTTTACACATTCATTATTACGTATTATTCTGCAATTTTAATAGTTGCTCTTTTGACATTTGCACTTACTTTGTATATTTATTTCTTGCGCTGCACTAATTTATTTTACATTTGCTACAATATAAAACGCCAAATTTCCATGCAAAATAATGGTACCGCTTTCAGCACCTAAAATCTGAATTAATCATACCGACAGGGAGGTTAAGCTTTGGTAATATAACCTGGAATCTCATTGTTTTTTATGCAGAAGTGAGCCTGATTTTGCGCTTTCTAGCTTTAGTAAATAAACCCCATTGTGTGCTTAAAAGTGGGGTATGCCTGTATCTTGCAATGTCCCTTGTAAAGTGAACAGCGCATGTTCCTTTATTAAACCAACCCTTTAGTGCAGTGGTTCTCAACCTGGGGGTCGAATGAGGATTTGCCAGGGGTCACCAAATCCTGGTCTGTTCCTGAAGCCCGCATAACTCTCCCAGCCTTTTTGCTATCCTTGGAGCCTGTGGCCACCCAGATGGGTTGTTCCTGGAACCCGCAGCTGCCCACTCAGCCTCTTGACAGTCGCCCATTCAGTTTATGACATGGCTGGGGGGCAAAGACTAGAAGTCAGCTGACTGATGAGGAATGTGAAGTGGGAGGGGCTGGAGGAGACCCTGTCTCCTGATTTCGGCATCGTTGTCACTGCTACGAGACGCCACGAAGTCGGAAACACATTGAAGTCGGAGACAGTGAGTGACACTACCTGTGATTATAGTTTCCATTAAAAAGACTCAGGGAGCGCTAAATGTCTGTGGGCTAGGGGTGCAAATTACTTGTCTTGCCTTGGGTGATGACAGCCCACACTACAAAAATAATTTTACTGTTAGGGGTCCCCACAACTTGGAAAATTTTATCAAGGGGTCACGGCACTAGAAGGTTGAGAACCACTGCTTTAGTGTGTTGTTATGCTAGGACATGAATAGCTTTTTGCAGACATTTCTTTGTAACTCTCTTTGATCTCATAGTGTAAAGTGCAAAGAGTGGAAAAAAAATCAACTCCATTAAAACGCTTTCTGTTTTATTTTGGCTGCCACCAAAGAGTCAATGCCAGGCATCATGCTCTGGGAGCACACAACTCACACATTGTAATTCCCACTCTAGTGAAGACCAAGTTCCCTCAGAGTCCAAAAATTGATGGCAACCCTTTTTTAAGACTGGGTTCACACCTAAGACAGATCCGTCACACAGCAGGGGTCCAGTGCATCCTGGTTCACCGTTTCAGGTCTGAAACTGACCAAAAAAGGCACACGTTTTTCCTGCTAAACGCACTGGACCTGCTGCGGAGATTTCTTAACCGGCTCCATAAAGAGCCTGTCACATTCTCTTGCTATGCGAAATGGACGCATCCAATTTGCATAGGTGTGAACCCTGCTGGTGGATGGAGTATCATCCGTCATCCTAACTCCTTTGACCAGATTTAACTCAAGATCTTTACATTATTCCAGTTTTAAAAAGATCCTATAAATGCTCATAGAGTTGTTGAAGACAACTCATTGGAGGGCCTTTCTTGTTTATGTTTATTTAGCGCTAGTTAATATTTCCATTAAATTTGTGTTAGAGATCCGGTATGCTGTACAGCCTTTTTAGACCCTCAAAGTACTAAATATTTTCTTTAACACTATATCCATTCATAGCTTGGCCCCATGAAGGTAGTTTGCTAAAATGAATTAAAAGTAAAAATTTCAAATACTGATTCACTTTTCCAACTTAAAAATAGGAGCTTTTGTACAATCAACTGTTTTAAGCAAACTTTACTTCATTTTAGTAAATTATACTCCATACATGAAAATATATACAGTAGGTCATCTTTCCTAATTTGAGCTGAGTCGGAAAATGAGATTTCATTTGTGGGCAATGTTACTTGGCATAAGGTTCATAATGCTCATTCTGAGCCCAGTAACATCAAAGTTTTTGAGTAGAAGCCTGGTACACAAAAGCAGGCTTCTAATTCATTTTTTCAACAGTGCCATGCCTAATTAGCTTATCTAAACTGTGAAAATTAGGTTAATTTGTCAAAATGGAAATTATAATTTTGGGAAGCCTGAAAGTTTTCCCACTGACATTCATTAAAGTTGTTTCAGTCTAGAAAACTCAGTTTCATGCAAACTGTGCACACCTTTTAACAGATTGGTTCATGAACCAATTAGCAGCTAGCTACTGATCTTTCCCCAAATAGTAGGAACCATTAACCTGTGCTTCAGTGATGAGTCACATAAGGATCAAACAGGCTTTCAAAGTTGTATTATCAAGCATTATACTCTCACCAAGGCTGTACTTGAAAAGCTGTTATAAAAGAGTGCCATGTTAATTAGATAGATGCAAAAAGGCAATACTAATTTATATATCACTACCCACAATTCTGAGTGCAGCCGAAAACCACCCAGGGAATTCAGCAATAGTTACAATGTGTTTAAGGAAATGTGTCTTTTTTAATTAAAGCTATTCATTAAACCAGCTTAATAATCAGGCTGTGTGTGAGATCCAGGCATGGCAGTGAAAAGACCTGTTATTGATGCCTAACAATGATAGAAAGCATTCCATGTTACTCATTTCATCTATTAATTTAAGCCATTCGCTTCACAGTTTTCTTCTCTTTGAATATGCGCCTCAGGTCTTTTTTTTTTTAGCTCAGTCCATCTAAAAACCCATGTGCAAAAAAAATAAAAATAGCACCACTCAAAGCCTCCCCTGCAGTCCAAAGCACAAAATGGGTGCCGATGTTCAAACAAGTTCATCCACTGCTCACCAGAACCCAGCCACTACATAGAAAGGTGCAGATACAACTTCAGCCTAAGCTCCTTCTGACTACACCCATGGAGCTTAGGTCTCATGCACACAGGTAGCCAGATTCAGGTATCTTTATGCCGGCGTAGCGCATCCCATTTGCACTACGCCAACGTAACATAGTGGGGCAAGTACTGTATTCACAAAGCACTTGCCTCCTAAGTTACGTCGGCGTAGCCCAAATAGCCCGGCGTAACCCCGCCTAATTCAAAATAGGCAGGTAGAGGGCATGCTCCATGTAAATTACCCGTGACCCCATGTAAATGAGGGCCGTTTGTATGGCGCATGCGCTCAGAATCACGTCGCAAATACTCATTGCTTTCGACGTGAACGTAACCTACGCCCAGCCCCATTCCCGTACGCTTACGCAAACGACGTAAAATTCGCCGGCACTTCAGACATCCATACCTTGCATGGGCTGCGCCATCTTTTTGGTGGTTTATCTTTACGCCTGAAAAATGCCTTACGTAAACGTAAACAGCGTATCGGGCGCAAATACGTTCGTGAATAGGCGTATCTTGCTCATTTGCATATTCTAGGCGTTTTAGCAGAATAAAATGCCTGACACTTGTAAAGGTGACTAAAGCTTTTACAAGCGTTTAGCATCTTTTACAGGTGTCAAGCTCTTGGTCTTTAATTCATTTCATTGGCCAGAATAAATAATTTATTCTGGCCATTTAAATTAATTAATGCTTAAGCACTAAACTTGGCATGTTTGGCCGCATTTAGCAGCTTTTAGTAGACTTGCGTCAGAGTGGGGGGGGGGGGGCTATATTCATCTCTCCTGACATCGCCAAGTGTCATGTTCTCATTTATATTTTGTTCCAAACCACACATATCCCCTGATCCCCCTTGAAGAAGCCAATATAGGCAAAACGGGATGAGTTATCATTCCCTGTTGTAACATTTATTGGGTTTACAGTCCACCACTATTATCAATATTATTTGTTACATGTCTATGATATTACATGTGGGAAGTAAACTCTAGAGGTGCTTGGTATGGTTTTGACAATATGGAACAATCATTTGTGCTTTAATGGTTTAGACCCCTACTATGTCTTTTGGGTCTTTTTTACTCTTTGTATAATAAATACTTTTTTATCCCTCAGTTATGTATTGGTTTTCATTCTGAGAGGGGGGTTCTAGCACCTTTAAAGTCCCAATCTATATTCTATGATGTTTAGGTTTTATATAACAGTTTGTGCAGCGCTTTACAACATAAGGGCAGACAGTACAGTTACAATACAATTCAATACAGGAGGAATCAGAGGGCCCTGCTTGTTATAGCTTACAATCTAAGAGATACCATGGTTAGAACCTCTGTCAGGTCTTTTGCAGAGTTTTTCCTTGCTGGGGATTCGCCCTCTCTATTTGTCTTTGAGACCATTGTCAACAGAATTGAAAATATGGGAAAATACAAAATCTCCATGTGTCGCTGGAATAGAAAATACTATATAAGAGGAAACTTCCTATAGGGTCACTTGTCAATGACAACTGTGTAAAAGAGGATTTCCCTTACTTTGAAGTAACTTCTTACTTACTGTAATATATTCAATCACAAAGCCAAAGGACAGAAAGGACAAAGTTAGCACAAAAAAAAAAGAACATTTGTCAAATAGTTTAACCATTTCCTACCCCATCCAAATCATTAAGTGCATTAGATATACTTTAAATAGAAATTTGTGACATCTGTATCTTCAGGAAGCTAAATGTGAAAATCTCGAGCAGCTGTGCATGGTAGCCAATCAGCTTCTAACTTCAGTTAGTTCAATTAAAGGGGTTGAAAAGGCAGACGTTTTTTTTTTTTTCAATCTTATTACATTATATGCATTAAGATAAAAAGCCTTCTGTGTGCAGCAGCCCCCCTAATACTTGCCTGAGCCCATCTAGATCCAGCGATGTTGTAGGAGTACTTTGTTTGCCTAGGACTCCCCTCCCCATTGGCTGAGACAGCAGTGTGGCGCCATTGGCTCCCACTGCGGTCAAAGTCAGTCAGCCAATGTAGATAGAAGGGGGCGGGGCCGGGCCGCGGCTCCATGTCTGAATGAACACACGGATCAGTGGCTTGGTTCAGGTGCCCCCATAGCAAGCTGCTTGCTGAGGAGGCACTCAACAGGGGAGAGGGACCATAGAAGAGGAGGTTCTGGGCTGCTCTATGCAAAACTACTGCACAGGGCAGGTAATTGATATGTGCATTCGTTATCGCCCAAATGCATTTTCATCCAGATTTCAGGGATTTTCGTGTTCGTTTTAACAAAACAATAATGAACAAGCAGAACCTGAAATCCGAAAGATTAAAAATTTTCGTATACATTATATTTTCGTATCGTTGCGACAACAGTTCGATATAGATAGATAGAAGATTTGACATGACAGTGACAATAGCGATCTGTGTCTATCGAACCTGGGGTCAAATGTGCCTAACCTAACTCTATTAGTCCAAGATTATTCAACATAGAGAGAAAAGATTAGACATTCTAGAGACAAGATTCGACGAAGCAGCTAAAAACATACGATCGCCGCCAGTGGACATTTACAGTCAAATGCTCCACCCAAAGGCTATAGAAGAATTCTAATGTTGTTTGACTAGTAATAATATTATTATTACTAGTCAAACAACATTAGAATTCTAGGGCCAGATCCTCAAAAGAGATACGCAGACTTAACTGCTGTTCAGTCTGTGTCTAACTTTGGAAACGATCCTCAAAAGGCTTTTTCCAAAGTTAGGCAGAAGATCAGGCATGTGTAATTGAATTACACTGCCGAATCTTAGGATGCAGTACCGCATCCGCCGCTGGGGGCATTTTGAGTCGAAATGCCGTTTCTAGTATGCAAATTAGCACTTAAGGCGATCCACAAAGCTTTCCAGCTTCGTTTTTTCGCCGTAAGTGTTATTTTGCAAGTGTAAAACTAGGGCTGATGTTACAAAGTGTAAACTAGTCACACCATGTAAAAGCCCATTCCAGCGACGGCATTTGGTATGCATTCCCGAGGGAGAACTCCACGGCAATTTGTAAAAACAAAACCGGCATGGGTTCCCCCCCAGGAGCATACCAGGCCCTTAGGTCTGGTATGGATTGTAGGGGGACCCCCTACGCCGAAAAATCGACGTAGGGGGGGTCCCCTTACAACCCATACCAGACCCGTATCCAAAGCACGCTACCCGGCCGGTCAGGAAGGGAGTGGGGACGAGCGAGCGCCCCCCCCCCCCTCCTGAGCCGTGCCAGGCCGCATGCCCTCAACATGGGGGGGTTGGGTGCTCTGGGGCAGGGGGGCGCACTGCGGGCCCCCCCACCTCAGAGCACCCTGTCCCCATGTTGATGAGGACAGGACCTCTTCCCGACAACCCTTGCCATTGGTTGTCGGGGTCTGCGGGCGGGGGCTTATCGGAATCTGGGAGTCCCCTCAAATAAGGGGGCCCCCAGATACCGGCCCCCACCCTAAGTGAATGGATATGGGGTACATCGTACCCCTATCCATTCACCTGTAGGCAAAAAGTTAAAGTTAGTAAACACACAACACAAGGGTTTTTAAAATAATTTATTATTCTGCTCCGGATGCCCCCCCTGTCTTCTTTATTAGCTCTATTAGCAGGGGGGCTTCTTCTTCCACTCTCCGGGGGGGGTTTCTTCTTCCGCTCTCCGGGGGGGGGCTTCTCCGGACGTCTTCTTCCATCTTCTCCCCTCTTCCGCTGTTGACTCGGCGAACCCCGGTTCTTCTGCAGCTGTCCGGTGCCTTCTTCTTCAGCGCTGGCTGCCTGCAATCTTTGTGTGTTAGCTCAATTTCTAACAGGCAGCCGGCGCGGTCTTCTGTGACGTCAGGGTCTTCTCTTCTGTTCTTCTCCCCTCTTCCGATGTTGCCTCGTCGCCTGTTGTCGCTGTAATGATGGAAGCGCGCCTTGCATCCCATTTATATAGGCATCACCGTCCCATCATGCTCCGGCAGGTACCCACGTGGTGGGTGCCTACCCACGTGCACCCACCACGTGGGTACCTGCCGGAGCATGATGGGACGGTGATGCCTATATAAATGGGATGCAAGGCGCGCTTCCATCATTACAGCGACAACAGGCGACGAGGCAACATCGGAAGAAGGGAAGAGAATACCCTGACGTCACAGAAGACCGCGCCGGCTGCCTGTTAGAAATTGAGCTAACACACAAAGATAGCAGGCAGCCAGCGCTGAAGAAGAAGGCACCGGACAGCTGCAGAAGAACCGGGGTTCGCCGAGTCAACAGCGGAAGAGGGGAGAAGATGGAAGAAGACGTCCGGAGAAGCCCCCCCGGAGAGCGGAAGAAGAAACCCCCCCCGGAGAGCGGAGAAGACCCCCGGAGAGTGGAAGAAGAAGCCCCCCCTGCTAATAGAGCTAATAAAGAAGACAGGGGGGGCATCCGGAGCAGAATAATAAATTATTTTAAAAACCCTTGTGTTGTGTGTTTACTAACTTTAACTTTTTGCCTACAGGTGAATGGATAGGGGTACGATGTACCCCATATCCATTCACTTAGGGTGGGGGGCCGGTATCTGGGGGCCCCCTTATTTGAGGGGACTCCCAGATTCCGATAAGCCCCCGCCCGCAGACCCCGACAACCAATGGCAAGGGTTGTCGGGAAGAGGTCCTGTCCTCATCAACATGGGGACAGGGTGCTCTGAGGTGGGGGGGCCCGCAGTGCGCCCCCCTGCCCCAGAGCACCCAACCCCCCATGTTGAGGGCATGCGGCCTGGCACGGCTCAGGAGGGGCGCTCGCTCGTCCCCACTCCCTTCCTGACCGGCCGGGTAGCGTGCTTTGGATACGGGTCTGGTATGGATTGTAGGGGGACCCCCTACGTCGATTTTTCGGCGTAGGGGGTCTCCTTACAACCCATACCAGACCTAAGGGCCTGGTATGCTCCTGGGGGGTGAACCCATGCCGGTTTTTTCTTTGAAAATTGGCATGGAGTTCTCCCTCAGGAATGCATGCCGAGCGACGCTGTCATTTTTTTTTTTTTTCCCCGACGCAACTTTTTTAAGCCGTCGCGATCCTCAAAACTCGGCGTAACGTAACTTCGCGCATGCGCAGTACGGCCGGCGCGGGAGCGCGCCTCATTTAAATGGGACTCGCCCCATTTGAATAGGAACGCCTTGCGCCGGCGGAATTTTAGTTACACAGCCTGAAATTTCTAGATAAGTGCTTTGTGGATCGGGCACTTAGGTAGAAACTTTAAGGCAGTGTAACTTAAATGGGATTTTTTAAGTTACGCCAGGTTTTTGTGGATCTGGCCCCTACTGTAGCTTGTGGGCGGAGCATTCGACAGGAAATGTACGATCGCGGCGTCTTACAGTTTAGCTGCTTTGTTGAATCTTCTTAAAGCATCCGACAGACACCATGGGCCAGATTCAGGTACAATTGCGGCGGCGCAACGTAACCCGTTTACGTTACACCGCCGCAAGTTTTCAGTGTAAGTGCCTGATCCACAAAGCACTTACCTGTAAACTTGCGGTGGTGTATCGTAAACACGTCCGGCGCAAGCCCGCCCAATTCAAATGGGGCGTGTACCATTTAAATTAGGCGCGCTCCCGCGCCGGACGTACTGCACATGCTCAGTTTAGAAATTCCCGCCGTGCTTTGCGCGATGTGACGTAATTTTTTAGAACGGCGACGTGCGTAGCGTCCATTCGTATTCCCGGACGTCTTACGCCAAAACAAAAAAAAAATTGAAATTCGACCCGGGAACGACGGCCATACTTTAACATGGCTCGACTAAAGTTAAGCCATGTTAAAGCAGGTGTAACTTTGCGACGGGAAAAAATTAAGAGCGACGACGTAACGAACGCGAAAACCATCATGGATCGCCGTAAATGCACATTAGCATACCCGACGCAGGAAAACGACGCAAACTCCACCCAGCGGCGGCCGAAGTATTGCATCCTAAGATCCGACAGTGTAAGTCAATTACACCTGTCGGATCTTAGGGCTATCTATGCGGAACTAATTCTATGAATCAGCCACATAGATAGGACAAGAGATACGACGGTGTATCAGGAGATACGCCGTCGTATCTATTCTGTGAATATGGCCCCATAAGCCTTCAATTGACAGATTCGATCTTAATTAATTTGGATTTCCGTAAGAATGCATTTTTAATGAAATAAAATAAATAAAAATGAAGTAACTAAATAAATGTATTTTTCGAACGAAACCAAATTTCCGAAACAAAATATTTCAGTGTGCACATGTCTAGCAGGTAAGTATGACATGTTAGTTTTTTTTTTTATATATAAAAAAGAGACTTTACAATCACTTTAAGCTTTGAAAAGAAAAGCAAAATAAAAAAATGCGAAACTGTTTTGTTTCTGTGCAGAGGTGCACCAGATGTTGAACTATCTGGAAGTCAATTTTATCTCAAAGGTTTACTTTTAAGTTTATAATTTTTATAATTTTAGTTTTTTCATTATACTAATGTTAGCATTCAAACTAAAAGTGGAGCACCACTGATTAGATTTTGAGAGCCACTCTACCATTGGAAGCTTTGGGGCTGAGGTGTTATATTTTGACAGTAAGGCCCTCAGCTGACTGCTTCCAGGCAGATTTTGTCACGGTGGTACATGTATACTATTTGTATGCTATTATAACATACCGGTATGTCTTTTTGCATGTTTATCTAAATATATGAAAACCAAAATTCTAAATTTGAATTAACCACTTTAGCCCCAGATGGATTTGCCCTCTTCTTGACCAGGCCATTGTTTGTAATACCGCACTGCGTCGCTTTAACTGTCAATTGCTCGGTCATGCGACATTGTACCCAAACAAAATGTATGTAATTTTTTCCCCACAAATAGAGCTTTGTTTTGGTGGTATTTGATCACCTATGTGTTTTAAATTTTTTGCGTAATAAACAAAAAAATACAATTTTGAAAAAAAAACACAATATTTTGTATTTTTTGCTATAATAAATATCCCCAAAAAACAAACAAAGAAAAACAAATGTCTTCATCAGTTTTGGCATATATATATTCTTCTACATATTTTTGGTAAAAAAAATCACAATAGGCGTATATTGATTGGTTTCCGCAAAAGTTATAGCATCTACAAAATAGGAGATAGATTTATGTAATTTTTATTATTTATGTTTTACTAGTAATGGCGGTGATCTGCATTTTTATCAGGACCTTGCGGCGGACAGATCGGAAACTTTTGATAGTATTTTGGGACCATTGACATTTATAAAAGCGATCGGAGCTAAAAATAGCCACTGATTACTTTATAAATGTCACTGGCAGGGAAGCGGTTAAAACTAGGAGGGGATGGGACTGACTAGGGGAGGAGACTGATCGGTGTTCATACTTAGTATGAACACACGATCTGTCTACTCTCCCCTGAGAGAACCGGGATTTGTGTGTTTACACACACAGATCATGATTCACGCTTTGTCATAAGCGATCGCGATGACCACTGGGCCTGCGCATTGGTTCTGGGTACACATGGCGTGCGCACGCGCCTGCTGTGACGTCTTAAAGGAGTGTCATACAGCTACGGCGATTTGCGCAGCCGTGCATACCTGCCACTGTATAACTGTGGCGGCTGGTCAGCTAGCGGTTAAAAAGAACACTGTTAAGGCTACAATACTCACCTTCAGTCTAGCACTGACATCTCCCCAGTACCTTTTTACCGGAAGATGCCCTCAGTCATCCTGGTTGAATGAAAGTATCACTCAGCCAGAAGGATACAAGGATTTTGGACATGCCCCCTAAAAGAGGGTCATCGAAGCATTCTGTTGTCAGTGTAATGATACAGAGAGCAGTGCAACCATCATGGCTTCAGTGCTGCTTTTTACATCACTGTGGACTGCCCAATAAAACAATGGATGACTGGACACTGGTATATTGCAAATGACTCCTTTTTAAAATCTTAAAATATGATACACAGAAGATGAAATGAGGACTGATTTATCCCATGTTTTAAGATTTGATGCTCTGGAATATACCAGAATGTATCCTGAGCTGGACCTGGTTGCAGCAGGCAGGCAAGTGTCGACCAACCTGGAGCAATACACACACACACACGATATCACACACTGACATCCAGGGATGGACTGGGACAATAAAGTGGCCCTGGACTTCAGCCAGACCGGCCCACTTTATTTTTCCCAAACACACTCAAAAAAAAACATAAGTAAAAACATTCCACTGTAAGTATAAACAGGTTTTTTATTTTTACTCTTAATTTAGAAAAAAAAAAATGCATGCCAACATTACAGATGCCTTTAGAATGACATGTGTAAGTTACACTCCATTCAATGGCGGGTGTCCTAAATAAGGAAAACAGTTATAAATAACATCTTATTTTTAAATATAATAACAAGAAACAGTTCAACCAATAACTTGTGGGAATCACAAACATAAAAAGACAGCGAAAAATCCACGCCAACATACAATTAACAAGGCAGTATAAACGGCTAACCACCCAAAAATGTTCAAAATCACTGGTAGGGCCTATAGCAGAAGCTTAGAAAATAATTCACTTTTCTCTGCAACTTTGTCAATGATCACATCAGAGTCAAGAGAACAGAGGATGTCCTTTTCTGTGGACATCAACATAAAAGCTTCCAGATGCTCTTGTGACAGCTTGGATCTGAGTCTGGTTTTGATGAACTTGAGTGTTGAAAATGTACGTTCACAAGCAACCTGAGTGATGGACAGGGTGAGTAGGAACTGGTATGCAAGACCTAGGAGGTGGTAGGCATTTGACATTATATTGAACCTCCTGAGAATCTGGTAGCAACACAGCGGGCATTCTTTACAGGAGGAACACTTCTTACATTGGACTTCGACCTGCTCATCTTCACTTTCATTCTCCAATGTTTTCACCTTGTATTCATCTAGTGGAGACATTTTTAATCTTTCCCACTGAAGAGCAAAACTGCTTAATTCACACTGTAGATTCTCAGCACTTGCTTCGCTGTCAAACTTTGACAGACATTTGCTAAGTTCTTGGAACATCAGTGGTGAAATAGACGAGGACTTTAACTGAGTGAAGTTTCTTGGGTCCAGAAATGCAAGGTCAGCATAGACAGGGCCGTCTTTAATATGGTTTGGGCCCAGGGCAAACATTTTTTTTGGGCCCCCCTCCAGCTTATTTTGGGCCTGGCTGGTTCACATGTATGTTTTGGCGGTCCTCATTTGTGCAGGTACAGCAGCCCATTGATTTGAATGGGCCGCCATGCCTTTGTTTCCTGCAGAAAAAAGGTGCATTCAGCATTTTAAAAATACAGTTGCCTTGAAATCCATTCTGCTTTTGCACCATGCTACTTACCTGCAGTTCTTGCACCATGCTACTTACCTGCAGTTCTTGCACACACAAACGCACTGTGTTTTTAAAAGCGTGACCTAAACATCTAAAAATGCAGCAAGTTTGACAGTGCGGGAACTGCAGATAAGTCACAGCAGACAGCAGAATGGACAGACAGTGCTGTATTTCAGTGCTTGATGGGCATAGGCGTGCCGTGTGCGCAGCCTATTACATGAGGCATGCGCTTTTCTTTGCAGGAAACGCAGGCATGGCGGCCCATTCAAATGAATGGGCTGCTGTGCCTGCGCAAATGTGGGCCGCCAAAACACATACATTTGAACCAGCCCGGCCCAAAATAAGCCCATCAAGCAGTTAAATACAGACAGTAATGCCATGTGCTCTGAGGCCTTACTCAGCCTGGACTGCAGGTCTGGTCTGTGATTTAAAGAGTTCCTCTATTTTACACATGGCATGGCATGGGGTCCCATGGTGCTAAAGCAGAATGGACAGACGGTGCTGTGACCCCATGACGTGTAAAATAGAGGAACTTTTTAAAACACTGACCAGACCTGCAGTGAATCATCAAATATTATAAAGACTTTGGGCACACTCTACAGAAAACTTCAATTTACAATATAGATTAGCAAACAGTGACATACCTTGAGGAGCAGGTCATGAAGAAGTCAGCCTCGGGATGAGCAAACTGGGGATGTTATAAAATCACATTCTAATTCACTTTTATATACAAGCAGCACCCAGTGGCAGGAAGGGAGAAGTGCACGTCTAAAGGGAAGCCAGGGGTGCTGTACATTTTAAAACACTGGGAAGGGAAGCAGTACTGTATCTGGCTGCGTGCCGCTGATGATTTTCAGCCTGATTTGTGGGCAGCACAGGGGCTTAACGGGAGGCAGGGTCGCCATCAGGAATTATGGGGCCACTTACACAGCTTCAGGCATGGGCCCCCTGGAGCAGAGAACCGGGACGGGGGGGTGCTGCCGCCTGAAATTGAGAAGCAGGGGGGGGGCTGCCGCGAATTTAGAAGCGGGGGGCCCTTTACAAAAAAAGAAATAAAGAAAAATATATATAAAAAAGGGGTGTAGCCATCCGGGGCCCTGGGGACCTCTGGGCCCTTTAATAAAAAGAAATAAAAAATATATATAAAAAATATATTTTAAAAAGGGGGTTGCCATCTGGGGCCCTGGGGACCTCTGGGCCCTTTAATATTTTTTTTTTAATAAAAATAAATTACAAAAAAAGGGGGTTGCCATCCTGGACCTCTGGGCCCTTTAATAAAAAATATATATAAAGAAACATTTATAAAAAAAGGGGGGGTTGCCATCCAGGGCCCTGGGACCTCTGGGCCCTTAAATAAAAAATAAATAAAAAAATATATAAACAAAAATAAAAAAATAAACATTTATAAAAAAGATAAAGGGTGTTTGCCACATGGGGCCCTGGGGACCTCTGAGCCCTTTAATAAAAAAAAATATATATATATATATAAAGAAACATTTATAAAAAAAAGGGGGGTTGCCATCCGGGGGCCCTGGGGACCTCTGGGTCCTATAATAATAATAAACATTTATATATATATATATATATATATATATATATATATATATATATATATATATATATATATATATATATATATATAAAATAAATAAAAAGATTTTTTTTTATAAAAAAAAGGGGGGTTGTCATCCGGGGCCCTGGGGAACTATGGGCCCCTGGGGACCCCCAGACCTCTAAAAAAAAAAATTGGCCCTTTAATAAAAAATAAAATAAAAATATATTAAATTGTCCCTTTAATAAAAATATATAATTTTTTTTTTTATTTAAAAAAAAAAAAAAGGGGGGGGGTTGCCATCTGGGGCCCTGGGGTCCTCCGGGCCCCTGGGGGCCTCCGGACCCCTAAAAAAAAAAAAAAAAAAAAAAACATTTTTTTTTTCAAAGGGGGTTGCTTTGGGCCCCCAACAGTGACAGGGCCCAGGGCACCTGCCCCATTTGCCCTGCGGTAAAGACGGCCCTGAGCATAGAGTGTTCCATGACTCAGAAACCTTCTGTGCAATGTCTCTGTAGCTGTGTCCATTATTTGATTGTGTACTGTCACTTCATAAGCCTTTTCAGGACTTGTGATCGTTTCAGCATGAGCAATCTCTCCAGGCATGGTTTTCTTCTTCCTTTTTCTCTGTGATGGCAATGTAGACTGAACTTCCAGTTCTATCTCTTTGTCCTGCTCCTGCAATTTTTCATTTGCCCAAAGAACAAATTTCTTTGCAGCTGCACTAACTGAGGCAAAATCTCTTGACATTTTTTTAAGACTTTCATGTGTTGCCATTACCATTCTATGAGCAGACAGTATATCCATCCCCTGTGTCTGAAGATATTTGGACAGTGGTGAAGTCTTCTCGAATATCCTGAGGAAGGTTTGTGCCGTAAGTATCATCTCATACTTGAGCAGAGCTTCTACAAATCCTCGTGCTTGAATGCGAGCAGTTGTTTTTATGGTAATGTCTTCCTGTATTGCTGTCAATGCAAGAATGACATCTACATAGAGACAATTGTTTGGATTTGCAAATGATCCAAATACTTTCCTGAGAGCGTTATCCTTGGCCCACCACCGTGTCTCTCCAATTAGTGAGAGTCGTCTCTGGTGCTTGTCTTGGCTCTTACTTTCCCACACATTCATCCTTTTATACGACTCTCGAAAGAACACTGCAATGTCATTAAGCACTGTAAAAAGTGATCCACATTGAATTACTGTTTGGGTTGTGTCAGCCAGAACTAGGTTAAGCACATGGGCATAGCACCAAACATGCACTTGATTTGGTGAAAATTTGGACATATGAGCAGAAAAGCCTTTGTAGCGGCCTTGCATGTTAGAGGCACCATCTGTAGCATGTCCGATGCACTTGCTCAAGTCCAAATTGATCTTATCCGCAAACTCTGCAACAATATCCACAAAATGTTGTCCAGTGGATTCCTTACACTTGACAATGCTGATAAGCCTTTCATGAATGGTGTCTGTTACATATCGCAACACAATAGAACACTGGTCTTGTGAGGTTATGTCTTGTGTGGTGTCAATCTGCACAGAGAACATTACGGCATTTTTTATGTCTCTCACAATGGTCTCCTGAATAAGGTGCTGAATAGTGTCAATAACAGAATTAATGGTTCTTTTAGACAGTAACGTAACCAGGGAACCTCTGCCTGTTGCCCCAGTCTGATGTAGCTTCTTTGATTTTTCTGTGCATTCTTTTAAATGCTCTTTTAGACAGACATCATACTTACTTAATAGGAGTATCATTTCTAAGAAGTTGCCGTGATCAATATTGCTGTCATCAAGCATGTATGCAGCCTCATTCCCTGACCTATAGCTAAGACCTCTTTTGCCGATCAATTTTACTACATCAACCACACGCTCCAAGATTTGTCGTCTCTTTCTCATTTGTTCTCTGTGTGAGGACAGCTGACTTCCACTAAGTAAATGTTTAACGTCACATTTAGAGGCATTTAAGAAGTATGCTTCTGCGCAGGTTTTGTGTGCCATGCTCTTTTCATGTTCCACTATGCGCTGATGCACATGTTTCCAGTCTGTCATACCAGTTATGAACGGAGATCTGTCATATAACTTGGCAAATGCTATGCAGACAGAGCAATGTAATGCATGGCGTTCTTGGCAGTAAGTAAGCCACCCTCTATTAGTGCCATCCTTGCAACAGAACACTTTCTGTACCAATGGATTACTTGTGGTTTGTTGTGGATGATAATTAAAAAATATCTTTAAATTTTCCTGGTGGGGACGAATGTAATAATTCATGTTTTCCTCAGTGACTTCACTTTCATCTGTGTATGCTGCCATTACACTCTCTCCTTTGTTTCCATCTCCTCTGTCATCTACTATCTCATGCGTTATGTCTTCTCCTCTCTCTAATCCTCTGTCTTTTTTCAGAACTTCTCTCTCTTGTCTACACTCATGTTCCTGCTCATCTCCTCTATCGTCTTCACATTCATCGCCTGCCTCATGCTCCCTCTCCTCTCCACTCTCCTCTATTGTGGACCCAGCCTGAGAATAGACATATAGTAAGTCACAACTGTAGGCAAAAAATGTTCCATAAAGTCCACAAATCTGTATGTGGTTTAAGAAGGAATAAATAATAATGTCTGACTTACCATAGCAGTCAGGCCCGCACTGCTCTCAGCTTTTGCGGACGTTCCAGCAAATAATGCATCTAATTTTACACATTTAGTGGCATCTGCCTCAAGTGCTTGCCTTTTTTTGTCTCTTAACTTCTCGGCTCCTCCCTTACGTTTAGTCTTGTGTTTTAACATGTTTGTTGTTGCAAGTCACACCTAATGGGTTTAGTTAAAGTGCAATACATTATTTCTCTAAAATTTCAAAACTGCTTATATACTTCTGGAGTAAACTTCTATTAATCTTCTGTTATTATCTATGGTATAAAGGTTTGAACATGCAATACAGACACATATATAACTTTCGTGAATTGGCAAAATCATTTCAAAATCTAGGATAGGGCAATTGATCTGGAAAATATTGCTGCATTGTGCCCACTAGTCTTAAATAGAATATGTATTCAGGGGATTGGCGCTGCCAAGTTGGTACGGTAATGAGACTTCAATCTATTCTAGTCAAATAGGTGAATCCTATAAATAATGTTGGGTCCCCTCCTGAGATTAGCTCATGGGTAGAGCCACCACTAAGGTAAGGGTACCCCTTTTGTTGGTATGCAGTGTCCGACTGCGTATGTCCGTTGAAGGTGTGATCACCCCGTGTATCCCCAAACTCTATTGTGAATTAGAAAATAAAAAATATAAGAAGTTCCAAAGCCGTGTTCCCTTGTTCCTTTAGAATAATGTAGAAAATTGTGTCACTTTCAATTTGTCCACTAGGGGTCACTCCTGTGCCCAGTGGAAAAATTAAATTATTATCCAGCAGGTGTAAGACATCAGTTTCCTGATGGTGAGAAGTGTAATAAAAAATGGAATAGAACTATTAATGGCAATCCTTAGTATAACTAGAATAGTGTATCATTTATCTCAGATAAAACTATTAGTATCCAAACTAAGGCTTTAGTGAGCCGTGCTTAACAAAATAAAAGGAAGTGAAAAAAAACATAAATCCAAAAAAGAAGAGATGTGCTATAACAATCTATCAGTGATTGTATGCTGATATCTGAGCCAATATCTGTTGTGTTATTGTTATATTATATATTAGTAAGTGCCTAAACTTGGAACCAACACATCATACCACAAAACATCAAATGACTATTTGGTCTGCGCCACTTAAACTTAAACGAGAGGTTCAGGTCTGTGAACACCCTAGGGATACAGTGTTCTATCAAAAAATGGATCAGAACACTGTATCCCTAGGGTATTAACCCTTTTTCGGGCACTAGCGGGGGTTAAAACCTCACCGCTAGAGCCTGAATATCGCGGTAAATACGACGGTATAGCCGCGCTACAAATAGCGCGGCTATACCGTCACCGCGGCTGCACGCCTCAGTGTGAAACCAGCCTAACTATGTCCAGTAGTGGCAGACAGTACATTTCCCTCCCCCTCTCCCCCCCACCGCCCCGTCATGCTGCATATTAAAAAAATCAGAATGACAGTTACAGTTCATAATCTTCATACACAAATTGCATTATTACATCAGTTACTATGTCCAGTAGTGGCAGACAGTACATTGCCCCCCCCCCGCCATGCTGCGTATTAAAAAAAAATCAGAATGCTAGTCTGTGAGGGGGGGGGGGCAATGTACTGTCTGCCACTACTGGACATAGTAACTGATGTAATAATGTAATTTGTGTATGAAGATTATGAACTGTAACTGTCATTCTGATTTTTTTAATATGCAGCATGGCGGGGGGGGGGGGGGAGGGGGAGGGAAATGTACTGTCTGCCACCCACTACTGGACATAGTAACTGATGTAATAATGTGATATGTGTAACACATATCACATTATTACATCAGTTACTATGTCCAGTAGTGGGTGGCAGACAGTACATTTCCCTCCCCCTCTCCCCCCCCGCCATGCTGCATATTAAAAAAAAGAATGGCAGTCATCATGTGGATCATAATCTGCATACATCGGAATCTGCTAACTAAGGCATTAGGTAATAAATTCATAGCCAATAGGTAACACTTGTTAACCTTACTTGCTGACGCTGTGGTGAATTATCGCTGTACCGTACTCGTACACTTTCTTCTCTTTCCTCCTCGTTCCTCCTCGGCGGCGCTGGCTCCGCCTCCTCTTGTTGCTTGAACGGGCTTGGCTCCTCCCATACTCCTCCTCTCCTCCCGCATACGGCCGTGAGCGTGACCCCTGAGATACCTCACGTCGCTGGGAGGTGATCAGGGCAGCTCTAAACATAGGAGGAGGCGGAGCCGGAGGGAAGTGGCAGGCCAGTGCAGCTTGATGGACGCTGGTCATTGGCCGACGGCGCCGCCGACGCCAGCCTCCAGGTAAATGAATCGAAATCACACAGAAAATGACAGTGATTGACAGCCGGCCCATAATTCGATCGGCCCACCGGGATTCTCCCGGTACTCCCGATGGCCAGTCCATCGCTGCTGACATCTCCCCAGTACCTTTTGCCGGAAGATGCCCTTAGTCTTCCTGGTTGAATGAAAGCAAGGATACAGGGATTTTGGACATGCCCCCTAAAAGAGGGTCATCGAAGCATTCTGTTCTCAGTGTAATGATACAGAGAGCAGTGCTACCATCATGGCTTCAGTGCTGCTTTTTACATCACTGTGGACTGCCCAATAAAACAATGGATGACTGGACACTGGTATATTGCAAATGACTCCTTTAAATCTTAAAATATGATACACAGAAGATGAAATGAGGACTGATTTATCCCATGTTTTAAGATTTGATGCTCTGGAATATAAATGTATATGAATATGAATAGAATGTATCCTGAGCTGGACCTGGTTGCAGCAGGCAGGCAAGTGTCGACCAACCTGGAGCAATACACACACACACACAATATATATATATATATATTTTTATACATAGTATATATGCATACATATTAATAATGGATAAAATACATACATGGGGATCAATTGTGGGGGGAGCCCAGTGTTTGGCTTTAAAATAACCATCACATTTGGCTTGGCAGCAAGGATGCATAGCTCCACATTTTTGAATTTCAAAAATGGCTTCTGTTCTTCAACAGAACACAGACCACTTCTACAGAGGTATTACACCAGTGGGTTCAATACCAGAATAACACCTTTCATAATATGACTTGTGAATTACTTTTTATCCCTTTCAGTATACCATAGTCAATTTTCCTGCAAAATCCTTCTTTGTTTTTCATCCCCATTATATAACGTACTCTCTGAAAATGTGACCCGTGTCACACAAATGCCTTCTTGTATTATTTAAGCGTGTTGTCATATTATCATAGCATAATGTCAAATAAATATAAGAAGTGAGGATTAATCTGCCTGGATAGCATCGGCCTATGCATTTATTATTGTTTGGTAATTAAAGATTCATTATACAACGATTCCTGGATAAATGCTTTGTAATCCCAGCTCAGTAGCTCCTCTTTCTTAGTGTTTAGCGTGCTGAGACCTTTGTTTTATCTTCGGTAATGCCTACTGAATCCATGTTTATCTCTTCATCTCTTAGAATACTTCTTTTGTCAGTTGTAGGGAACATGGCTGTGATTTTAATGACAACTACTGTTTAACCTTTTGTTGATTCCAGAAACCTTCTGTCACCAAGCCCAGGGGCTTCTGAACTATGCAGGAAGAGGGTTGTCACATCTAAGTAAATTTCACATTTCAGAGGTCTTATTAACATTTTATTATTGTTCAGAAGAGAACATTACGTTTGGGTTTTGATTTTCTACCTGGCTAATAAAAAACATATTTATATAGATGTTATGGGAAATTTCACATTTTATCTGGAAAATGACGCTCTTTCACTGGAGTATTTTTACTGATGCGTTTGTGACAGGTTTATTCTAAGATTATAAATGGTTAATAAACACTTAAAAAACCTATGAATAAAATTCCAGTATGTTTTTGGGTTGCATTGCAAAAAAAACCCATAAAAACGTCATGCACCTAGTGCAAAGTATATGGCAATTAACATATATTTCAATGGATTTTGTTTAGTTGATTTGCATAAATACTATTTACACTATCACCAATATCTGACTATTCCATCTTAGGTCTCCTATAAGTGTGATTCCCTTCCATTTTGACACTCTATCATGTACATTTTTACTGTACATCAATGTTACACATCAACTGTACATTATTAGGAACAGTGTAAACAAATAGTAGCTTGTCTACTTGTTCCAGCAGTGTTATTCTTTTTCAAATTTTTTATGTATATTTCCTGTTTTTCCCCCTGAGTGTTGGACCTAGGGTGACAACATTGACTGAACAGCTCCTAAAGCTGGAGCAGCGTTGTTAACCTAAGATGCACTCTCTGTGTGGGTGCTAAGCTGACACAAGGGCGAATTTACAGCTTGGAGTCCACAGGGACTTCAAGGAATCATGGAACATCAACGTTTTTGGTGCAGAAACCCTAAAGTAGTTCACTGGACAGGCATGTCACTGGACTTCTAAAGATAAAAATCTAGTATTGAGCAATTGAAAAAAAAAAATTACCATGCATTAGCTTGGGGAAGATTGTAGAAGAATAGGAAAATGCATTGAAAAAATTAAAAATTCTTTAACCACTTCCATACAGGGCACTTATACACCTTCCCGCCCAGACCAATTTTTAGCTTTCAGCGCTGTTGTACTTTGAATGACAATTGCGCGGTCATGCTACACTGTACCCCAATTTTTTTTATCATTTTGTTCCCACAAATAGAGCTTTCTTTTGGTGGTATTTGATCACCTCTGCGATTTTTATTTTCTTAAAAAAAAATGACTGAAAATTCTGAAAAAAATATGTTTTTTTTTGTTTCAGTTATAAAACATTGTAAATAAGTGCGTTTTCTCTTTCACGCATGGGCACTGATGGTACTGCACTGACGGGCACTGATAAGGTGGCACTGATGGGCACCGATGAGGTGGCACTGATGTGGTGGCATTGATGATGGGCACTAATATGCGGCACTGATAGGCGGCACCGATGGGCACTGATAGGTGGCATGGATGGGCATGGATAGGTGGCACGGATGGGCATAGATGGGCACTGATAGGTGGCACTAACATACTAATGTATGTGTTGTACTAATGGATGCCAATCAGTGCCAAACAATAATGCCTGCCAATTAGTGATGCCCATTGTGGGAACTGATTGGCATCTATTGTGGGCACTGATTGGCATCCATTATTTGTGGTTGTCATCCTTGGTGGTCTAGGGTGGCATACCTGTGGTGGGCATCCCTGGTGGTCTAGTGGCATCCCTGGTGGTCCAGTGTGGGCATCCTCAGGGGGGGCTGTGCTGATAATCGATCAGCACAAACCCCCCCTGTCAGAGGAGCAGCCAATCGGCTCTCCTCTACTCGCGTCTGACAGACGCGAGTGAGGAAAAGCCGATTACCGGCTTTTCCTGTTTACATCGTGATCAGCTGTGATTGGACACGGCTGATCACGTGGTAAAGAGTTTCCGTCAGAGACTCTTTACCTAGATCGGTGTTGCGGGGTGTCAGATTGACACCCTGCAACAACGATCGCCGCGATGCGCTCCACCGGGGGCGGGCAGCTGCTCAATATCCTGAGGACGTCGTATGACGTCCACTCAGGATATTCAAACCACTTTGCCGACGGCTTTTTGCATAAGGCAGGCGGCAAGTGGTTAAAGTGGAACTGAACTCAAAAAGGAAAGGTTTGTTACATTATGAGAAAAATTTATAAATCTTAGCTGTATCCTCTAAAATTTTGTTTTTTTCTTGGGATCCTCCTAAAAAGACTTTGTGGTAAGCGAGTGTGCCTAGGCACTCCTCTGTCTACAGGACTTCTGTAGTGTGGTATCCAAGGCACTATTACCTCTGACAGCTAGTCACAGGAGATTTGGATTGAGATTTGGTGATGTCAATACTGTACTGCTCACAGTTCTTCTTACTGCAGGTATTGACATGAGGAAGAACACAGTAAGCCAGTAATGGGGACAGATCAGCTGCAGGAAGACCAGAGTTAATACTGGTGACTAGTTCTATGTCTTCTGCATGCCTTTTTTGGAATACACACAACTCCCAGCAGGCAGCGCGCCACGTTCCCCAGAAGACACTGCGAGGAGGACGAGGAAAAACACCTGCCGAGTCAGTAATCATTATTACCGTTAACCACTTCCCTACCGTAAAAAACTATGTTTAAAAAAAATAAAAAAATAAAATGATCGTGTGTGGGCTTCACATAATTTTTCGGGTTCTGAAAAACGAAAAACAAAATTTCTTCGAACATGCTGCATTTGGCTGACGTTTTAAGCGATGTCGTTTTTCGGGTTGTAAAAAATTATCGTGTGTTGGCTAAAACGACGTGAAAAACCTGCGCATGCTCAGAAGCAAGTTATGAGACGGGAGCACTCGTTCGTAATGGAGTAAGCACATTCATCACGCTGTAACAGACAGAAAAGCGCAAATCATCTTTTACAAACACCAAATCAGCAAAAGCAGCCCCAAGGGTGGCGTCATCCGCATGGAACTTCCCCTTTATAGTGCCGTCGTACGTGTTGTACGTCATCGCGCTTTGCTAGAGCATTTTTTTAACGATCGTGCGTGGGCAACGTCGTTTTAATGATGAAGTTGAAAAAAAAATGTTTCTAGAGGCTGAAGAACGTCGTTTTTTTACATGCCGAAAAATGATCGTGTGTACGCGGCATAAGACTTTTTTCAGCCGATTCCGTGACTTCTCTTCTATAAAGATGTTTAATTGATGACATCTGTCTTTTTAGTCACTATTGTATCTTTGTCTTATATTTTCTTTTATACATTGCAGTGAACACGCTGTGCAGATAACTACAAATCTCCTGAAGAGCCTATACAGTCTAGCGCAGACCTGGGCAAACTACGGCCCGCGGGCCGTATACGGCCCGGCGGACCTTTTAATCCGGCCCCCCTGCCGCCGCCGCCGAAATCGCCGCCGCCGCAGCTGCTACGTTAATCACCGCGGCGGGGAACATTACAGACAGCGTTCGTTTGAACAGCTGTTTTCCCCGCCGCGCATAGACACTCCCCCTTGGACGGATCTGTCCAATTGCGAGCAAGGGGGAGTCACATAGACACTCCCCCTTGCTCGCGATTGGACAGATCCGTCCAAGGGGGAGTGTCTATGCGCAGCGGGGAAAACAGCTGTTCCCCGCCGCGGTGATAACAGTAGGCAGGGCCGGTACAAGGCAGGGGCGGGAGGGGCGAGTGCTCCGGGCCAGAGCCGGCCCATCCATGGGACCCAATGGGACCAGGCGGCACCTAGGAGGGAGCGGCAAATTCCGGCGGCAGATAAATAAAACACCAGTAAATTTGATATGCTCAAGTGTGACTAGCAACTGCTTGCAGATACACAATTGATAAATATGTATAATATAACGGCTATTGCATACTGATACATTTATAATAGATAATTACGTTTATTTTTGAAAAAAATTAGCTTGTAACAGTTAATTAATATGATAAAATGATGAACTATTAAAATCCCTTTTAACATTTTTGATAAATACATTGTACCAAAGGTCCCAAATAGAACAGTAAATGGTTGATAACATGAGTTATGTTACGTTGGTGGGCACCTAATGTTTGTTAGTCAATTTATCATGTTAGTGTTGATATCTAAATGCTCTGAGTAACAATACATTTATATGTATTACAGTTGCACTATACAAATCAATTGGCCTTTATATCACTTGGTATCCACTAGTCCTGTAACTGACAAAGTACTTTTTCATACTTTCTCGTTTTTTATATGCATGGAGGGGGCAACAATTCAGGACAGAAGTTGTCTTTTGAAATCATATTCACGCTTATCTTTCTAATTTGTGCACTTTCTTGAAGGCTCTTGTAAACGAGTCATATTTACATTCCTAAAAATCCACTGTGCAATCAAACACAGCCACTGTGCCATGCCATCAAACGCAGCCACTGTGCCATCAATTGTCGCCACTGTGCCTATCAAACGCAACCACTGTGCCATCACACGCAGCCACTGTGCCATCACATGCAGCCACTGTTTAATCAATTGTTATTGATTAAACAGTGGCTGCCTGTCCCCAGCGTCTGTCCCCCTCCTGTGTCATGTCCCCAGTGTCTGTCCCCCTCCTGTGTCATGTCCCCAGCGTCTGTCCCCCTCCTGTGTCATGTCCCCAGCCTCTGTCCCCCTCCTGTGCCATGTCTATAACAAGTACTCGTACCAGTTGTCCAACAATGATATTTACTGCTTTTTATAAAGAAATACAATTGATTTTATGCAGTATTGAGTTTAGCCTTTTGGCCCGGCCCTCCAAAATATTTTTAGTTTCTCATGTGGCCCCATCGAAAAAATAATTGCCCACCCCTGGTCTAGCGAAACATGTTGAGAATGATGTTTATGTACAGTTGGTATATGTAACGGAACCCCAAATGGGACAGGGGTTAAAGCCATTTAAGATATTCCATTCCCGAACCCAAGACAGCTACCGACACTCCACAGTCAGGCAGACGAACCCCAATAACGAGACACACAGCTCTGTTTGAGGTTCCACACGAATAGACCCTTTATTGTGAAAATCAAGCTCTTATATAGTTAGGATACTGCAGTCCAAATGAACAATGACCAACTCCACCCACCACATCAGACAATGGTTCCTAATGAGCCCCCTCAATACACATCTTTTAGTAGACATTCTGACTCCAGCTCTGACATAATTTACATGAGCTAATTAACTAATCATTTACCCAGACGAGGTGAATCCGAGATATGACTTTTCAAGGTAGACATCCTGGCTCCTCTCACCTGCTATACAATACACATTATCATAAGTGTAAACACAGGACACCTCCACAATAGCAGGGTCAATTACCATCTAACAGTATGTGTCCCAACATGATGAATGAATCACTCTTACAATTAACCTGTTGAGTTCAGAATCAACAAACAGCAACCAGTTTTCAACAGATATCCTGGAATATATTGTGGATAATAATTACATAATAGTCCCATCTCAGGTAGTCCAAGATATATTCTGACTGTGCATTATTTTCTGGCTCATGCTTTCTAAGAGCTTCTGGGTCCCACGTCCCTCCCGTTACAGTATACTTCCACAAATATGCAATTTTAAAATTGGAGATTGTTATAGTTTTTTAATCGGATGTTTTAAAAAAAATATGGTATTTTTACTATACATGATATAGTTCTTTGTTTCTGGCACCTTAAAAGTCCCCCCTTTCCCATTTCTACCTCTTTCTATTTTGCATATACAGTATAGGTTGATACTGGTAGATATGCACCGGATCATTGCAACACCAACATTATAGCATGTCTGAACCACAAAACAAGGATTTTAAATATCGTAGTGTACCACTTAGGCCGGGTACTCACGAGCAAACATGTACGGTGAAACCGGTCCGTCGGACCGTTTTCACCGTACATGCCTGCCAGAGGGCTTCTGTACGATGGTTGTACTAACCATCGTACAGAAGTCCGCGCGTAAACACTACGCGGGGCGTGTCCACGTCGTCGCCGCGACGATGACGCGGCGACGTGGGCGGGCCTGCCATTTAAAGGCTTCCACGCATGCGTCGAAGTCATTCGACGCATTCGAGGGACGGCGGGCGCTCGGACATGTACGGTAGGTCTGTACTGACGACCGTACATGTCCGAGCGGGCAGGATTCCAGCGGACGGTTTTAAAACACGTCCAGGAATATTTGCCCGCTGGGAAAAGGCCCGGCGGGCAAATGTTTGCTGGAATTCGGCCCGCTCGCGCCTACACACGACCGGACATATATGCTGAAACTGGCCCGCGGACCAGTTTCAGCATACATGTTTGGTCGTGTGTACGGGGCCTTAGATGTACTGGCTGCATTAGTTGTCTTCTTTTCAGGATATGGTAATTTTCTGCAGGTACAGAAAATGCCTGTTTATCTTGCCAGAAATCCAGTGTCCTTTTAACTTCCTGTGCATTAAACTGTTATGTAGCACGACTCCTGTAGGAGTCGCTAATGTCACAGGTCCCCACTTCTGCACAGCCAGTCACATGGCATTTCATTCATACATTCCAATGCAGAAAACAGTCCTTGTTTTTTTTATGTTTTATTAGGGGTTGATAGCTTGGATGGGGTAGGAAATTATGGGATGCCCAACTTGAGAATGTCCAAAACACTGAACCAGGGACAACTCCCTCCCTATTTACAAAAAGTCATCTTCATCCTTCCACCTGCAGAAACTTGGTTTTCAATGTACAGCCCCTGCTGCTTGCTCCTGTGGGAACTAGCAGGATATTGCTAAGTCAGAAAAGGTTATGTAGCACCCTATAGTTAGGTAGGAGTGAGGATTTTTCTGATAGAGTAGGAAAATTCAGGCAGGCCTAGCTGATGGCTAGGCCTGTTTGTTTTCATTCTGGGCTGGGAGTGGCTCAGGTCACGGCTGAGTGATTCACAGGTAGCATCAGTGTCAATACCCTCTTCTTTCTAGAAGGTGCAGGAAAGAGAGGGGGAGAGGAGAGGTGGAGCTGCCTGTGGTATTTTGAGAAGCCTTGACCAATCCCCAACTTGGATTGGCAGTGGCAATTGGCAGTCCTCAAATACCTAGAGTCAGCCCAGCTGGGGAGGAGTTGTCAGGTGGAAGAGCTGAAGTGAGAGAGTGTGGAGGCTGTCAGGGCCCATGGGGAGCTCCCCAGTCTGGGAGGGTGACCTTGGGCCGAGGGTCGGGTACATCCAGAAGGAGAAGCAAGATCCTGGAAGAGAGGCACAAGAGAGAGCAAGGAGAGGACCGCGTGAGAAAACACAGCTAAGAGAGTCCAGGGAGGACAACTGGTCGCAGCCTGGGGGGCTAGTGAGTGAGGCACAATCGGGAGGACTGGGGAGGCATGCCTAAGAGAACTAGGAGTTTGCAGTTTGAGATGGGTGCAGAACCAGAAGAGAGGACTATGGGAAGGGCAGTGTAAAGGGGTCATTGCAGCTAGGCTGCCTATCAGGGCCTGAAGAGAGCTATCTGGGATTGCTAGATGAATAGAGGACCTATTTCTATACCATGGGGAATGGGGACCCTGCCCGCAAAAGACAATCCACTGAGGCCTGACTGAGTTAGTGTCAGGCCTAACAATGCAGTGCTAAATAGTCTGGAGGAGTAACAGTCTTCAGCAAAGGAAGTGCTGGGGAAGTAACAGTCTGCAGCAAGGGAAGTGCTGGGGGAGTAACAGTCTGCAGCAAGCAAAGTGTTGGAGTGAAGGAAAAGAGGTCTTAAGCAAGTGTTTGTGCAGGAGAGAAGACTGGAGTGTATATACAGGAGTGTATATAGCAAGTTACACTGAATATTCTGGCCATCCCATAATTTACCTTTCCCAGCCAAATCCAATCCCCTCAAATAAATACAAAACAAAAACAAAGCCTATGGACTGTTCTGTGTCTTTGAGTGCCTGAGAGATGAATGCCCAGCTGGGCAGGGTGACAGGTGAACCACAAAATTCAGCAACCCCTATGGGGCATTGGCTTCAGTTCACTACAGGCAGGGGCTCTCACACATGGAGACCTCTCAGGGCAAGGTTAGATGAAGACTTGGCACTATGCGGTCTTCAAGAGAGACCTTCTACAGATGGCAATCCCTCCCCTTGTCTTTCCCTGCACCGTGTTGATCCACTCACTGCCTCTCCTTACTTCTCCCTGCTGCCTCTTCGGCATGAATCCTTCCACTTCTTCCTGTGTTCGAATCCTTCCAGGCCAGCACACAGCCCAAGGCAAGCCCCTCCCCATAAGGGGTCGCTCAAGGGACACCGACAGCCTCTCCTGAGCACTGTTTCTCCATCATATTTTATCTGACTCCCCTGCTGGAATGGTCCATGTCTATATATATGGTTGACTCAGTCCCCTGCCAGCCCACATCTGGGGATTGGCTAAGGCCCCATAAATATTCATGGCAGCTCCTCCTAACCCCTGCCCTCTAGTTCTAGAAGGGTCTCCAACCTTCCAGCCACCAGCAGGAGGCCTTTAGTAACCCAGACCCAATTAAGTGACTCTGGTTATTCCTGGCCAGAGTGTTTTTTTACCTACTCTTAACTAGTGCACACAACTAGAGGGTGCTACAGTTATATCAAAGAATCCGTTTTCTGTGAACTACACAAGAACGCCTCTTTATGTGATAGAGAAATTTCCATGCTGCTTTGAGCTTATCACTCTTGTTTTTTTTTATTTCAGCATATGTATATGTTTTATTGGACTCCTTTTATATTGTGTCACTACACTATTTTGGACTTGTACACAGTCAGCACGTCTGTTTGACTTATATGGTGTTTATATCATGTTTTGAGTGTTATTTTTTAGATGATTAGATGTTTCAACATGATATCTTTTTTTGCATAATCAGGGTTTTACCACATCCATCAGGGATAACTCTTTGATGCTTTTTATATACACCTCATGTGTTTTTTCTGATGGCACATGTCACAGGTGTCCATGTTAGAACCACACCTTCCCTATTTTTTTCACTCATGTCACTCCCTTAGCGCTGCACATTGTTCTCTACATTTATACAAAACAGAGAATTGCCATGCTAAAATGATAAAGAAATAAAGTCCCATGAATATTACAGTCCATATAGACGTGATATAATCCAATCATGAAACACCTTGATAGCGAATATCGTATAAAAAGGTGGAACACCCAGGTGCGCCTCCACCATATAATATGAGATGGCTGCTTACCAGAGGAAATGGACTCTAGAATGTCATGAGCACAGTATGATAGAATATCCTTAAGACAGGAGTCATTATCCCTCTTTCCTTTGCAGCAAAACGGGAGTATCCATTCATCCCGGGATTCAAGTCAACAGCCTCATGGAGTCGGTGGGTGTGGTAACATCACAAGCATGGACTCACCCCAGTGCGTGTCATGAAAGATCACATCATCAGCGGCATACCACATGAGGCTGTCGACTTGAATCCAGGGACAGATATACATTGCATGTATGCTCATTTTTAACTGCCTCTATGTAAGTAGTTGGTATCTTTTATCTTTAATACATTTTATATGGTTTCACACTATGGGAGTAACTTTGATTCATCTTACATGCATGATTTGCTGGTGGACCATTGATTATTCCCTATGTGTTCCCATTGGACACAAAAGAAAAGCCACAGAGGTCTCTTGTTTTGCCTCAAATGAAAGAGGGTTGATGAGGGTTGTAAAGGATTTTTTTTTTTTTTTAAATAAGCATCCTTTACCTGCAGACATTCCTCTTTTAACTTCCTCATTGTTCGTTTTTGCTCAGAAGTTGCTCTATTTCTTATTTGTTCTGTTCACTTCCTGCTTGTCTGATTGTTACTCACCACCGTAAAGGGAGGCTTTACTGCGGTGGTCAGTAACATGCTCGCCTTTTCAAGTACTCAAACAGCAGGTGTTTAAATTTTAATCAACTAATCTGTATCAAAATCAGGCAGGCCCTTGCACTATATAGTTGTTGGTAGATCTAAAACAATTTTTTTACAGTGAAATAGTATGTAATACTCTCTCTTGTGTTCTGTGAAGATGAATTACTTCACAGTACATTCAGCTAGGGAGGTCAGTGAAAGTTTGTGCTAAAGCTCCATAGTCCAGACACAGATACACAGTAGAACCTGGACTTAATTTATGACAGAATTACAAAAGCATACAACAAACTTACTTTATTTGGTAATGTCATATCATTTTCAGACCTTAAATGTCTACATTGTTTTTATTTGACCATTTCAAATTTCTTAGTGAGTATAATAATTTTGCATTTGAGCATCATGTATAGTATATAATGAGCTCTTGCCAATTTAATCAATTCACTGGGGTTAATTTATTAAAGGAGTAAAATCAAGGGCAGATTTCCATTAGTGGAGCCTGTAGGCACACAACGCCTGGTCCCCAAAGCCCTCTACTACATAGTTACATGGTTAGGATGAAAAAAGATAAATCCATAAAATTCAACAAAGCGTAAAATGAATAAATAAATAAATAAATAAAAACCTTGCATGTTCAGAACACTAAACCCATGGGTGTTCCATAGAAAAGTAAAAAAAAAAAAAAAACCTTATAAAGCATATTCCATGCTCCAACAGGGAAACAATTGCTTCTTGATCTTCTCAAACAATTGGATATTTCCTGGATCAACAATTGACGTTAATTCTTATAAATAATAATAGCCCATTATAGTCTGTGCATTTAGAAACACATCCAGCTTTTCTTTTTTGTTGTTAAACAATCTACTGACATGGCTAGAACTAACTCCTGAGGATGTCTAGTCCACATAATCAAATGAAACTGTGTTTACTTCAATCATCCAACTGAAATTCCTATGTTTTTACATTACCGTGCACATGATTGGGTAGTCAAATTGATACAGCTTCACCAAGTGAACATTCTACGTGTTCTACTGCCAGGAAAATGTATGAATCGCATCCTTGCTGTGCTTGAAAAACATTTCATTAAGTTAAGTAGTTCTCTGTATAACCTGACTCTTGTTGAGTGCATCATTTAGTCTACCCAGATGACGTGATTGTCAAAACATACATTTTTATTGAGTTCCATTCTCCCAATAACAGCAAATATCTCCAGAGCTGCATGCTCAGAACGTGTCAGCTAGATGCAAAGAATTCATATGGTACACTCAAGAAAATAAATATGCTTTTCATGAAGAATAATCCACCGTGGCATATTTCCTAAATTGGATTTTTAATATTCACCTTAAATTAACAGAGAAAGCCACGGTAATATGAGGGCACTAGGGACTCAGGGCTAAAAAAACACATTCTAAAAATATGCAAACCATTTTTTTTTCCACTGAATAATGGAAGTTTCCAAAAAAAAGTTATGAAAATGAAAGACTCATGGCAGCTGTGTATGTAAAATACTGCTTACTTTATGCTAACCGCATATATACAGATATATATATATACACACAGTATCTCACAAAAGTGAGTACACCCCTCAGTCACATTTTTGTAAATATTTTATTATATCTTTTCATGTGACAATACTGAAGAAATTACACTTTGCTACAATGCAAAGCAGTGAGTGTACAGCTTGTACTATGCCCTGTACACACGATCGGTTCGTCTGATGATAACGGAACCGATGGACCGTTTTCATCGGACAAACCTTTCGTGTGTGGGCCCCATCGTTTCCCCCCCCCCTATCGGTGAAAAAATATAGAACCTGTTTTAAATGTTTCTTATGGTTAAAAAAACGATAGAAAAAAACGATCGTCTGTGGGGAAATCCATCGGTCAAAAATCCACGCATGCTCAGAATCAAGTCGACGCATGCTCGGAAGCATTGAACTTCATTTTTCTCTGCACTTCGTTGTGTTTTACGTCACCGCGTTCTGACATGATCGGATTTTTAACCGATGGTGTGTAGGCAAGACTGATGAAAGTCAGCTTAATCGGATATCTGATGAAAAAATCCATCAGACGAACCGATCGTGTACAGGGCATAACAGTGTAAGAAAACACCACTACATGTTTGTTATGTGTTCCCATTTACACAACAAACCATTTTATATTTCTTACCTTTTTATATGTCTTAGGAGAAGGTGTGATGGCTGACTGCAAGAATTTCTTAAACAAATCACTGTGATTCCTTTCCAAAAGAAAGTCTGGGGACTGTCTGAATGCAGTTTTCATTAACATGCAATGCTTCAAAATTTGTTAACTCTTTGTTATGACATTTAGTGTTTAAATTCTAGTTTTTAACTGATGATATGATACAGTATCTGTCAGCACAGTACATACAGGATTAATTATGGCAAAAACAGCACCTCAGACTCTGAAATTTGGAAGGATGTTTTATCTAAAAAGGTAAGTTGCAATTTAAAACTGTTCTTTAACCACTTCAGCCCCGGAAGAATTTACTCCCTTCCTGACCGGGCCATTTTTTGCAATACGGCAGTGCATCGCTTTAACTGACAATTGCACGGTTGTGGGACGTTGTACTTAAACAACATTTTTTCCCCACAAATAGAGCTTTATTTTGGTAATATTTAATCACCTCTGCGGTTTTTATTTTTTGCGCTATAAACAAAAGAAGAGCAACAATTTTGAAAAAATACAATGTTTTTACTTTTTGCTATATCCCAATTGTCTCAGTTTAGACCCATGTCTATTCTTCTACATATTTTTGGTAAAAAAATTGCAATAAGTGTATATTGATTGGTTTGCGCAAAAGTTATAGCGCCTACAAAATAGGTTATTGATTTATGGCATTTTTATTATAATTTTTTTTACTAGTAATGGTAGCGATCTGCAATTTTTATGCGGGACTGCAACATTGTGGCGGACAGATCGTACACTTTCTTATAAATAGCAACTGATTATTGTATACCGTATTTATCGCGGTATAACGCGCTCCCGCGTATACCGCGCACCCCTAAAGTGGCCCCCAATCCTGTGGAAAAAATTTTTTTTTGTTTTTTTTGTACTTACAGTTTTGGTGTCTTGCGCGGCGTCCATCGGCAGCCTCGTCGGGTCCGGCGTCCTTCTGTGGCTTCGGGTGTCCTCTTCGGCGGGTCCGGCGTCCGTCTTTGGCCCGGTCGGGTGTCCTCTTCGGCGGGTCGGGTGTCCTCTTCGGCGGGTCGGGTGTCCACTTCGGCGGGTCCGGCGTCCTTCTGCGGCGTCCTCCCCGCGCCGAGTTTGAATACTGCGCCGACATATACAGAGCGCAGTACACTCGTGTATTGTCGGCAATGCTCGGCTACCCGCGCTGACGTCCTGTACGTCCAGGACGTGAGTGCGGAAGGAGCCGAGACTGCCCGACTATACCCGAGTGTACTGCGCTCGGTATATGTCGGCGCAGTATTCAAAACTCGGCACGGGAAAGCGGGTATCAGCGTATACCGCGCACCCACGATTTTGCCCTGATTTTCAGGGCAAAAAAGTGCGTGGTATACGCCGATAAATACGGTAAATGTCGCTGGCAAGAAAGGAGTTAACACTAGGGGGCGATCAAGGGGTTAAATGTATGTTCTAACTGTTCTAACTGTGAGGGGGTGGGACTGACTGGGGAAGGAGACCGATCGGCGTTTCTATATACAGTTGTGCTCATAAGTTTACATACCCGGGCAGAATTTATGATTTCTTGGCCATGTTTCAGAGAATATGAATGACAACACAAAACATTTCTTTGACTCATGGTTAGTGTTTGGCTGAAGCCATTTATCATCAATCAACTGTGTTCACTCTTTTTAAATCATAATGACAACAGAAACTACCAAAATGATCCAGATCAAAAGTTTACATACCCTGGTGATTTTGGCCTGATGACGTGCGCGCAATTTGACACAAAGGGGTTTGAATGGCTATTAAAGGTATCCATCCTCACCTGTGATCTGTTTGCTTGTAATTAGTATGTGTGTATAAAAGGTCAATGAGTTTCTGGACTCCTGACAGACCCTTGCATCTTTAATCCAGTGCTGCACTGACGTTTCTGGATTCTGAATCATGAGGAAAGCAAAAGAATTGTCAAAGGATCTGCAGGAAAAGATAGTTGAGTTGTATAAAACAGGAAAGGGATATATAAAGATATCCAAGGAATTGAGAATGCCAATCAGCAGTGTTAAAACTCTAATAAACAAGTGTACAAAATGAGGGGTTCTGTTGGAACCAAACAAAGATTTCAGCCACAACTGCCAGGAAAAGTATTTGGGAAGCAAAGAAAAACCCACAAATAACTTCAGGTGAAATACAGGGCTCTCTGAAAACATGTGGTGTGGATTTTTGAAGATGCACAATAAGGAGGCACTTGAAGAAAGATGAAGACTGTTAATACACCAGCACTTCCCTTGCTGCAGACTGTTAATACACCAGCACTTCCCTTGCTGCAGATTGTTAATACACCAGCACTTCCCTTGCTGCAGGCTGTTACTCCTCCAGACTAGCTAGCATCGCATGGGTAAGCCTGACATTGCTTCTGCCAGGCTTCAATGAACTGCCTTTTGCGGGCAGGGACCTTGGACCCCTTTGGTATAGAAATAGTTCAGGTGCTAGCTGTCCTCTATTCAGCTACCAATCCCAGATAGCTATCTTAAGGCCCTGCCAGCCAGCCTGGCTGCAATGACCTCTCTCCACTACCCTTCCCACAGTCCTCTCTTCTGTTTCTGTAAACATGATAGACTGCAATCTACCAGTCCTCTCAGGCGTGCCTCTCCAGTCCTCCCGACTGTGCTCACTCACCGGCCCTCCTGGCTGCGACCAGTTGTCCTCCATAGAGACTCTTAGAATTGTTCTCTCCTGCTGTCCTCTATTTGCTCTCTCATGTGTCTCTCCTTCCAGGAGCTCGTCACTCCTCCTGGATGCACCCGAGCCCCAGCCTAGGGTCACCCCCCCCCAGACTGGGGAGCTCCCTGTGGGCCCTGACAGCCTACACACTCTCTCACTCCAGCTCTTCCACCTGAAAACTGCACTGACCCCAGGTATGTACGGAGGCCTGCCCCTTGCCAATCCAGATTGGGTATTAGTTGGGGCTCCCTAAACCACCTCAGGCAGCTCCACCTCTCCTCTACTCCCCCCTTTCCAGATTTTTTCAGCAAGCTCTAGAAAGAAGATGGAGGTCTCAGTGATGCTGCCCTGGGCCATTCCCAGCCCAGAATGAAAACAAACAAGCCTAACCACCTGCCTATATTTTCCTACTCTGCAAGAAAATCCTCACTTGAGCAGCTCCCTAACTACAGGGTGATGCATATATGTTTCCTGTATTTTTGTACCTTGCAGGAGGACAATGTTGTTCAAGTATGAAAAGTGTGCCAATGTGAATATTTTCCTTGCCCATATGCAACCAAATTTGCCCATATGCAACCAAATGTATTTTCAATCCTGGACTACAGAAAAGATGTTGAAAGCTGTTTGATTGCTATGGGCAACTAAGAAATTTTCCTTTAGCAAATCATTTATATAATTTTCTGGTTGGTTGCTATGGACAGCAAAAGTACCAGGGACCAGATTCACAGAAGAGATACGATGGCGTATCTCTGAAACGCCGTCGTATCTCTCAGAGTATCTATGTGACTGATTCATAGAATCAGTTACGCATAGATAGCCCTTAGATCCGACAGGTGTAATTGTCTTACACCGTCGGATCTTAGGATTCAATACCTCGGCCACCGCTGGGTGGAGTTCGCGTCGTATTCCAGCGTCGGGTATGCAAATTAGCAGTTACGGCGATCCACGACGGTTTTCGCGGTCGTTACATCGGCGCAAGTCTTAGTTTCCCGTCGCAAAGTTAAGCAATCTTTTTCATTGCTTAACTTTACACCAGCCATGTTAAAGTATGGCCGTCGTTCCCGCGTCGATTTTGATTTTTTTTTTTGCGTAAGTACGTTACGCACGTCGCGATTCACAAACACGTCGCGCCGCTGTAATTTTGCGCAAAGTACGTCGGGAAAATTGCAAACGGAGCATGTGCAGAACGTCTGGCGCGGGAGCGCACCTAATTTAAATGGTACACGCCCCATTTGAATTGGGCGGGCTTGCGCCGGACATGTTTACGATACACCGCCGCAAGTTTACAGGTAAGTGCTTTGTGGATCAGGCACTAACACTGTAAACTTGCGGCGGTGTAATGTAAACGGGTTACGTTACACGGCCGCAATTGTACCTGAATCTGGCCCAAGGAGTATAGTTTGGTAAAGCACTGCCAGATAGTAAGACATTGTGCTACAAGTTTGAAAAAGACTTGCTAAGCTATTACAAGACTTGCCAGGCTTCACAAGTTTGTTGCAAGTCCGTATTGCATGACTAGATCAACTTTATTTGAAAACATTTTGCAAAATTTTGCAGGTCTGCTGCAAGTTCTGGTTCAGTAATGTTATGCAATAGTCATCCCACCACAGGGGTCACTGTGGCAGAACATTTATGCTGTAGACTTGCAGAGCTTTTGCTGTAGACTCACCACTGCAACTTTGCTCTTGCTAGAGACTTGCCATGCAAATTTGCTACAGATTGGAAAAGTGTCAAGTAGAACTTGAGCTTCAAGTGCTCTGCAAGTGTACAACTTACCAGTGAAAATGTGCAGCAAGTTAACAGACTTACAATTCAACACCGCCACAAATTGGTAGCAAGTTATCCTTACTATCTGGGAATATAAATTATTGTTGGCTGTATCACACTTTAGATGGTTTAAAGAAATTACACAAAAGATATCCATTACCTTTTCCATACACATTGGTAATGCTTTGTTCTAATAAATTCACAAATAAAGTCAAGGCAGCAGAGCACATTCTGTTCCCACAGCAATAGCTGGTTATTAACAGTAAAGGAAGATATTCTGCGATAGCTGTTTTTTGTTGGTACTTTTTGTTCCTTAGGAATATATGAGGTGTAATCAGCTGATGATATTGCAGCAAAATAAAAGGCTCCATAGGATGAGGATGTACTTGTAATCTGTGTGATGATCTATCTGTCCCAGAGAGTACATTTTAAAGTTACAATGAACAGGAAACACAAGTTTCTTAAGTCATAAAATTAAAACACTAGCATGGCAGATAGTACTCTGAAGTCCTCTAGTTTTCACAGCCGCCATCAGACTCTAATTACGCCAGCTCAAATATGCCATTCAATTAGGAGAAAATGAACTATAACTCAAAGGAATTTGTGTATAGTTGTACAGAGGCCCTTGACTGCTGTTATCTTTCTAAAAGAGTACATGTCACCCAGTCATACATTATAACAATTGCCTGCAAGCAGCAGGTAGCGAACAAAACAAAACCAACGCTAGGTATTGTTTCCCGAATAACGAAGATAAATCACCCTGAGTTCTCTACCTAATGCCTTTCAACTAAGTACATGCAAACGGAATTTTACTTTACTCTATTACATGCATATTGTGCCAGAATTGCTGGCTATATTAGGGTGTTTATTTGCACAATTTTGTTAAATTATTATATACAACTGCGAGCCAAGCCATTTTCTGATTTCCAATTTAAAATGTCCAGTATTCAGTTTGCATTCAATATTTAAAATAATTGCCAAAAAAAAACACCTTTTTCTTACTTAGAATCATGGGAGCAATCTATAAAGGGCTCTGGGTCCATGTTATTTCATTTCTATTTTGAACTGATGTTTCATATTTATACATTTCTATAGGATTATAGAATTAAGTAAATGTTTGAAATGGGATGCATATTTGACATTGATGTCACAGAGCATTATGTTAGAAAATAGAACATATCAGTGGCTTTTGTTTTTAGATACCGTATTTATCGGCGTATACCGCGCACTTTTTTGCCCTGAAATACCCGCTTCCCGTGCTCAGTTTGAACGCCTGCGCCGACATATACCGAGTGCAGTACACTCAGCTACATTCGGCCAGGCTCGGCTTCGCTCGTGCTCACGCATAAACGTCACAGGGCGTGAGCACGAGCGAAGCCGAGCCTGGCCGAATGTAGCTGAGTGTACTGCACTCGGTATATGTCGGCGCATGCATTCAAACTGAGCATGGGAAGCGGCGATTCGACGGGGAGACAGCACGGGAGAAGCCGGGAGGACACCACCGAAGCCGCAGATGGACGCCAGACCCGACAAGGCCGCCGATGGACGCCGCGCAAGACACCAAAACTGTAAGTACTAAAATGTTTTTTTTTACAGGAATTGCGGGTCCACATTAGGGGTGCGCGCTATACGCCGGAGCGCGCAATACCCCGATAAATACGGTAAATCACTCCCATTAAAACTACACAACTCATCTGAACAAACCAGGGAGGCAAAGAGGTTGAATCACTTGTTTGTGTCATTTATTTGTAAACATTTGATTCGGCTTGTGCTACTGAGCACTGTAAACACTTGTTTTTTTTGGAACAGCAGTTCAGTTTTAATTTTGACAACGAAAATGTTTTTTGTTGATGAAATTTACACTATTTTAACTAAAATACAACTAAAACAATTCAGATGACTACAAAATTACTAAAACTAAAATGACATTTTAGTCAAAAGACTATGACTAATGCCCTGTATACACGATCGGTTAATCCGATGAAAACGGTCTGATGTATTTTTTCATCAGATATCCGATGAAGCTGACTTTCATCTGTCTTGCCTACACACCAACAGTTAAAAAACGATTGTGTCAGAACGCGGTGACGTAAAACACAACGACGTTCTGAGAAAAATGAAGTTCAATGCTTCCGAGCATGCGTCGACTTGATTCTGAGCATGCGTTGATTTTTAACCGATGGATTTCCCCACAAACGATCGTTTTTTTCTAACGTTTTTTTAACCATCAGATAAATTTTAAAAAAGGTTCTAAGTTTTTTCACCGATGGGAAAAAAACTGATGGGGCCCACACACGATCGGTTCATCTGATGAAAACGGTCCACCAGACCGTTTTCATCAGACGAACCGATCGTGTGTACGCGGCATTAAACTAAATTGAAATTTAATTTTGACATTAAAGCGGAGCTCCGCCGTAAAAAAATATTAAAAGCCAGCAGCTACAAATACTGCAGCTGCTGACTTTTAATACTAGGACACTTACCTGTCCTGGAGTCCGGCGACGTCGGCAGCAGAAGACGAGCAAACGCTTGTTTCTCGGTTGCCCCCACTGCCATCCTCGGTGAGGGAATCAGGAAGTGGAGCGTTGCGGCTTCACTGCCCGGTTCCCAACTGCACATGCGCGAGTCGCGCTGTGCCGTCCTCACTGGTCCCCGCTGTGTTCTGGGAGCCATGTGTTTCCCAGAACACAACGAGGGGGGGACGGGGATGGGAAGTAGTGTACTGCCCACAGGTCCCCGCAGAGTGTATTCCCGGAAGTAGGTGCAAATACCTGTCTTAGACAGGTATCTGCACCCCCTCCCCCCTGAAAGGTGCCAAATGTGACACCGGAGGGGGGGGAGGGTTCCAATGAGCGGAAGTTCCACTTTAGGGTGGAACTCCACTTTAACACTGCACTACCACATAAGAATAAGTAGGGGGGATCTACTAAGCTGCTGAAAAAAAAAAAAAAGAAGAAAAAAGCTTTCCTTATTTTTTCTTCTTAATATTTAATGTTGGCAGTATATTGAGGTAATATGTGTAATGGCATTACAGCCAACAGGGTCTACCGTTTTTTGTTTTTTTCTGTATTTATTTTTTAATTTTAAAGTTGCATTTCTGTTTGTCAAAAAACAATATTTTTGTTTGTTTATGAAACTTGGTTTTATTTATAATGATGTTATATATAACGGCTAAATCTGTGTCTGTAGTTTATGATCAAACCTTCATACCATAAATAATAACATGTTATGAGATTTTTACTCTAGGAACATATAACGAGTTTGGCAATTCTAGAGAAATACTTAAATAATGCATCACAATTGAACTAAACGCATTCGATTTTAGTTGACTGAGTAAGGCTGCATTCACACCTCAGCGTTTTGTCGCCTGAAGCGCGACACCTCAAAGCGCTAGAGGGGAAAAAATTCATTATTCTCTATAGAGATGGTTCACATCTCCACTTCAAAACGCCTGACGCCAAACGCCTGAAGCCCAAACAAGTTCTGGACCCTTTTTTGACGCTCGAATTTGGGCGTTTGGGCGTTTTACATTGATGACTCTAGACCTGTAAAAAATTGCGGTAAAAAACGCAGCGTTTTGTCGCGGCAAATTGCGGTAAAAAACGCCGCAAAACGCTACGCTCAGGTGTGAATGCAGCCTAAGTGAGTGAGAAACTTGTATAGCGCAACACATGCAAACTGAATCGCCTCAGGGCGCTTAGTATGTACTGTAGATTTTAGTCAACTACAATAGAGATTTTAGTCAACAAGTATGTACTGGAGGTTTTAGTCTACTAAAATATGACTACAACTAAAATGGCATTTTCTTCAAAAGACTAGGACTAAAACTAAATAAAAATTTGCAGTCAAAATTAACACTGCAGCAGTTAAGGTTAGCCTGGCAAACATGTAAAAAGTTTCCAAAAACTTTATCTGCAGGTGGAAAAAGTTAATTATGCAAGATATTTATATCTACCTGAAAAAAAAAAAAATTAACAGCTCTAAAGCCACCAGAGAGAAAGTAGTGAAGGCAGAAAAAGAGTTACTCCTATGTATTATTTGTTTATAAACTCTTGGTTCAGCTTAAAGGAGGAGTATGGGTTTAGGCTTTTCTGCAGAATCACACTTACCTAGGTGGATGCAGCATCAGTCTGATGCTGTATCTGTCCTCTGGCGCCTCTTTTTGGAGAGCTGAGTGTTCAAATACTGCCGATCGCTCGATCCTGACAGCTCCCCAAGCAGTGAGCTGGTGACTGTCAATCAGCAGCTCTCTGTTCTGCCCCCCTCCTCACTCACTGGAACGCTGAGCTGTGGATGGGTGGGGAGCAGCTGGCTCAGGCTCTTAGCGGCCTGCTGAGAGTCTGAGAAGGGTGTCAGTCCAGGCACCCGGCGGATCCAGACTTCCATTGTCATGATGACACGGAGCCTGGACTAACTTCTGTGATATCAGCAGAGAGTGGACCTCAGCCCACTCTCTACTGAAAATGGGTCGCAGGAGTGCAAAACGAATTACACTCCTGTGTTGCACAGGAGAAGTAAAGCCAAATGAGCTTTGGTTATACTTCTCCTTTAAGCTATTGAGGATCATAAACATTTGTCTTTTTCAGTAAAGCAGTTTTAGGCATTGTACTGTTTCAAATGTTTTTGTTGCTATAACTAGGTATTAGTGTAGTTATATTTCCTGTGCTGTTTGTTTGCCTTACCGTGTAATGATGGGCCCACATGCTGTGGTTGAAGTCTGTAGTGTAATGCCCAATCAGTTCTCCTATGTTCCTAATTGCCAAAGAGACAAGTATCTGTTCCAGATCACAGTGTCCAGTTCATGCATTGCAATCCACTCTATGTTGCATCACAAATGTGGGAGTGTTAATATAAAAAAAAACAAAAAAAAAACTACCGTATTTATTGGCGTATAACATGCACAGGTGTATAACACGCACCCTAACTTTAAGATGAACGTTTTGGGGAAAAAACTTTCCACAGCCCCCTGCGTATAATACGCAGGCACAGTTTACCCTCTATTTTCAGGGTAAAAGGGTGAGCGTTATACGCCAATAAATACAGTATATTCCAACTGTATGGTAATCTCTCTATCTGTCCCTGAATGCTCTGCCTGCTTGTATCTTTCAGATCTAATTACCTCTCTCCTGCACCAGCACTAGACTAATAGACTCAAAGATTGTAGGATATGTAATTTCTTCACAGGAAGTTTCAGTTCCCAAACTACAGACAAACGTCATGCATTAATCTGTAGAGTGCCATGCCACAAACTTCATGTTTCTAAATGGAAATTCACAAAGGATTGTAAAGATTTGCTGTACAGTATGCTGTGGGCACAGGCCAACAAAGTACACCGTGAAACTACATGATCAATCTACATCTTGTGCAGGTGAAAAATACAATGTGCAAGTAGGAACGCTTATAATTCTGTAGAATTAGCTTGGCAAACATGTAGAAAAATCCCAATTACCTGCCGGCTAAAAAGTTTATTTAAAAATGTTCATTTTTTTCCCCAAGAAAAAATAACCCAGCAGCCCATTAGCCATTTGAGACAGAGGAGAAAAAAAACTGCACCTTTATATTGTCTTGTTAATAGTGGTGATTAGCTGGCAGATAACTGTCAGTTGGGTGCACAAGAAATATGTTGCCTGTGTAATACTGCAGTTCTTGGTATGAGCAGTATTGATAATTAACACTAGCGATGCAACATGCCATAAAAAGGAACTCTGATGGGAGCATTTACAACTACTATTGAAGGTCAAATATTTGGGCGACAGTACAATGCATTAAGCTGTTTTTTTCTCCGCCGCATGCAGCACCTCTAAATTCTATTTCTACAAATTTTCATTAGTTTTGTTCAATCTACTTCTGCGATATTTACATTAAGGTAATCCCGCGAAATACTACCCATCTCCCTCATGAAACCACAAACTGAAAATGAAACGAGAAGTGGTTATGAGATTATAATATTAGGAACGTCTTCCATTTGGCAGCCATTCTGAATATTGCCAGTGTAGCACACCCCACGTAGTAGCTGCAGATGAGCAGGGATCCCCTCTTCTGCACAGCCAGGCATATCAACTCTTCACAGGCATGCAGAGTCAGAGAACAGTATGTGGCTTTGTTTTTGTGTTTTATTAGGTGATTAGCAACTTGTATAGAGATAGGGAGTTTATGGGATGCCCACTTGACTGTAAGGCCCCGTACTCACGACCAAACATGTCTGCTGAAACTGGTCCGCAGACCATTCATTTCCGTGTGTCTTTTCATACTGGGGCGCTGCACTTGTGGGACGCTGGGAAAGGTCTTGCAAGCAGCATCTTTGGGGCGGTTTGGGATCGCTGTATTTAGTGCTCCCAAAACACCCTGCCCATTGAAATGACTGGGCAGCGATTGAAAAGCACCACATGTTGAAATCAGAGGGAAAAAACATGAATGCAGCCACCATGTTTAATGATTGGTAAGATGCAAAATGTTACATTTTTGGTTTTGAATTTAGTACCACTTTTGTGACATAACTGTTTTTGTCTCAGCAAAAGCTGGAAATTCCCAGATTAGTAAACCTATGCCTATCTATACATGGGTGTTGGATACAGAAATATCCATGTAGCGGTACCCCCATAAGGGCTTCTAACAGACTCTGTACCCCGCCATGGATGGACTGGCCATTGGGACTACAGGGAGTTTCCCGGTGGGCCGATGGCTCAGTGGGCCTGCTTCAGTGACAGCGGACCGCTGCCCCCCTTTGCTCCTCTGTCTCTCCCTTCCCGCAGCGCTCACCTCCTCTCCCTTCCTGCAGCGCTCACCTGGGGGGAACAGAGAAGCAGGGGGAGGACTAGAGGAATAGGGGGGACGACAGAGGAGCATGGGGGAGGGGACAGACAGCTGACTCAACAGCTATGGCCTGGGAGTTTCTCACTTCTGCCTAATCTTGTCCCATAAGGGGGAGCACCGAACTGATTCCTTGCCCCGGGTGAAATAATGTCTAGTTTCCCCACTGGTACTGCCTATAAGAATACCAGTACCAGCCGTTCTAATCTAATAAAGTAGAACGGCTAGTGAAGGGGGAGAGGGGGCTTTGGTGGCCGGGGGGGGGGGGTGAGGGATTTGTCCGGCCTCCATGGGAGAGACCTGTCAAAGTGGGCCAGTCTGAATGAAGTCCAGGGACAAATTTTTGTCCCAGTCCAGCCCTGTACCCCACTGATTACCTCAATTCTGCTAATCCTCCCTTATCTCTTAGCTCTGACACCCTGGGTTTCGTCATGTCACCAGCTGTGGTAGTAAATAGAGGCTCACACAATATTAAAGTAACAGTTCAGGTATGTTTACTGTAATATCAAAACACAAGATACATATATATTTGTATATATATATATATATCAACTTGGTCCTTAATGGAAACACTGCTGTATACACCACCCTTTATATCAAACTTAAGTAAACACAATATATTAATGGAAATGTCCCTTAATTGTGAATGTACACAAATATTACCTCAATACAGGAACCTATGTTAAAGGGGTTGTAAAGGTTTGTTTTTTATTTTTTAAATAGGTTGCTTTAAGCTAGTACATTGTTGGTTCACTTACCTTTTCCTTCGATTTTCCTTCTTAATGTTTTTTAATTTGTTTTCTTTGTCTGAATTTCTCACTTCCTGTTCCTCCTCAGTAAGCTGTTCAGTAAGCTGTTCTGGCTGACTAACCACCGCTTGCATGATGGTGGCAAGTTTACTGAGGATAAAGAATGAGGGGGCCCAGGGATTTCCCACGGTTCCCGAGGCTCCCACAGAAAGAGATGGGCAGGGAGGACTATACCGGTACGGTAGAAATTTGGTTGTGAAACAACCAGGATGAATCACATTAGTTAAATTGTAAAAAAGGGTTTTATTCACATAAATACATTGAACAGAATAAAAAACAAAACATTAAAACAACAATACAGACATGTTTGACCACAATCCGGTCACCGATTGTGCAATCCCTTATGAACGGACAAGAGGGGGTCACGGTGAGGCAGTTGGGGTCATGAGACAATAGTCTCTTGGTCTCTACTAGTTTTGCGACCTCAATTTGTCGCTTTGTCAGGAGACAGTCTAAAATATAATGCAAGATAAAAATCACATTAAGATAACATGAAACAAACAGTTGCTAACAGGTGGTGTATAGAAAGCACCACCTGACTACCAAATTACATTTATGGTGGGGGAAATTATTCAAAATTGTCTCCTACCTAGCGGCACATCGTCCTATGGTCCCTACAAGGTCCGAGATAGGCAGTGGGTAGTGTATGCTCCCAAAAAGCCAAGAAGATTTCTTGGGGCAACCTAATGGTAGGGATAGGTAATACTGGTGTAAGCATCATATGTCATGATGGAAAGAGGAAATGGGGAGGGGAGGGTGGATGGAAAGCGTAAAAATGACCCCAACTGCCTCACCGTGACCCCCTTGTGTCCGTTCATAAGGGATTGCACAATCGGTGAACGGATTGTGGTCAAACATGTCTGTATTGTTGTTTTAATGTTTTGTTTTTTATTCTGTTCAATGTATTTATGTGAATAAAACCCTTTTTTACAATTTAACTAATGTGATTCATCCTGGTTGTTTCACAACCAAATTTCTACCGTACCGGTATAGTCCTCCCTGCCCATCTCTTTCTGTGGGAGCCTCGGGAACCGTGGGAAATCCCTGGGCCCCCTCATTCTTTATCTGAATATTTAGGACGATGGTACACCCCTTATCTAATTATATTATTCCAATGATAAAAGGTTAAATCATAAGTTTGCTGAGGAGAAGCAGGAAGTGAAAAATTCAGACAAAGAAAAAAAACATTTAGAAGGGAAATCAAAGGAAAAGGTAAGTGAACCAACAATGCACTAGCTTAAAGGAACCTATTTAGAAAATAAAAAACAAACCTTTACAACCCTTTTAAATGGAGAGTAAACACCTGGCACTATATCTTATGTGTCAAGTGCCTACCTTCTGTCACCTCAACTCACAGGCCAGCAAATTGTGCACAATATGGAAACAGTATAAACAATATTATATTCGATAGGATGGCTCCCTTTAACAATTCAAGGCAATATAGCAGATAAGGAGAGAGGATTATAAAAGAAAAGTGAGAAAAAGGTGTTCTTTAAAATCCAGATATCTTCAGCTAGCCTCTTTACATTGTAAAGTAAGTAATCCAAAATGGCAAGTTGTTGCAAAGTGAGCAAAGCTGTGATTTATCCTAGAAGTAGTATAACTTCCTCAATTTATGAACCTAAAGGTTTTATCTGATGTGACTACTGAAATCAGTAATGTGTACTAAGCATAGGCATCTGCTTGCTGTGTCCATTATAACAGAGGATGTAACTTCTGTGGGACTACAAGTACCACCAGCTAGACTTGTGTGGGTGATGTCAAACAGCAGTGTCCCTAACTATAACATGGGTTATGCCCGCTCACCCCTCTGGATTGGATGACGGTGTGGATGATAAGAAGACTCCAGCCAGAACTTTCTCTCTGTGTCTTTGCTCTGGATAATGGCGGCCGCCACGCTGCAGTTTACTGGATCCTAAATTTCAGGCTCCTCTGGATCCACTGCACTGAAGAAGCGATGCTGTCCGCAGAGATCCCTCTGGGTGTAGCTATCCGGTCCCCGCTGTGTAGGCCACAAATAATCAGCAAACTCCCTGTCACACAGATCCTGCTGGCAAAGCAGTGTCAAGAGAGGCTGATCTAGCCTAGTGTCAAGCCACTTTTATATCCTCTCCCAGCAGTTTGTTCTGTTCACTCAGCATTCTGTTCCTTGTAGTTCAGATCAGTCCTGCTGGCAGAGTCACTTCAGCATTCTGAACTACACGTCCCATGATGCTTTGCTCTATATCCTCACACAGGAAGAAAAGAAAACAAACACTAGAGGGAGCCAACCCCACATTAACAACACAGAAAATGACTTGGGAAGCAGAAAGCAGCAACAAACTGGAGAGTATTGTAAACATGGCCAGACACTACAATCCACATTTGTTTTAGTGTGAAACAGAAGATATTGAAGCTAATGCGTCTCTGGCTGCTTGTGCGTGTTGTACAATTCAGAAGAAAACATCAGGAACATTGAGCAACAGTCAACAGTTGGCAGCAGAGTTCACAACTTATTATGGATGGTCCTTTTTATTTGGAAATGTCATTAAAGGGCAATTTCATATAGCGAGTGAAAACAATCAGTCAGACACTAATGTTATCCAGCAAACACTGCAGCTGTGATTGAAGAGTGATTCCTGGCAACAAATTCAATCAATCAGTAAGATACTAATACTATCCAGCTAATAATGCAGCTGTGCTAAAGTTAGAAAATGAATCCAATTAATCTCACTCTGAATTGTTGAGAATTCATAGCATTAATGAGCACACTGCTCCATAAAAGGGTCAGTGAGAAATTAGTAGAAGATAGTACACTGTTTGCTGTGTCGCCAATCACATTTATACTTCCAAGGCAGGTATAAATTGGTTGTAAACCTGATCTACAAAAAAACAACCTGCAAGACAAAGGCATAATGAGCTAGTATGCATAGAATACTAGCTCATTATGAATTACTTACCTGAGATCGAAGCCCCTGCAGCGGTCCTCGTCCCCCGCTCTGTCGGAGACATCTTTCATTTTTCCCGAGGGTTACTTCCGGGTATCAAGGCTCCGGCCACTCCCGCGCATGCGCCCGGGAGCCGCATGTAATGGCACATGGACTGAAGCAACGGCATGCCATTGCTTCAGTTTGCCCCAGTGCGCATGTGTGTGTATGAAATTGCCCTTGTCGTTTGTTTTTTCGTCTCAAAAACGTCCCAACGATTATTGATTTTGTGCCCATTGACTGTTCGAAAAACAAACGAACTGTCTAAACGACCGAATTTCGGCCGATTTTTCGTATAGTGTATGGCCAGCATAAAGACTATGTTCACCTTTTGGAGCATGTTACATGTTACAGCTGTATTTAGTGGCAATAATAGATGTTATATACATCAATCATTCATTCAGAATATATAAAGTGGATTATCATGTTTTAAAAAAAAAGTGGGGGTTCCTCTCCCTAAAACCTGCTGCCACTTTCCCCTCCCCGCATTCCACCGACTCAGTCACATCGGTCATTCTCAGGAATCTGCGAATGAGAAAACTGCAAGTCCGGTCTGCCACTGTGGCAGTTGGCTTGCTGCGAGGGCACTGATGATCATCCTCATAGTCCACCGACATGTTCGCCAGCTTTTTAATAGAAAGCCCATACAGAGGCTGGAGGATATGTCTGCAGAAGCCCCGACATTCCATTCGCCAATCCACTGATTACGGGTGCAGTGCTCTGCAAGCAATAAAATGCACATTGTTTTGCGTGCAAAAATATTTGTTTTTTATTTCTTGCAGAAAGAAAAACGTACTGTATACTTTAATTTTGTTCTTTTGAAGATTTTTTTCTAGGCAGGTGCGGTTGGAGCTAAAACATTGTTGTTGGTGGGGTTATGACTACGTTTTTAATGAGATTTCATAGTGTGTTGTCATGTGCAATTGAAGGGGTTTTCCACCCATTTTTTAAGTTTATTAAAAGTCAGCAGCTACAAAAAGTGTAGCTGCTGGCTTTTAATAAACAGACACTTACCTGCTCCACGGCTCCAGCGACGCGCCGGCCGGGGCTCCGCTCCTTGCCCCCCCTCGCCGGCCGGCGTCTTCATTCTCAGTGTGGGCACCCGGCAGTGACAGCTTTCGGCTTCACGGCCGGGCACCCACTGTGCATGCGCGAGCGGCACTGCGCATTGCGCGAGCGGTGCGGCGCCGTCCGATTGGACAGGCGCTCGCCTACAGGGAGGGGCTGTGAAAAGGCGATTAAGGTAATCGCCTTTTCAGCCCCTCTGCGGAAGGAGGAAGTGGGACAGGAAGGGGGCGAGGAGTGGGTTAAGCGGAAGTTCCATTTTTTGGTGGAACTCCGCTTTAAGATTCACCAGGTGACTCACCATCCACCTACTAGATTGATTTCTATTTTCTAGTAAAGTCCACAATAAAACTACAAATATGTGTCAGAACTAGTGTGCACTATTCTTCTATTATTCTCCTTTTTGGATGACTGTGTTGCCCTGTATTATTCAGCTGTGCAGGTAGGGATTGATATCATAAAGGGAAAAGGCATAAGAAAAGTCCTAGACAGCCTCTATTATAAATTCATAATTTAATGGAACCATCTGGATTATGACTTTTTCTTACCTGATGCTGCTAGTTATTAACATCACAAATAACACTTTTTAATAAAAGGGCAATATATGGGTAAATCAAATTGTGAATTAGTTTTCCTTGCAATGTAAAGATATTTCCCCACGAAGGCTATATTGAAGAGAACGCTGAACTGGCACTAAGAAAGGTCAAAGAAATGAATACAAATCAGCTATGGAAATATATCATACTGAAGTTTAAACACATTGCATATTATTCATAATAACTACTTAGGATGACAAATCAAAGCCAGTGAGGCATGCAATCCATAATCATTTACTTGTGCAGATAGCAGTGGCACAGTATAGTATCAGGCTATCGTCTTTGACAAAGGCTGGGAAAAGATGGCATAGCAATCTGAATTTAACTCAGATTAATGTCATTTTGCCTTAGAACTGACTTCCAGTTCCTGCCAAGTGAATGGCTCCAGCTTAGCAAAATACAACTAGATAGAAGATACCTGAGCCATTATCGCTCTAATTTTACTAATTAGAGACAAATCTCTACACTACTATATACAATTAGCTATAATAACATTTGCCCTTCATTTTGGAACCGTTGGTTGGTGTGAAAAATTAATTATTTTCTCAAATTTCAAGTAATGTGCCATATTTCTTTCATACATTTTAACCTGTAAATTGAAAATTCTGTACAAAACAAATTCATTTCACTGTACTAATTTCCAAAGTCAAAACAAATCTGTACCTGTTAGTAGTCTCGGGAGGGAAGTGTTTCATATGTGATAAATTCCTATCACATATATAGTGAATATCTGTACCTGTGATTAGTCTTGGGAGCGAAGTTCCATACATGTATAGCACCCTCTAGTTGTGCTGGTGTGTACAGATAGATTTTTGTTAGAGTAGGTAAATTTAAGCAGCCTTGGCTGGTAGCCAAGCCTGTCTGTTTTGATTCTGGGTTGGCAAGAAGCCAGGAAGAGCTGAATGACTTACAGACAGTATCACTGAGACCCAGTGGTGGCTGGTGCTCCAAATATTTTTTTTTTGGGGGGCGGTGTGCAAACAAACTGAAAAAAAAAAAAATCAACGGCAGCCACTGTGCCTATTAAGCGCAGCCACTGTGCCCATCAAACACAGCCACTGTACCCAAAAATTGCCGCCACTGTGCCATCAAACGCAGCTACTGTACCAATCCATTGCTGCCAGTGTGTCCATCAATTGCCACTGTGCTCATCATTTGCCACCACTGTGTCCATCAATTGCAGCCACTGTGCACCATTAATTGTTGCCAGTGTGCCCCATCATTTTCTGCCAGTGTGCCCCATCAATTGCCGCTACTGTGCCCCATCAATTGCCACCAGTGTGCCCCATCAATTGCCACCAGTGTGCCCCATCAATTGCCGCCAGTGTGCCCCATCAAATGCTGCCAGTGTGCCACCCCACCCGGAACTTACCTGTCTCTGCGCTGTCCTCCACGCTCCTCCATGTCTTCTCCCGTCCTCTTCCCATCATCTCTGCTATGATTGGACGCCTGATAGGTGTCCAATCACAGCGCCTGTTGCTTCAGCCAATCAGGTGACAGGGTAACCCGAGCACCTGATTGGCTGAGAGGTGGGTCAGTGTTAGAGAAGCGATTTATTCACTTCCCTAACACAACACTGTGTAAACAGCAAACGCACAGCATTGCGCCCGCTGTTTACCAATTTGGAAGCCTATTAGAGCCCACGGCTGTAATCAGGATGCCGCTGTAATTCAGATGGCCGGTGCCCTACAAGGGGCCGGACACCTGAATAGGGGGCGGCAGCGGTGACAATAGATAGATTCATGCAATGCATGAATCTATCTATTGGTGATACAGCGGTGCAGAAGAGAGGGGGTGGCTTTCCTGCACCCTCTAAGGATGCACCACCACTGCTGAGACCTCTCCTTACCTTCCAGAACATGCTATAATCTTCTAGAAAGGCAGGAGGAGAGGAGAAGTGGAGCTGCCTAGAGTATCCTAAGGACCCTGTATGATCCCCAACTAGGATTGGCAGGGGCAGGCCCCCTCAAATACTCAGGGCCAGTCAAGTTGGGGAGGAGTTGTGATTGGGTGGAAGATGGAGATGGAGTGTTAGGCTGTCAGGGCCTTTGAGGGAGCTCCCCAGTCTGGAAGGGGGGTGGGAGTGAACTTGGGTTAGACAGGACCCTGTTACAACACACAGAGGTGTCCCAACCAGGAGGCACAGGAGGAGAAAGAGAGGACAGAAGGTGAACACTGAAAGTCTCCAGGAGTTTCACAGAGGCAGCCAAGAGTGCTGATGAGTGTTCATACAGTCAGAAGGACTGGGAGGCACGCCTGAGAGGACTGGGAGAGTGCAGTCTTGGATGGTTGCAGAGCCAGTGGAGTGGACTGTGGTAGCACGGGCAGTGGAAAGAGGCAGCTTCAGTCAGGGGGGCTGTCAGGGCCTGAAGATGTGGTGCTGGGATCAGTATAGCCACGTGGACAGCTAGCACTAGGACTACCACCACTTTTTGCTACACCAAAGGGGCCCACGGTCCCTGTCTGCAAAGGACATTTACTCAGGCCTGGCCAAGCCAGTGTCAGGCCTAAACTACAGTTCTAGGTGGTCCAGAATAAGCAGTAATCAAGTGATGTCCTGAAGCTGGAAGTGAGAAGGTGTATATACAGAGAGTTTATATAGCTCAGTACCAAGACTTTAACTTTTCTTCAATCGGGTGGGCATTCCATACTTAAAGATGTGCTGTATGCTCGTTAAATGCGATCAGTGAGCGTAAAACCGAGTGTTTCACATCTAATAGCACTTCTCAGACATTTAAGATTAAATCTTTAATTACATGTTCGACTACCTATGTGGCGTACCTTTTGATCTGCCCATGCGGATTATAGTATATTGGTCGTACAATACGGACCTTTCAGATAAGGGTCAAAGAACACATAGGGAACATAAGAAGGGGCTTCAAAAAGCATCTCTTTTATTGCTATAGATACATAGAAGCCTCATTGCAGAGGGGGGTCCAAAAGGAGAGCCATCTCGAAACTCGAGATTAGTTGGATAAATTGTGTCAAATGTCTTCATCCCCAGGGCTTAAATGTGGATATAGAGGTGAATGCATTTATAGATAATTCCTGATGCCACTCCAATTTTGAATTGAATAGTTTAGGATTCCCTGTCTGTGTACTAATATACTAGTATTATATACGCATAGTGATAGGTAGGTGGGTTCAGTATGAGTACATACTTATTTCCTGTATAAACATTTTCATGTTTTTTATGTCATTGTGTGATTTATGTCGACCAGAGATGGGGTAGGGACAAAACCGATGGAGGTTGACACAGGATATTCCTATATGTATCATCGTGATAGGTTCACGACACAGAACCTCTGCCGTTTTCGCCCTATTCTCTATTCTCTGGCAATTGGAACATAACGCTAGTTAGTTCCGATGTTTTTTTCATAGTTATGAAAGAAAGGTTTATCAGTGAAGGTAATGTGGCCTAATTTCATTGGTTACGACGTTACGAGAGAGAGGCTTGGTCGCTCTCCCGTGCGCATAAGAGAGGTTAATGTTCAGTGCGTCGCCCGTGCCCTTTGAGAACATCATGTATGACGAAACATGTCAGGGCGGAGCCACGCACTAACGTCACTGCGTTAACGTGACCCCGGATGCACGGGTGTACGTTTAATTTTATTTGTTTCTGTCGACAATTTTAATCGATTTTTTATCTATGTACCGCGTTTTTATATACAATAAATTGCCAGTACAGTACTTCACTATTGTGAGCCTCCCGTTACCCTTTTTTCGGCGGTCCCTTGTGACGCCGGGCCTAGGAGCTGATCGTTTGGCATAAGGTGAATTACCTGCCTAAAGGTTCCTGTCTGGAAGGGACGGTCAGAACCCAGAGTCTGGAAAGGATTGGTCGGGAGAGGAGCTACGTACTTCTGCTGGGATTTCGTATTACCTGTCAGGGTGGATACCGATGCTCGTATGACTTCATCTAACAGGGGGTCCAACACTTCTGTACGGTACTTCACTATTGTGAGCCTCCCGTTCCCCTTTTTTCGGCGGTCCCTTGTGACGCCGGAAGAGATGTATCTTGCCTAGGGCGGCACTTTGTGGGGGGCGGCATTTCGCGGCCCCCCCGCACAAAAAAACCCCAAACGTCTTCCCAATTCAGAGGCAGCCACCCGCTGAGATTGCATGCCGCGGAGCTGCCGGCTGCCGCGGCTGGCTGCCTTTCTGTGTGTGTCACCGCCGCATACTCTGGGGAGTGAATGCCAATGCCGCCCCCATAGATTAGATCTGGTGCACAGCGTGCACGTTGTTTAGCTGGTGGATTCTCTGCCTCCCAGCCTCCGCGCGGCATCATAGCATCTGGTCGAAAAGGGAGGAGGAGCGAGAGAGAGCAGAAGAACAATGGTGGACGGTGTGGACCGTGGAGAAAAATAAAGTTCAGGCAGCACTGAGATCGTCATCTAATAACAGGTACAAATCAATAAGACGAGAGCGAGTCCTATGTATTTAAAAAGATCCAGGTAGCCAGGACCGCAAGGCATAAATGTGAATCTGATGTCTAACCCCCATCATGAATACAGCTTAATGTTTGATGTTTTTTTTTAAATGTGAATCCAGCATGATGTTTTTCCATGTGTATTTGTCTGTGCCTCTGTCATAGTGAGTCTAATGACAGTGGTTTCATAATTATCAGTCAGGTGTGGCAAATGCGTCTACATCATGTCAGTATGGCGTCCGCCACTGTCCTCTGTCCTGCAGAATCTGCCTGGATCGAGTCCACTAAAGATGGATGGAGGACAGTGGCGGACATCATACTGACACGATAACCGTTTTTATTAGTTTCATCTTGTAAGTGTTTTTAACCATAGGCAATAAACCTCTCATTGTGATGCTGCACTTTAGGTAGCGCTTCGCCTTTTCCTTCCTTTCTTGTCTTCTTCACAAAGCTGGCTCAACTCTGAGGATAGCAGCCTCCAGGGCCTCACTTACATGCCCCTATTTTTATACTGCCTGCAACAAAGGACTATTTGTCATAAACAGGTGTGACCAAAACGTGTGAACTGCGACAGAGGAAACCAAACGTATATAAAGTGAATAATTAATTTTATTAAAGATAAGTGATATAAATATACAAACACCTACAATACTAAACAGTGAACAACCAACCAGACAGTGACCCACAAATTTAAAATAACTATATACAATAAAGGGGGGTACTGGAATCATAAACTTAGTTAGACCGGGGTCTTACACAGGAGATCAGCAGATGGGGCAAGGAAAAGGACAGGATAGGGAGAAGGTGGACGAGATCAGGCTGCAGGGCAGGGATGCAGGACAACAGGGTAACAGGAGGGATCGGATCAGGATCAGGTTCACAGGAACACAGGATAAACAGGATAACAATAACAAAATCACAGGTTTGCAGGTGCAGGGTGCAAGTAAGGTACCAAGGCAAGTGTGTGAACACTTGTCGGGTATTAATACACACACCTGCAATTAGCCTTAGGTGACGTCTGATCGCAGGAGGTGATGTCTGCTCCATACTGCCAGGAGACTCCCGCTGGTGGAGATTGGTACTTCAGCCCAAGGATCTAAAAGTGCCACCAGCAGGTGAAACCTTTGACAATTCCAGACTGTCAGGAGACACCCACTGGTGGACACCAGTACTGCGACCTACATAACTGACAGCGCCACCAACAGGTGAGACCTTTCCTGACACTATTACAGCCCCATCTGCTGTATATTCAACCTGAATTTTTGCTTGCATGCATCCATTGCGCCTGAATGATCTGACTTTGTATATGCAGTAAAGCATGCTGGTTATACTCACTGTGGAACCTAAGGGATTAATCCTGCGCATTGTGTAAAAAGACTGTTTGATCCTGTCTCCCTTTTCCACTGTCCCCAATCCATCTGCTGATAGAACAGAGACTTGGGGGGCACACTGCACATGCTCAGTTTGGTGTGTATTGCTAGAAAGTTTTTTTTCTTGGGAGGGTGCATGTGATCAGCACAGGGTCAATCAGCACTGTCCAGACAGAGGGTCAGGGGTCCTGCAGCCTCATAGGACAGTCAGAGTAGAACAAAGCTTTAACCAGACACTGATAGACGTCATAAGACTGCTATATACCGCTGGTGCAAAAAGGTATTTAGCAGCATATATTTACTAAAATAATTGTATTTCCATGTTTTGTGTACTGTGGGAGACCAGATATAGTGAATGCAGGGTTATGGGTTTAGTAACACTTTAAGATTTGTTTTATCTTTGGACATTATTCAAATAGTTTACGAGCCATAGCTTTTGGGTTCATTTTGAAACGTAAATCTCCATAGAAGAATTTCTGTGCTCTGCTGTCATGCTTTTTGTTTTGACAAGCTGGTGAAGATCAAAGTACAAATAAAGAGTTTTATTAAAACTGACATTTTGGGTGGAATTACCCCTTGATTAATCTCTCAGGCTATAGAGAAGTCCAGCGTTTATTCAGAAAACATTCAGGGTGAGAATGAAAAAGCTATTTGGGCTTATTTGCGGTTTGTTTAAACAATGCACAGTTGGACCAGCAGTCTAATGAATGGTCAGACTGTCTGAACATGGCCAGATTTTAATTATCAAACAAAGTAAAACAGTGAACAGTAATAAAAACTCTGGCTAATTCTAGATACAATGTTCTCTAACTTCTAATTAAAATTTAGCAGTAGAGATGTAGGGGTGCTATACTTTCAGCTTGAAAGAGAAGAAAGATAATTACTTACAAGGAATCACACAGTTTGCAAGGACAAATAGATCTGGTTAACTCAGTCTGTTGCACTTAACTCTTCTTCATCAAAATTGATATACGGAACTCTCACAGTAGGCTCAGCACAGACAAGACGCAATCAAAATCTATAAGAGGCAAGACTATGTTCTAATTTAAAATCATGCTGCCTCAAGTACAAGTGAATATTGATGCCCTTGCATACAAGGTCCACATAATTATTATTGCAAAAAATGAAATCCAAAATGGGAATTGGAGCAGCATGGATCCTCTTTTATATGCAGAAATACACTGATGTTCAGTATAGTGCGTCAATGAATAGCGCGCAGTGAAATAGAAGAGACATGCATATTATAAGAGCCATATGACTCTTCAGTTGATGCCGTATCCTATCCTTGATTCACTAAATAAATAATTAAATACGTCTGTAACTGATCTGTGTTGCTGTTCCCTTTTACCCTACTCCAGTAGACACTGACCACAAATACCTTAGGTTACATTAGGCTCAATTCTTAAAGCTTTTACACAAGGATAAAGACCTTTATTTTAAGCCATGTGGGCTGAAAATAACCATAACTTTTTTTTTTAAATATCCTTTTCCTGTTGTTTTAGCTTGTGATTGAACTTCTTGGGGTTGATTTCCTAAAAACAAAGGTGTTGATCTACTAAAACTGGAGAATTCAAAATCTGGTACAGCGAGCTCTGTATAGAAACCAATCAGCTTCCAGGCTTCGAAGCTAAATTGAAAAAGATGAAGTTATAAGCTGATTGGCTACCATGCACAGCTGCCCCAGATCTTGCACTCTCCAGTTTGAGTAAATCAACCCCAAATAGACTGTTCACTTTGCAAGGAAATTTTCGTTTTGCAAGGAGTTTTCCTAAGCTTATTGAATGAATTTAAAGCGGAGTTCCAACCACAATTAGCATTTTTAAATGTATGTCCTTTCATCCTGCGTTTTTATAATATAAATCTGGTCACTTACTATTTTACAATCTGCCGCCGATCTGCATAGATATTCAAAAAAGATAGTTTATAAAACTATATCTACTCCATTCGTGGCTGGGGAGATCTAGCATCATTAAAATGAGTATATTACCCAAATTTTTGTATCTCTTCCAGACCCTCCCGATAGCAATACCCAGATCTTTCTTTAGGCAGGTACAGGCTCTCATTAATAAATTTATCTGGGCAAATAAACGCCCAAGAATTAAGGCTCATATTATATCACTGGCCAAACGGGACGGAGGAATTGCGGCCCCAGATATTTTTAGATATTACCAAGCAACATTCAGACAGAATTCTCACCGCTCCAGGTGAGCCTCGTGATGATCAGGGGGTGCTGGCAATGCGGTAATGGCAAAAAACAAAAGAACAAAAGCTGGACAGCCGCACTCCAAAATTTTCTTTAAAAGAGATGTCTATTTCCAACTGTGCATACAGTCACTGCAAGCCCACAAAAATCAGTATGGCCAACGTTTCGCACTGGCGTCAGTGCTTAGTCATGGCTTACCAAGCAACATTACTGGGTCGACTTATTGACTGGAGCCGACATACTGGAGAAAAGTTATGGCCGGGGCTAGAGCAGGACCAATGCGACAGTGTCCTACAGCGGGCAGCATGGTGTTACCGGGCTCTCCCAATAGAAATGAAAAGACATCCGCTGATAGGACCCACCTTGCGGGTGGCACACAAGCTGTTTGTAAGGGGGGTACTATCGACGGAGGACTCACCCCTTTTTCCTATCTTGGGAAATCCGCAGTTTGTACCAGGGTCATTGAACGGCCCCTTTAGTAAGTTAATGGAACAGGGGTGGTTCCAAGCATCGCATTTCTTGAGGGAGGGCGCTTGGATCCCCAGGCAGGAAATGGAGAGGAAAGACTTGCCCTACCAACTAGACTTTTGGAGATCCTTACAATTGTACCACTTCTTAGACACTCTAAAACCACCAGTTAGATACTGCCGAAGTCTGACAATGTTCGAGAGGTATTGCAGCGGGCAGGGGATTTTACGGCATTCCCTCTCAAGAATCAGTGCGTTACTTAATACTCCATCAGTGGACTCTCAGTTACCCTTTTTTAATAAATGGGAACGGGAACTAGGATGACCTTTTACAGAAGATCAAAAAACCAAGATAGTAGGGAATATTTTCGAAACATCTATGTGTATAAAGACACAAGAGATGAATTATAAAATCTTGTCTCAATGGTATCGGACCCCCAAGATCTTGAGTAAATGTTTTCCGGACATGACAGACAGATGTTGGAGGTGTGGGCAGGAAGGAGGAACCCTAATGCATATCTTTTGGGCCTGTCCTAAGATTCTAAGTTACTGGAGTAGGGTCCGGGAAATTACACAAAGATTTAGTAGGGAACAACTACCAATTGAATGGTCTTTTTTCATACTTCAGGATGTGGAAATTTCAGTGAGGCGTTACAGGAAATCAGTGGTGTGTCACCTCCTGAATGCGGCCCGGGCCTGTATTCCAGGGCTGTGGAAACAGACAAGGGCCCCATCCATTAAGATGTGGCTTAATAGAGTTGAAAACTTGAATAGAATGGAGGACATAGTATGGACCTCAAGGCAGAAGCGGAGGGTTTACTTGGAAACATGGGTGGAATGGAACATATTCAGATATTCGGAGGAGGGGAAAGCCTTGATGGATGTAGACTGAAGGGGGGAAGACTGCTGCGGGGTCCGTGGAGGGGAGACAGGCAGGGGCGCTGTTTTTTTTCTTTTTTTTTTTCTTTCTTTTGTTTTTTTCTTTGTTTCTTTGGGCTTAATGGGTATTGGGGATGGGTAAGGGATTGGGGGGGTTAAGTAAAGTAAACAAGGAGATACAGGGGAAATGTCCCAATCATGGCGGGATTTTGGTTTCCCGCTATGAAGGGGACGAAACTGAAACGGGATAATAAAGGTGTTATCAGGGTTAGAGCCCCGACTTTTGAGGAGTGAGGGAGGGGAGAAAAAAAATAAACAGGGATAAGAATATTTAAAATGTAATTTGTTTTTCCTTCCCCTGGTTATAAATGAAGAATAATTTGATGGGGAAATGGTTTTTGAAATGTTTGTTTTCTTTCCATGGGTAATTAAATGGATATTCCTGTTATATGTGATCAAAGGGGGTTAAGCCAGAGGAATACCCCTCGGGTTTGGTTTCTTTTTCCTTTTTCTTTTCTTTGGATTGTACTCGTGAATCTCTGTTTTCCTTGTTGTTTAAAATCAAATAAAGGATGATTAAAAGAAAACTATATCTACACCGTTGTCATTTTGCTTGTGGGCATTGTGAAGCCTACAGGCACTTACTTTCTGGAAGTCTTGGATGGGGAGTGATAATTGGACAGCGAGGGAGATGATGTCAGAATCCTAGGTGGTTTCAAAGGAAGATTTCATGGGCCCGCATAGCAACAGGCATTTCCAGATGAGTAAAAAAAAAAAAAATTTTTTCTTTTTTAGTCGTAAGCTACAGTTTAAAGCAAAATTTTTTTTTTTGATGGAACCTCCACTTTAAGCTCTGCTGACTTTCCTTCTTGTGATTGGGTATTCTTTTCACCACATTTTCGAAGCTAAGCAAAAATTCCCTTGCAAAGTGGAAGGTTGCTTGCTACGTGACTTTAGTAAATCAATCTTATTATGTTCAGTCCTGGCCATCAGGGATGCCTATCGTCACTGCCAGTATGTAGGAGATATGACGATTTTCTCAGCTGTGTAAGCAAAATAGCTTGTAATTATTCACCTAGCTCACAAAGGGAAATAAGAACAGACAGAAAACATCATTTGGTTTGATTGTGTTTATCCATGAAATTGAAAAAAAAATTGTAAATGTGTCATGAAAGATACAGAAACTACTATCATCAGGTTGTTTTTATATATCTAAGCTCTGGGATTGTCATTCTCATCCTTGCATTACGATCCATTAACCGCTTCTGCCCCAGACCATTTTGGTGGTAAAAGACCAGGCCACTTTTTGCGATTCGGCACTGCGCCGCTTTAACTGACAATTGCGCTGTGGTGCGATGTGGCTCCCAAACAAAATTGACGTAATTTTTTTCCCACAAATAGAGATTTCTTTTGGTGGTATTTGATCAACTCTGCGATTTTATTTTTTTGCCCTATAAACAAAAAAGAGCGACAATTTTGAAAAAAAAACAATATTTTTTTACTATTTTACTATAATAAATATCCCCAAAAAATATATGTACAGTTTTTTTCCACAGTTTAGGCTGATACGTATTCTTCTACATATTTTTGGTAAAAAAAAATCGCAATAAGCGTTTATTGATTGGTTTGCGCAAAAGTTATAGCTTCTACAAAATAGGGGACTGTTTTATGGCATTTTTATTAATATTTTTTTTTTACTAGTTATGGCGGCGATCAACAAATTTTATCGTGACTGCGACATTATGGCGGACACATCGGACACTTTTGACACCATTTTGGGACCATTGCCATTTTTACAGCGAACAGTGCTATACAAATGCACTGATTACTGTAAAAAAAACACTGGCAGTAAAGGGGTTGACCACTAGATGGCGCTGCAGGGGTTAAGTCAGTACTAGTGAGTGATTCTTACTGTTAGGGGGCGTGGCTACACGTGACACATAACTGATGACCGTTCCCGATCTCGGGGAACAGTCATCAGTGACAGTGTACTAGGCAGAATAGGGGAATGCCTTGTTTACAAAGGCATTCCCCTGTTCTGCCCCTGCCGACCACAATCGCGGGCCTCCTGGGAACATCGAGTTCCCGGGACCTGCAGCCGCACTCAAACTTAAAGTGGAACATCACCCTAAATGGAAGTTCCACTTTAACACCTCACCCCTTCTCTCCCACTTTTGGCGTTTTTTTTTTTGGAGGGGAGTGGGTACCTAGTTTTAGCAGGTACTCACTTTCACTCCCGCTGTAACCACCCAGGCAAATGGAGTGGAAGTCCTTATCCACCCCCCTCCCCAGTCTGCAACCTTCTGAGACACATCAAAGGTTCCAGGAGATTGCAGGACCGTGCACAAAGCACAGTGTGGCTTCCACATAAGCAATGGAAAGGAGTCACAGCCGGTGATCTAAAGAGAGGCCTAGATGAGGAGAGCACTGGACCCCTGGACAGGTAAGTGCTCTTTTTTTTAAAGTCAGCAGCTACAGTATTTGTAGCTGCTGACTTTTGTTTTATTTTTTGTTAGATCTGAAGATCCTCTTTGAGAACAGCATACATCATTCATTTTATTTCTTATATCAGATCTAATAAATCACATTCTGTTACAATTAAATCAGCATGAAAATTGTAATCCGTCACTTTTACAATATGATTATAAATAAAAAGTATTATTTTCCTTTTGTAAAAAAAAAAAAAAAAAATCAAATTTTTCCCTCCATTAGCAGTTAATTTAATTATACAGCTGTCAAACCATATGAATAGAGTTTCTGTTTTATTTATTTCCATTCTTTAAAATCACTTTAAAGCGGGGGTTCACCCTAAAAACGATTTTCTAACATTACATCCAGCTCACTCTCTACATTGACAGTATGCCGTTTGTTTTTGCTGTACATACCTCGTACAGCTATTTTCTTCCCCGGCTTGCGGGTAGGGCCTCCCGCGGGAGTGGGCGTTCCTATCCAGCAGGTGATTGACGTGATGACAAAAACAACCTCCCCCCGTCGCATAAGGAGCGTCACAAGTTGCCGAAAGAAACCGAACGTCGGTGCGCAGGCGGCGTATAGCGCCGACTAGGCGTTCGGCTTCTTTCGGCAACTCGTGACGCTCCTTATGCGACGGGGGGAGGTTGTTTTTGTCATCACGTTAATCACCTGCTGGATAGGAACGCCCACTCCCGCGGGAGGCCCTACCCGGAAGCCGGGGAAGAAAATAGCTGTACGAGGCATGTACAGCAAAAACAAAAAAACAAACGGCATACTGTCAATGTAGAGAGTGAGCTGGATGTAATGTTAGAAAATCGTTTTTAGGGTGAACCCCCGCTTTAAGAACAATATGTAAAATATGCCCGGTGGAATTAAGAGTTGGAATTAGTCGCCCGGCTTTAGAAAAACTTTGAGATTTTAAAATGTACACATTTGCAGATGCCAAGGTCAGTTAGAAAAGACACAATTCTTTGCTATATATGTTATTTCTAAAATCAGTAAGCAGTCTGTACTACAAATAGTGCCCAAGGAAATCCACGTTATTCACAAACAGGACATACAAACGCAAAGCAAGTACCGGTAGTACATGCTAAATAATTTACTGTGTTTTTGTTTATTTCATTTAAAAAAACTATTTGTTAGTGGGAACCGTGATTCCAGTGTCCTTTGTGTGAACTGACCAACCATTTTCTGTGCCTCTGGCTAGTTGTATATTGATTGAGCAGCTTGACTTTACTCTTTTTTGTGATTTACTCCAAGATCGATATTTAGACATTGTAAATGGAATCTCTGTTAAAATGTTATTTACTCAAGGATTAACATTTGCAAAAGGAACAGATTCACACTTCTTAAGGCCAGGATTTTGTTTTTTAAGTTGTTTCAAACTTTAAGCCCACCCAGAACTAAGAAACTGCCCCACTTAATCCAGTCTCCAGGGGTCATTGCAGCCTTCCAAAGACTACACGTTGAGCATTGTGGTCTTGTTGCTCAGGCTCCGACCTTCATTCATTTACAGGGCTTTTCATGTAGACTGAACAAGACTTAGGGGTCATCAGATATATCAAAAAGAGGCCTGCAGGCTATGGAGTTATTGCTTGTGGATATCCTTACGCTTGGAACGTACTTTGCATGGAAATAAGCTCTGGAAGGTACCTACTATAAAGAGAGGACCCTTATTTACCTTCTCACGCTCCTTCCCTCTCTTTGATGTACCATCACCAAAGTAGTATGCTTCAGGGCTGTTTGATACTATATAAATATATTTCAGCTTAGAAGTCTTTTAGCTATGGGATTGCTGCTGTAGATTTAGAATACGCTTTGAGGCATGATTGGTCACCGGAGCCTGGTGTAAGGAATATTCAGTACGTACATTAAAAGAAAAAATGTCACTGTTTTTCACTTGTCGAAGACTGGCGATATATTTCCCTCCTCATTGATGGCTGTCATGAATCTCTTTACTTATGTACTGTTTATCTACAGAATAGCCTTTTCTCTGCATCACTTCAAATGCTGCAGCAGCACATTCAACATTTTTGTCATTCACTCTTTGCTGTGCGCTGTGTTGAACTCTAGATTTGTTACTTTTCTCCTTTGCGGTGCTGCCCTGAGCCTTTCTTCATGTTCTTTTCCACTGATGCATGTAAATAACTGACACCAATAAATGACGGGCTTGCAGCCAGAAGCTTGACACAAGAATATGGCTTAATAACCAATGACAGAAAAGACAGGAAATTGGTAAAGCTCTGTCAGGTTGAAGACTCCCTTAGGCAGTGTTTTGCAAAGTGCACTGGTTGGTTCGCCAGTACAGTTGCATGCAGAGGAAAAAAAAAACACTAAATAGTATTAACCTATTAAATCATAGCACACTGAAAAAGACAGAGGAAAGAAATCTCCCTCTGCAAATCCTTATAGTTGGATAAATCTCACACTGCTGTTCACAAATTGATTGAAAGTATTCTCCTAAGACAACCATTGTGCAATTCTTCAGATATGACATGTTCTTCATCCTGAATCTTAGCAACTGGAAATCATTATAATACCTGTATCTAGAGCTCCGCTTCAATAAAGGCTATCATTACTCTCTAGAATGTAAGCTGTCACCAGATAGAATGTTATGATCTTCAGTTTAGGCGCTGGTCCTCACTGAACACTGCTAAAGGAGAACAAAACAACAACAAAAAAAAAAAAACTGATACCAAATAATTACTGCTAAGGCGAATGTAAGAACGACTTCAATTACAAGGAAAGATTTATCTCCACTGAAAGCACAAGACCCTTATTTGCAACTTAACCCAATTAGATATGGAAGGGCAGCTCTAGGGTATGGTGCTCCCCCCACTAATTATCAATGTGTAATATATTTCTAATGAAGCAGATAAAAGGACAGCAATCAATAGTATTGCTTGTAGAGCTCATTTTAAAAATAGGCTTCTTTGAAACAGCCTGAAGATATCGAATGACCTGTTAACCGAAAGCTACATTAACAAATCAAACGGGAGATGTGTTACATGTATTTTCTTAATCCTTCCGTTCCTCTGAGGAAAATTACCAGCTCCGTTTATTATCTATTTTATTTTATTAGGGTCATACTGCTTCACTTTCAAAAGATATCTGATAAAGAGGGGTTACAAATACATATGAGGTACATTGTATAGAGTCTTACCGGTTTTCAAGCCTATGCTGAGGAAAGAAACACATATATTTAAATAAAATTCTCCATCGTCTTTTTTTAATTACTGAAACAAAAAGGATAAAAAAAGTATTTGTCCTTATAATAATAGTGCTGATTTTTCATGGGCCACAGGCATTATGCAAGAACCCCCCAAACATGCAAAAAGGAATAACGCAACAACCAGAATCTCTTTCCAACATTTTATTAGAAATACACACATCTATAACATATCTATATTGTATACATATATATATGTATTTTTTTTTTTTTTGGAAATCATTTGGCCACGGCCTGATTCACTCGTTTAATAAATCAATCATATAATAACTTGATATTAAAATATCAAAACTCGTAAATCAGAACTGAAAAAACATTCACCAATTAATTTTTCATAACCAACCTCAACCCAGCCACTGAGACTCGAGCTGATTCACCATCATGCTTGAAACCTTATTAACTCTCCCCTCAGGTGACTTACCTGAGGGAGCTACCACGTGAATCGGCCGCGACGGGGGGGGGGGGTAGGGTGGGGAGCTCCTCCAGCTGTAATCTTCCTGTGAGACGGGCACCTGTCCTCACAGAACCGTACTCTATATAGGCTTGGGCCGGCTACCAGAACCTTCTAACGGGTCACCTGACCTTTGCTCAACCAATTGCTGCCCTAACCTCACTGTCTTCCAGAACCCTCTAGCACAGCTGATTTGGCTAGGCAATTACTGCTTACCTGAACTTGCATACCTCTCCTGACCTGAGACTGACCCCAACCTCACCTAAAACTACCTAATGCTAACTGCCCATGCCGTGGTCCCATAAGGAAAGGAGAGCCTAATTGGCTACTCCCTTTCCCTTCCCATTCCTGCTATAGGGTCCTTTCTGATCAGGTCTGCCTGTCAGTTTTTCAGGCAGGCATGATCGGACCTTGCAGTCTCCTCTATGGAGTGGACACACGTCCATGACACCCTCCACCATCCGATCCGAATCTGTTTGTAAAAATCCAGATGGATGGTGGTCCTATTTTTCATCTGTCTGGTGTATTGTATTGGATAGGATCGGATGAAAAGGGACAGGCGGTCTGTTTCCACCCGATTTCCCCATAGAGGAGAGCAAGACTGTGTCCATGTGGAGCACACAGGACCTGTGTTATCCACCTGCTCAGCGGGGATCAGCGGAGCGATCCCTCGCTGAGCAAGTGGAATCCGCAAGATGGAGGTGCCTGTGTGAAAGGGGCCATACATTGTTACTAAATAAACATTCAGTTGGCATTAAGACAGCTTCATCAAGCGCCTGACTGACGATTAACCACTTCCAGTCCAGGCAAATCCCGTCATTCCTCTTCTACAGAGAGTTACAGATGCACTCAAATTGTTTTCCTCACTCTGACGTTCGCAGTGATACCGCACATGTGTGGTGCAATCGCCATTTTCTATTTACATATGCATGCAGGACTTAAATGCATGTTCACATTTGCATGTGAGCACAGGGGAATGGGGGCACTTTAAATTTATTTTACATTTTACTATTTATTTTATTTAAAAAAAAAAACATTTTGCACTGTATCATAATTTTTTTTATTCTATTTTATTGCTATCAGGAAGGATTGAACAACTTCCCTTGTGATAGCATGGACTGTGACTAGGCTTGCCACCAGTCTGGGAGACTTCAGACCGAAACCTGGATTTATTATTTAGACCGGGCTGTGGCTCCCCAAGTAACCAAGATAGTCACACACAACTCTGTTGCCATACATGAGCTGCAGGCTGCTATCTGGGGGCAAGTTCGGCATCAACTGAGGGGCAGGGTGATGTTGTCAGCAAGAGCAATTTGGCCACACCTACTGTTCGCTGTGGCACGCTATGTGCACCACATTACTACACTCTTTAGGGCACCGAAATGTATCCCAGGTCGCTAAAGTGTTCGGGTTTGGCTTGAAGAAAAGGTGCCAACCCTAACTGTGACAGGTCCACTTTATGGAGCAATCTGTGGTCTATTAGACCCCATATCTCTCCTCTGCCCTCCAAAGCATCTGATCAAACCAAGAGCAGTTTGATCAGATACTTGTTCAAAGAGCTTTTTTTCTCAGAACATAGGTGGAGGAACTCAAAAACGGTAGAAGGGTCTTAAAGGGGCATTAAATACCAGGATTGCATTACATACGGAGTGCAGAGTTCAGGGGGTTACACACAGAGTGTAGAGCTGTCACTTGTAAACACAGAAACCAGACTTCTGTGTTTACAAGTGATTGTGGTGAGCAGGCACCAAAGGGTCTGAGCCAGAGGTGGTGGAACTGAGTTCCCCCAAGTTCCCCCTGAAAAAAAGCCCTGCTTGTTCAAGCCAGTAATGACTTGTTTACATGAGACCAAAACGGGAAGTGACAAAATTCTTTGGCTTCCAGTTTCTGACATCACACAGTTAAAGGAACAACATCTGTTGCTTCAGTTTGTACCAGGAACTGGATGTCACAGGGTGCATCCTTACCAGGCTCTCCGATCGCACAGGAGAGCCCAGTAAAATGCTGCGGTGGTGGGGGGAAGGTGGGAGTTTTGGATAGCCTGTAAAAATAATTCAGCAGCTCCATAGCCACTAGGATTACTTTTATATTGAAGAGACTTGCTGGCACTAAAAAATGTTATCTTGATCATTGTTACAGCTGCAGTGATGACCAAAGTACGTTTCCAACCCAGCAAGGTACTGGTACTTTTACGGATAGGAAGGTTTTAAACAATTGCCCTGGTCTACCCCCTTAACTGTATATTATGATTCATGCCCCCCCCCCCCACACACACTTCTTCTTTGTTACATTCCACTTGTCCTTGTTTCTTCTCCCCTTTGCAATAGTACCTTTTTCTAACCACAAAGATGCTAATAGCACTTTTTCACTCACTTGTATAGTTAACAGCTGACCTGTCCCACTTTGATTAAGATCTGGCTATATCTCACCTGCATGCAAAAATACAAGGCAAACAGCCGAATACACAGATGTAGCACATATTGTATAAGTGAGATGCTTCACCTGCCAAACAATTTGTATTTCTGTCCATCTACTTCTGAAACTTACACAGGCCTGCCAGATAGCACAGCTTTTCCTGGCGGAGGAGGATGCCTAATTTTTACAATAATACAGAAGAAACAAAAAAAAGGTGAAATGAGCACACAGCTGGTACCAGGACATCAAAATATAATATGATAAAATAAAATCTATTATAATATAATATTACAATGTATATCAGTGTAAAAATAAGATGCTAATCAGGCTTAAAATGACATCATCATGTGCAGCCAATCACAGTGCTGCATGATCAATAGCCCCTCCTACCAGCCTTGATTATCATGGCCCATTTAAAGTACCAGCTCCCACAACATAAAAGGGTTAAGTGCCTACATAAGTGCTTTATTCTCAGCACCTTTCAATAACGTGCAATTAAATTCAAAACTTGACAATAAGCAGGGGATATTTATAAAAGCGCTATTCCAAATACTTTAATAGAAGGGGGAAATCCCTAATATTCCCTCTATATATTAAACTACCATCCAATAATGTGAAATGTATATATGAATATATATGATCCTTCCTATGATTATAAGGCAAGTCAGATCTGACTGCTAGTAGATGACTGGCTATTTTTTCCCAGTTTTATGTTTTAATATTAATGAATTAATGGAAATTGAATAAGGATGATAAGAATAATAATTATTATTATTATTAGCAATAGTAGTAGTAAATTAGTCAAGTCTCTCTCATGGGGGCACAAACAGTAATAACTTATTTTTCTAAAGTAGAAAGAACAAGGGGACCTTGCTAGCACCAACATACATTGCTAGCCATGCATTAGTACTTAGAAAAAAGTATGTGGTTTAACTATAATAGAATTTTCTATTTTCTATTTTCCTTAGGCACCATAGTGACCAAAGCTATTCTTCCAGTGCCATGGATTGGAACCAGGAAAGGAAAATGACAATGTAAATATGATAGAATTTTCCATTTTTTATTTGGTCACTAGTAGAGTTGAGCGGACACCTGGATGTTTGGGTTCGACAGGTTCGGCCGAACTTCGGATATAGTCCGGGTTTGGGACCCGAACTTGACCCCGAACCCCATTGAATTCAATGGGGACCCAAACTTTTGAGTACTAAAATGTCTCTAAAAAAGTAATGGAAAGGGCTAGAGGGGTGCAAATGGCAGCACAATGTTGGTAAGAGCATGGCAAGTACTCTGCAAACAAATGTGGATAGGGAAATAACTTAAAAGAACATAAAATACATAAAAAAAAAAAAAAAATCTTGACCTAGGAGGACGAGGTCCATATGGAGTAGGAGGTTGAGGTGGCGGTGAAAAGGCGGTGTAGGTGGAATCGGCGGTGGAGGAGGACGAGGTAGCCAACACAGGTTTTTGTTTTTAATTAATTTATTTTTTTAATTAGGGTACACCCCAAAAGAGTGAGAAAGATCAGAAATACAAGAATGGCTGGGTAAGGCCGGTATATGTGTCTATTCTGCACAAGGTACGGAAAAGTCCTGTGGGATGGAGGAAACACTGCAAACACTGGAGGAATCACTGCAAAATATATTTTTTTGCTCTAAATGGGTGTTTTTTGAATAGCAAAATAGAAGACCAGTATCTAAAGTGTTTATCTCACACGTACAGATATGGAGGACACACTGCAAACACTGGAGGAAACACTGCAAACACTGGAGGAAACACTGCAAAACATTTTTTTTCCCCTAAATGGATGTTTTTTGAATAGCACAATAGAAGAAAAGTATCTAAAGGGTGTATCTCATAGTAACATATGCAGTGCTGGTGTAATTTGATTTCTGAAGCAGGACTGACTCCTATATATTTCTCTCCCTAAAAGCAAAACCAGGCAGGAACCTTTCCCTAAAGTATCTAATGCAGAGTGACTTGCTGTGCTATGTAGATCGCTGAGTAATTTGATTTCTGAAGCAGGACAGTCTGACTCCTATCTACCGTATTTATTGGCGTATAACACGCACAGGCGTATAACACGCACCCTAACTTTAAGAGGGAAGTTTCAGGGACAAAAATTTCCACAGCCCCCTGCGTATAACACGCAGGCACAGTTTGCCCTCTATTTTCAGGGTAAAAAAAGTGAGTGTTATACGCCAATAAATACAGTAATTCTCTCCCTCAGAGCAGCAGCAGCAGCCTTTCCCTACCCTATCTAAAGCAGAGTGACTTGCTGTGCTATGTAGATCGCTGAGTAATTTGATTTCTGAAGCAGGACAGTCTGACTCCTATCTAATTCTCTCCCTCAGAGCAGCAGCAGCCTTTCCCTACCCTATCTAAAGCAGAGTGACGTGCTGTGCTATGTGCCTCTAGCTTATATAGAGGCTGGGTCACATGCTGGGTCACATGCTGCACTGGCCAATCACAGCCATGCCATAAGTAGGCATGGCTGTGATGGCTTCTAGGTCACACTAGTTAAACAAATGTTGATTGGCTGCCCTGCAGCGCGCCATAACATTGCCGAACACCGAACCCGAACTTACAGTAAATTGTTCGGGTCCGGGTACCAAAAATCCAACTTTACAGTTCGGGTTCGCTCAACCCTAATCACTAGGGCAGAAAGTGAGGTATAGCTTTCCCAACAGTCTCTCAGATAGCAGACATGATAAAAGTCTCAGCTCTTTAGCAATGTAACCAAAAATGTCTCTTGTCCCTGTCCGTTGCACTCTTCTTTTATTATGGTGTATGATGGAAGGAGCCTTTTTACATAGCTTGGCATGTACCAAATAGGAACTAGGGATGAATAAAATGATTTGTACATATAGCGATTGTATCACTTTGACTGCTGCACAACGAGGCTTGAGGAAAAGAGAAGCCTCTTTATTGTGATATGTTTTCATCCACTGAAAAATTTCATTATTTTTTTTGTTGATTGCTATTGGCAATGGAGACACTATCCACCATTTATATGGAGTCTTCTATGCTATGGTTTCATGAAAAGACAAGTTTTCTTACCTTTTAGGTTTTCATTTTGTCTAGACTGTGTGCTGTTATCAAACTGCGTAAGGTTAATGGCAAACATAAACGTAGCAAGTTTATACTGAAAAGATGATGCAGTCTGCTATAAAAGAGCAAAAGGTGATTGTGCCGGGTTAAACTTGAATTAGCTCCTTTCATTTATACAGACACCTATGTGGTAGTGGGTCACATGGATGAAAGGCATTTAATAGACTGTTACGCTGACATTTTAATAATACAAACACTAAGCTTCCTTTGTACTGTGTACTGCATCCTATATATCAGTGTGAATAGTTGTGGATTACTCTACGGTAATAAATAGAGGAAATGTTCATATAAAAATGGCAAGCAAAATGCAAAAACAGCATGATGCAGTTTTATAAACATTTGCAGGTCAAAAGTACAATTGACAAATGGAATAGCCAGCAAAACTCCACTATATGATTGAGTACAGTGTCCTGTATCCACTTAATTCAAAAATATGCTTTAAGGCCCCTTTCACACTGAGGCGTTTGGAGTAGAGGCAAAAAAAGCTAAAAAAAATAAAACTAGTACAGCCACAACATCTAATGATTGATAAGCTGCAATATATTACATTTTGGTGTTGGGTTTAATAGCACTATCCCTCAGTGTGTCCCTCTAATTGCATATGTAGCTATTCTAAACAGAAGCTGCTCATAGAGTTTAATGTATACTTTAATCCTGCTCTAAAAAGGCAACTAGAATGGTAAGAAATAATATAAATGTAAGAATGTAATATCTGTTTAAGTATACTTGGGTATCCCACACATGTGGAAATACATGACAAACATATTGTTGGGTTTTGCAAAGTTTACTGTAAAAGCGGGAATACACTTTAAGGGCAGGGAGCAGTAGCGTACCAAAGGAGGGGGTGCGGGGGCCGGTCCGCCCCAGGGTGCTGCACATGGAGGGGGTATCAGCCCAGGGGTGTGCAGTGTGGGATGATCAATAGAGGAAATTGCAGCATGGCCGTCCTAATGAGTGGGCGCCCCTGCACTTTCCCAGCTTGTAAACATCAGAAGTTCAATCGGGTCGGCAGGGGGCTCAGAGGTACGGGGGAGGGCGGCTGCCGGTCTCCCCAGTCCAATCAGAAAGGCTGTCCCTCGGGGATGTTCTATATTTCCCGAGTCCAGAGGCAGCTGGAGTTGGTGGGTGTGGTTAGGGTTGTGGCTGCCTCCTCCACTCCTCCCAAAGACTCATTCACTGGTTGATCCTGCAGCTGAAGGAGGAGAAAGAGGAGAGCACACAGGAGCCCTGGGTTTCTGCATCTCCAGGTATGCTGTAAGTGATAGAGCACATTGTCACTGTATATAGCCCTAACCTGCCACTATAATACACTATACAGCCCTAACCTGCCACTATAATACCCTATACAGCCCTAACCTGCCACTATAATACCCTCTACAGCCCTAACCTGCCCCTATAATATCCTATTCAGCCCTAACCTGCCACCATAATACCCTATACTACCCTAGCCTGCCACCATAATACCCTATACAGCCCTAGCCTGCCACTATAATAAAGCAAAAGAAAATATTTTCCACAGTTTTTATTTACATGTTGGTCTATAGCGCCATTTTGTTTCCATATTTTCTTTTGCTTAATTATTTGTGTTGTTGCACATTTTTCCACTGCTGCTTTATATTTCTAATATTGCCTTTACTGCTAGGTTAGATGCATTTTCAATATTACACACATTGGGCCAGATCCACAAAAACCTGGCGTAACTTAAAAAGTGCCCGATCCACAAAGCACTTATCTAGAAATTTCAGGCCGTGTAACAAAAATTCCGCTGGCGCAAGGCGTTCCTATTCAAATGGGGCGAGTCCCATTTAAATGAGGCGCGCTCCCGCGCCGGCCGTACTGCGCATGCGCGAAGTTACGCTACGCCGAGTTTTGTGGATCGCGCCGGCTTAAAAAAGTTGCGTCGGGGAAAAAAAAAAATGACAGCGTCGCTCGGCATGCATTCCTGAGGGAGAACTCCATGCCAATTTTCAAAGAAAAAAACGGCATGGGTTCACCCCCCAGGAGCATACCAGGCCCTTAGGTCTGGTATGGGTTGTAAGGAGACCCCCCTACGCCGAAAAATCGACGTAGGGGGTCCCCCTACAATCCATACCAGACCCGTATCCAAAGCACGCTACCTGGCCGGTCAGGAAAGGGAGTGGGGACGAGCGAGCGCCCCCCCCCCTCCTGAGCCGTGCCAGGCCGCATGCCCTCAACATGGGGGGGTTGGGTGCTCTGGGGCAGGGGGGCGCACTGCGGGCCCCCCCACCTCAGAGCACCCTGTCCCCATGTTGATGAGGACAGGACCTCTTCCCGACAACCCTTGCCGTTGGTTGTCGGGGTCTGCGGGCGGGGGTTTATAGGAATCTGGGAGTCCCCTCAAATAAGGGGGCCCCCAGATACCGGCCCCCCACCCTAAGTGAATGGATATGGGGTACATCGTACCCCTATCCATTCACCTGTAGGCAAAAAGTAAAAGTTAGTAAACACACAACACAAGGGTTTTTAAAATAATTTATTATTCTGCTCCGGATGCCCCCCCCTGTCTTCTTTATTAGCTCTATTACCAGGGGGGGCTTCTTCTTCCACTCACCGGGGGTCTTCTTCCACTCTCTGGGGGGGGTTTCTTTTTCCGCTCTCCGGGGGGGGGCTTCTCCTCTCTCCGGGGGTCTTCTTCTATCTCCGCCGCTCTTCGCTGTTGACTCGGCGAACCCCGGTTCTTCTGCAGATGTCCGGTGCCTTCTTCTTCAGCGCTGGCTGCCTGCTATCTTTGTGTGTTAGCTCAATTTCTAACAGGCAGCCGGCGCGGTCTTCTGTGACGTCAGGGTCTTCTCTTCTGTTCTTCTCCCCTCTTCCGATGTTGACTCGTCGCCTCTTGTCACTGCAATGATGGAAGCGCGCCTTGCATCCCATTTATATAGGCATCGCCGTCCCATCATGCTCCGGTAGGTACCCACGTGGTGGGTGCACGTGGGTAGGCACCCACCACGTGGGTACCTGCCGGAGCATGATGGGACGGTGATGCCTATATAAATGGGATGCAAGGCGCGCTTCCATCATTACAGCGACAAGAGGCGACGAGGCAACATCGGAAGAGGGGAGAAGAACAGAAGAGAAGACCCTGACGTCACAGAAGACCGCGCCGGCTGCCTGTTAGTAATTGAGCTAACACACAAAGATAGCAGGCAGCCAGCGCTGAAGAAGAAGGCACCGGACATCTGCAGAAGAACCGGGGTTCGCCGAGTCAACAGCGGAGAGCGGCGGAGATAGAAGAAGACCCCCGGAGAGCGAAGAAGCCCCCCCCGGAGAGCGGAAGAAGAAACCCCCCCCCCGGAGAGTGGAAGAAGACCCCCGGAGAGTGGAAGAAGAAGCCCCCCCTGGTAATAGAGCTAATAAAGAAGACAGGGGGGGCATCCGGAGCAGAATAATAAATTATTTTAAAAACCCTTGTGTTGTGTGTTTACTAACTTTTACTTTTTGCCTACAGGTGAATGGATAGGGGTACGATGTACCCCATATCCATTCACTTAGGGTGGGGGGCCGGTATCTGGGGGCACCCTTATTTGAGGGGACTCCCAGATTCCTATAAGCCCCCGCCCGCAGACCCCGACAACCAACGGCAAGGGTTGTCGGGAAGAGGTCCTGTCCTCATCAACATGGGGACAGGGTGCTCTGAGGTGGGGGGGCCCGCAGTGCGCCCCCCTGCCCCAGAGCACCCAACCCCCCCATGTTGAGGGCATGTGGCCTGGCACGGCTCAGGAGGGGGGGACGCTCGCTCGTCCCCACTCCTTTCCTGACCGGCCGGGTAGCGTGCTTTGGATACGGGTCTGGTATGGATTGTAGGGGGACCCCCTACGTCGATTTTTCGGCGTAGGGGGGTCTCCTTACAACCCATACCAGACCTAAGGGCCTGGTATGCTCCTGGGGGGGAACCCATGCCGGTTTTGTTTTTACAAATTGCCGTGGAGTTCTCCCTCGGGAATGCATACCAAATGCCGTCGCTGGAATGGGCTTTTACATGGTGTGACTAGTTTACACTTTGTAACACCAGCCCTAGTTTTACACTTGCAAACTAAAACTTACGGCGAAAAAACGAAGCTGGAAAGCTTTGTGGATCGCCTTAAGTGCTAATTTGCATACTAGAAACGGCATTTCGACTCGAAATGCCCCCAGCGACGGATGCGGTACTGCATCCTAAGATTCGGCAGTGTAATTCAATTACACATGCCGGATCTTCTGCCTAACTTTGGAAAACTGCTTCTGTGGATCAGTTCCAAAGTTAGGACAAGGGATACGATGGAGTAACAGCAGTTACTCCGTCGTATCTCTTTTGTGGATCTGGCCCATTATTTTTACTGTGTTTAGGGAGCGCGGTATTTTTCTCTGTTTTTCTGTTCTGCCACTATAATACCCTATACAGCCCTAACCTGCCACCATAATACGCTATACTACCCTAACCTGCCACCATAATAACCTATACAGGCTAGCCTGCCACCATAATACCCTATACAGCCCTAGCCTGCCACTATAATACCCTATACAGACCTAACCTGCCACTATACTAACCTAACCATCTTAATGACACCCCAATCGCACTGAGATAATTCGCACTGCAGTCGCGGCAAATCACAACACGCGACACTGTTGCTCAAAAGAAGCTCCTGCTCCTTTAGAGTGACAAGCTTTGCACGCTGCAATTTTGTCTGGGGGTTCCAGATATAGGAGCTGATTGCCAAGGAACCTAGCTACCAGGATTTGTCCAGCTCTGTGCTATGATGTAGTACAGGGGTGTCCAAACTTTTCAAACAAAGGGCCAGTTTACCGTCTTTCAGACTTTAGAAGGGCCGGATTGTGGCCAGCCAGGGTATAAAAAGTCCTGGGCCCAGCATCAGTGAGAATAAATATGGCCTTAGAGTTGGTGGTCAATGGGAGGAGGGGGGAGTAGTGCCCCTAATAGTAGGAGGAATAGTATCCCATCATTGGTATCAGTGGAAGAAATAGTGCTCCATTGTTTGTCAGTGGGAGGAATAGTGCCTCATATCATAGGGAGGAATAGTGGCCCAAGGGCCGGATAAAGGGTAGCAAAGGGCCACATCTGGCCCTCGGGCCACAGTTTGGAGACCTCTGATGTAGTACACAAAAACAGTGTCAGGACCTGGGCTTGAACCTGGGACCTCTTCTGTGTCTGGCATTAACTCTTCCCTTTGAGCTATCTGGGATGTTGGACAGCTCCCTGTCTGATCTGCTGGATAAACCTATCTGATCCATTAGACTACTCTACTTGATGTCTTGATTACCTTGAACCTTGAACCCCATGGACTTCCTATATAAGCCTTATCTCAGCACTTCCTCTATGCCAGGTTATTGTGCCTTCCCAGCTGCCATCTGTATTTGCTACCACTCGTGATTGACCCTTGGCTTGTTCCTTGACTACTCTACTGCCTGATCCCAACCTGCAACCACTTGTGATTGACCTCTTGACTTGTTTATTGACCACACTGCTGTTTAACCCTTAATCTGCTTATCCGCTACTGGACCCCGGCTTGCTCACCTCCTGGTGGGGCGATCCTGAGGACCACAACCTGGTGCTGACACGCAGCAAAATCCATCTTCACCATCAGGAGCTCTGGTGAACACCGGTTAGCGCTTAGACTCCGCACCTCAGAAGAGCCTGTGTCATCTGCCAGAAGTGACTGTCTGTATACCTGTCTTCAACTGCTATAGCTATTGGCCTCTGAGCCTGACGCCTGATCGTGACAAACAGTCTGCACTATAATTATAAAATAAAGTACTGAATAAGAGAAAATAATAAATCACCTGTTCTATGATAATCTGAGTACACATGAAACAAGAAATGGCACACCTGAATTTCGCTAACTCTGACAGACCTCCCAGTACTTTTCTTTCAGTGAGCTGCTAAATTAAACCATGTCAACAGACTATTACAATAAACATCTTTATGACTAGACAGAACATCCGCTCTACTCTCTATGGAGATGAGCATTTAGTAGGACTATATTGAACATACTAAATAGAGCTTGAGGTATTGATTGTTTATGAGTCTGCATTTACTCCTACGCCACAGAGCTACCGATGGCTGTCAGTGATCATTAGGGAGTAGGCAGGGGTCATGTGTGTACTGTCTGCACTCCAATATCATTTAGGCATAGAGGCTCATGCTATTTTCATCAAAACCAATGAATAAATACTTGGTGAGAATATTCTGTTTGCCAGCCGTGGTCAGTCTCCCGACGCAGCACAACTGTGAATTATTTGGTGCAGAGCAGTGATGTGAGCTAAGAAAGAAGATAACAAATCAGAATCTGAAAGAAATATAGTCAAGACCTGCTTACAGAATAATGATCAAGAACAACCATAGAAACAAAATTTACTTCTTAGTACCCTGTACTGCGTAGAGAGTTATAATCATCTTGCCTACCTACAAGGTTCAATGCAGTTGTTATAAACTGCCTTGTCAGTGATTATTAAAGGATAAGGCCTTCCAAAATCAGTATTTTAGGTTTGGTTAAAACTGACATGATGAATTACCTGAGGCTTATAATTCTTGGTTCTCGGTTCCCAGCGATCTCTTCATTTCAAGAAGAGTGTGTGTGTATACAAGCAATAATGAATAGACTACCATGGTAAAGGGGTCTCTATTGGAAATCAAAAGTGATGCAATGTGTGTCGCAAAGGACACTCTGTGGAGAGTAATAAACAGGGCTCAAGTTCTGCGGGAAGGCATGGGAACGATGTTTTCTCACAGCAGGAATGTCGTTTCTGTTAGCAGCAGCTTTCTGTGAGACTGCGAGCAAGGCCGGACTGGCCTATCGGGATACTGGGAAATTTCCAGGTAGGCCGCCAGCCCTGGGGCTGCTTTGAGCCGCGGCTGCAGGGGGCTGATCCTGGGTGCTGAAAACATGCCTCAGAGTCCTCTTCTCCCTCCCTCACTCCTCCTCTCATCCCCAGTAGCAATCTCCTGCAGTGTCACAGAACTTTGCGGCACTGTATTAAAGTCCTGCCTCCTAGAATGACGGCTCCTGATAGGCTGAATTGGTGGGCACTGATGCTAGGCTGCATTGGTGGGTACAGCTAGGCTGCTTATGGACAAGCACATCGTTGTACCTGTACATTGCTGACCTCTTCTGGGGTACCCAGCCACCGACTCCCACTGTGATTGTACACAATTTGTCATCAGGTTGTGGACAATGATTTATGACTGGAACCTGCTGATTGGCCCAGAGCCCTGTCTTGACAATCAATACAAGGCTCTGTACAGAGGGATAAAAAACAAAGAGATATTTAGTAAGAAGCAGCACACAGTACACACATTAACACTTGTTAGGGCCACAGTTAACTCTTTGATCTGATCGCCCTAGATGTTAACCCCTTTTCAAGTGTCATTAGTACCTTGATAATGTATTGTATTATCACCAATCACTGTATTAGTGTCACTGGTGATGACAGTGGCAGTCAGTTCATACTCAGTCCCATCATAAGTTGCTGATGACCACCATTAGTAGTATAAAAAGTAAAATCCAGTATATATACAGTCATTTTTAGATGCTATAACTTTCATGCAAACCAATCAATATACACTTATTGGGGTTCTTTACCAAAGACATGTAGCAGAATACATTTTAGGCAAAATTTATGAAGAAATTCGATTTTTAAATTTAAATTTTTTTTTGCATATGTTTATTAGTAGAAAGTAAAACATATTGGGGCAGATCCACGTACCTTTGCGCGGGGGGAAGGGTATCTAAGATACATTACGCCGCCGTAACTTTATTCTTTTTTTTAGAATCCTCAAAGAATTTGCGCCGTAAGTTACGGCGGCGTAGTGTATCTCTGGTGGCGTAATGGCGCGGAATTCAAATGGCTGTAATGGGGGCGTGTTTTATGTTAATACGTCGTGACCCGACGTAAACAACGTTTTTTTTTAACTGCGCATGCACCGTCCGTGGGGGTATCCCAGTGCGCATGCTAGAAATTAACCCGGAACAAGCCAATGCTCACGACGGTGACGTCATTCTACGCAAATCCCTATTCGTGAACGACTTACGCGAACAACGTAAGAAATTCAAAATTGTACGCGGGAATGCCGGCCATACTTAACATTGAGTACGCCTCATAACAGCAGCTTTAACTATACGCCGTAAAAAGCCGAACGCAAACGACGTAAAAAAATGCGCCGGCCGGACGTACGTTCGTGGATCGCCGTAACTAGCTAATTTGCATACTCAACGCGGAATTCGACGGAAACGCCACCTAGCGGCTGCCGAAAAATTGCAGCTTAGATCCTGTCGGATCTAGCCGAGATGCCGTCGTATCTTGTTTCGAGGATACAAAACAAAGATACGACGCGCAAAATTTGAAATTACGCGGCGTATTAAGAGATACACCGGCGTAATATCTTTGTGGATCTACCCCATTGTTTCTTTTTTCAAAATGTTCAGTTTTTTTTTGTTTATATCACAAAAAATAAAGAACCCAGTGGTGATCAAATGCCACATTTGGGTGCAGCGTTGCATGACCATGCAATTACTAGTTAAAGTAACGCAGTGCTAAATAGTAAAAAATGTCTGGTAATGGAGGGGATAAAACCTTCCGGAGCTGTGTTAGTTAAATATTTTTTTTTTGTCAGAAATGAGACCGTGTATGTAAATGACACCCCTGTTCATGTCAAATTATAGAAGTAAAGTTACGTATGACTTTGGTGTAGTAGTGGTTATGATTTAGAACAGCATCTGACAATCTCATAATCTCCCTTTCTCCGTAAAGTACAAGGACAAGATATTAAAAATACAAGAGTACTGAAATTCTTACATTTCTGAAAGCAACTAATATCCTATATCTTAAAAAAAGCTCCTCTTCATGTGCAAATTAAACAGTGTCTGTTGAATACTAACAATGCTCATACGCAGTGAAAATACGATATAAACTTGATTGAATGGTTTTCTGGCTGATGAACAGGCATCTTTGACTTTCTTGAAAAACAACAATATACAATATATGAAAAAATGAATTGGGAGCTCTGGCCTTTTTTGCAATTCAAGAGCATATTGTCAATGGAAAAGGAAACATTAATTCCCTATTTCTAGGCTTTTTTTTTTTCCCTGTGAATGTTTTAGCAATGTTCTACAACCGCATTGTAATATTAAAATTTCTGGTTCTCTAGAGGAAGTCCAGAGTCACTTAAGAGCTTACTGTCTGCAGAAATTAAACTGGAATGACTTTCCAGCTAAAGCAATTTTAATTTCTCCCATGTTTGATTTTTCTGGTACCTTCAGCTGCATTGCGATGTGTTATCAGTGACTTTGTACTGCACTGTATTCCATCAGTTTCATTAAAAAAAATTATTGCTTTGATCTGTAGAACATGAATATTATAAAAATCATCCTAATTGAATGGTATGTATGACTTAAAATGAATCTTTGAAGATAGAAATATGGAAGCTGCTGTTGATGACTTGTTTTTAAAGGTGCAGACTCATATGCTGTCATTCTGATAATTGCTTCACTCAGGGCTTTTCCCCCAAAGAATAGGTGCAGGTACTCCCTATTCCGAGTCACTCCTTGTCTCCACCCCCTACCCACCTCTGAGCACTGTCCCTTAGTTCCACCCCTTACCCACATCTCAGTACCACCCTTTTTAGAGAATAAAAAAAACAAGTATAATTTTGTGGTGCTAAGTAATTTATTTAGAATGTGTTAATAAAAAGCCCCTGCAACCAGCAACAATAGAACCCCCCCCCCCACAACAATAAATCCTTGCCAGCAACAATAGATTTCCCAGCAGCCAGCATCAAGAGTCCCCACCCTCAACAGAAAATTCCGCCCAGAACTAATTGACCCCCTAGCAACATAAGAACCCCACCACAGCAACAATAGATCCCCCCAGTGACAATAGATCCCCTAGCAGCCAGCATCAAAAGACCCCCCCAGTAGACCCCATTACCTCTTGCCCTTACATACATTCAGTGCCGGAACTGCGTTCCCCCACGTACCTGGCTTCACTACACTATCCCTGTGTCACTTTCCTGGAGCAGTCACAAAGCCAACGGGGTTGATTTGTGAAAGGCAAATAGAGTGTGCACTTTGCAAATGCAGTTGTACTCATTTTCACCAGAGCTTACTGAATGTGGTAAAGGTTCTGCTGATTTCCATCATTCAATCATATGTGCATTCTTTGCACCCGATTGGGTATTCTTTACAGGTCACCACATTCAATATACTTTGGGGAAAATAAGTGCGACTGCATTTGCAAAGTGCACAGTTTTTTGCCTTTAGTACATCAACCCCACTGAGTTCTTAACCCCTATCCTGCATACTACTAATGTAGTAGATCCAGGAAAATGATAATGGCTTGTGCACCTTCAAAAACAATTCATGGCTACCAACTGCCACCATACATTTGCACAACTGCCACCACAGTTAAGCACACCTTTGCCAAACTGGGGTCAGGGAATCATTCAGCACCATATTCAGCCAGTCTCAAAATTCAGTCACTCTATAGCCACACAACATGGCATCTGCACTGCATTCAAAACCCATCCATTCAGGCAAAGATTTAAAAAATAAAATAATTTATTCTTACTACCCCAGCCATGTCTCTTATCCTATCTACAAGAGTGTTGACTGCTGTATCTAGCACTACAGCAGCTCAGTCACTTCTCCCTGGCATCATTATGCCTTTGCAGTCTTTTTTATGGTGAACAGGCTCCATAGATGGACAGCCAATAGGAAGTGTCCACATGACTCTGGCAGTGATGAGGAGCCCAGAAGAAGGAACCTCCTCTTCTGAAGAAAGAAGAGAGATGATGCTGAATCTGGTGATCACGTGACCATGGGTTAAAGTCAGAATGTAGGTTTTTATTTTAGGATTAGTGATGGGGTGAAGGGTTAATAACCAGAGTTAACGATAATGCTTAGTCAATGACCAATTTGATAAAATTAAAGTCTTTTATGTCTACCTACAGTTTATTTTTTAAGGATTTAAGCAAACACTATTGCAGAGTCCTAAGATTTAATGACTTACTGATGCCTCCAGGGACAACCAGCCTCAATCCCCCTGCTACTACAACTCAGAGCCCAGCCTTGTTTGACTGCAAATATATGAACTACCTATCACCTTTTTGTGATGGACTGTAGGAAAAAAACACACTTTAAGGCCTCGTACACACGATCAGTCCATCCGATGAGAACGGTCCTAAGGACCGTTGTCATCGGTTAACCGATGAAGCTGACTGATGGTCCGTCGCGCCTACACACCGTCGGTTAATTAACAGATCGTGTCAGAACGCGGTGACGTAAAACACAACGACGTGCTAAAAAAAACGAAGTTCAATGCTTCCAAGCATGTGTCGACTTGATTCTGAGCATGCGCGGGTTTTCAACCGATGCTTTTGCATACTAACGATCGGTTTTGACCTATCGGTTAGGCGTCCATCGGTAAAATTTTAAAGCAAGTTCCTATTTTTTGGACCGAAGTTTAACTAACCGATGGGGCCCACACATGATCGGTTTGAACCGATGAAAACGGTCCATCAGACCATTCTCATCGGATGGACCGATTGTGTGTATGCGGCCTAAATGTATTGATTAAAATACCATCATCTGTATATCTAAATAATAGTTACCATATCTTAAATATCTCTATACAAAAGCTCTATGTAATCTACCTTCCAGTGCTCAAACTAAGAAGGAGTGTCTGCATTAGCAGCAACTGAGGTCCTACAGCACTACACCGTGCCCTTAGTGTAACAATGGGACCATACTTACCAGATCAGAATACAGAGGGATGACTTTAAACTTTTAGAGACATGGGCATGCACATGGTATTGCTCGTGACTATGGTTCAGGAGCGCGTTTACAGTCCATTTTGGCACTAGATGGCCTATTTAAAGGATGCTTTTACCAGTGTCACTGCTGACGGATCTTCAGCTATTCCCTGCGCCTTGCTGCATCCATCGTCCATTACTGACCCGTCTGACCCCTGACTTAATCCTGGATTTCACTCCTACTTCTGCTCACCAGTTCCTGACCTAGGCTTGGTTTATGGTCCTGAACAATCAGCAGTACGCATGCCTGCCATAAACTAACTGGAAGCACTGTCAAGCCCTGCCTCTTGACCCACGGCACATTAAGAGTTCCTTCCTAACCCTGACTAGTTCATCTTGCTGCTTGGCTCATCTTGATGTTTGTCCAGATCTTCCAGCTCTACATTGAAAGCTGTAGGTTCTGCTACCAACCTCTTTCAGCACTTGCGTTCTTCTTGTCCCTCGACACTATCTGTTCCGCTCTCAGTGGTGCCTGAGCTGGAGATACAAGAGAGGCCAGCCTCACCATTTCAGTCTCCTATCAGATACATGATACCTTTACTGTCCAATCGGCAGAAGGGGACTGAGAAATGACTAAGAAAGTAGATCTTCTGCAGATATATACACTAATTGGCCACTTTATTAGGTACACCTTGCTAGTACTGGGTTGGACCCCCTTTTGCCTTCAGAAATGCCTTAATTCTTTATGGCATAGATTCAACAAGAAGTTGGAAACCTGATAGCAACCTGCAGTTGCTGCAGATTTGTCGGTTGCACATCCATGATGGGAATTTCCCATTCTACACAGGGCCGTCTTTAGGACAGGGCAAAAAGGGGCAGATACTCTGGGCCCCATAATTGTTGTGGGGCCCAAAGCAGCTGCCTCATACTTGCCAACTATGCCAGTTTAAATTCCCTTTTCCCTTGAAGTTTTAGTCCTGTGCTGTGTCCCGCTATCTCAGTGTGAAGTTGTGTTACTAATGCTGCCCAGCTCTGCTATATTGCTGTGTGCAGATGACTCACATGCAGACCCTGTGTTTACATGTAAATAATGTGCATTGATATGTAAATAGTGGTGGCATTATTTTGTAAATAGCCACTGACCGGCTGCATTGATATGTAAATAGAGGAGGCATTCATATGTATATCATGCCCCCCTGAGGTCATATCCACCGTCACCGCTGCTGAATGCTGCCCACTAGAGAGGTAAAGGGGCATGCTTGAAAGTCCTGCCTAAAACTGTGGTCATTAAGCCTAACATCAGCCTGTTCTGCAAAGGTAAGCAAATGTCCCCTTATATTAGTGGTCAGTTTAAATCTTCTCATTACATTTGGGCTTGCTGTACAATCATTTCATTCACACTAGTGGCCAGTGTGAAGGTCCCCCGACATTAGTAATCAGTGTAAATCCCTCCTTACATTGGTGGTTACTGTTATAGCACCCTCTACCTTAGGTAGGTAGGTAGGTGATAAGTGTAAGGTTTTTGTGTAAGTTGCCAGCGCAGGTACATTTAAGCAGGCCTATGCTGTTTGCTAGGTCTGTTTGTTTTGATCTGGCAGGGGAGTGGCTTAGTATAGCTGTAGGTGACTGACATGTACTTCAGCTCTTGGGCGCCGCCTCTGTTTCCAGGAAGAAGGTTCTGGAAAAGGAGCAGGGCAGAGAGCTGGAATGACAAGGGGTGCATATGAGGAGCTCTGACCATTCCCCAACTAGGATTGGCAGGGGGCAGGCCTCTTACATATACCCATGGTCAGCCTGCTGGGAAGGAGTTGTCGGCTGGGTGAACTGGATGGCTGTCGTGTCTGAGGGAATCCCCTTTTCTGGATGGTGTTCCTCAGACAGGGAGCTTGGGAGCTGGGAGGGAGCCACTCCTTACACGGTCATGTAGAGGTGACCTGGAACAGGAGCTAGAGGAGACAGTTGGTCCGCACGCACGTCCAGAGTGAAGTAATTCAGGAAGGATCAATCAAGGACAGGTGTCAGTGAGTGGAAAGCACAGTGGAAAGCTCTGGAAGAGGCATGCCAGGGGAGCTGGACGTAAAGCCAGAGGCAGAGACTGTGGGAGTTTTGTGTCAAGTCGCTGCAGCCAGGAGGGCGGGCAGGATTTGCTAGTCAAACTTGCTGGAATCAGTAGTCCATCTACATTTAATCTTCTCAAGTAAATCGGTTGCTGCCACAAAAGGGGTTCTGCAGGCCCCAGCCTACAAAGGGTGTGACAGGAATAATAAAATTGGACAATAAAGTAGTGTGCTGGAGGAAGTGTGCTGGAAGAAGTGTGCTGAAGTAAAAGTCTGTCAAGTTTAGGGTCAGCCATTTTGTTGTGAAGAGAAGTGATACAGTTACTTTTACTCTACAAAGTAAAATTTATACTATGGGCATCCCATGTCCCTTTTCCCCAACCAAGTTCAATCCCCTAATAAAAACAAAAAAAACAAGCAAGAGACTGTTCATTGACTGAGAACTGTGTCTAATGGAATTCTGGCAGCAGGGTGAAATGTGTGGAAGCTTTAACACATAGCAACCCCGCGGGGCCATTGCTACACCGTGAATGCTCCTATCACATTGGTGGTCAGTGTAAATCCCCATTACATTGGTGGCCAGTGTAGAAACTCCACTTTATATTGGTAATTGGTAAAAAAAATTATCAAAACTTGCATTTGTGGTCATTTTTGAATCCTCCCTTATATTGGTGATCCACGTAGAAGCCCCCTTTAAATTGATAGTGAGTATAAATCCCCCCTTACATTGGTGGCCGGTTTAGAAATCCCCCTTTATTGGTTGTCAATGTATAATCACCCATTACATTGGTTATCAGTGTAAATTCTTCATTACATTGATGATCAGTGTACATTTCTCTAAAATCCCTGTAAAATCCCCCCCTAACATTGATGGTCAGTGTAAATCCCCCCCTTACATTGGTGGTCATTGTAAATTCCCCATTACATTGTTGGTCAGTGTAGAATCCCCCACTATTTACTTGCCAAAAATTGTACAGCTTTGTTCTACGTGATTCAAAATTTACCACAGTGTACTGCCTCCTAACTAATCCCATCTCCCCACCACTACCACTGATCCCATCAACCCCCCATCATTGCCACTGATCACACCCACCTCCCCCAGCATTGCCATTGTTCCAAGGGGTCGGAGGATCCCTGGGAGTTTTATGTCTATTGAAAGGTCCCCTCACCTCCCCAGTCCATGGTGTGCAGGCAGTGAGGAGATGATGTGATGTAACATTTAGCAACCAATGAGTGAGCAGTAATAATGTGCACTAACCTTTTGCAACCAATCACTGAACTTTAAGGATGTGTAGTAACCCCTAGCAACCAATTAGTGAGTAGTAAGGATGTCCAGTAACCTCTAGCAACCAATCAGTGAGCAGAATTGATGGACAGTAATATAAAGCAACCAATCAACAAGCAGAAGTTATGTGATGTAACCTCTAGCAAATAATCAGTAAACAATAATGTGTGCTGTACCCTCTAGCAGCCAGTCTGAGTGGCAATGATACACTGTAACCTCTGGCAACCAATTGCAATCGCTCCCTGATCTGATTCAGTTAACTGATTTTGAGTCCAGCTGCTATTTATTGATTGAGTGTCTCAGAGCAGGTGGAGAGTGAAATTGCATTGGGACGGGGACGGGGACGAATGTTTGCCCAGGGTCCAATCAATATTAAATACGGCCCTGGTTCTACCACATGACTAAGGTGCTCTGGTGACTATGGAGGCCATTGGAGTAAAGTGAACTCCTTGTCATGTTCACAAACCCAGTTTGAGATTATTTGAGCATTGTGGCATGGCACATTATCCTGCTGAAAGTAGCCATCAGAGTAGCAACAATACTCAGGTAGGCTGTGACCCCCACACCTTTACACCTCCAGCAGCAGCCTAAACCATTAATACAAGGCAGGATGGATCCATGCTTTCATGTTGTTTATGTCAAATTCTGACCATGTTATCTGAACGTTGCAGCTGAATCGAGACTCATCAGACCAGGCAACATTTTCCCAATCTTCTATTGTCCAATTTTGGTGAGCCTGTGTAAATTGTAGCCTCAGTTTCCTGTTCTTAGCTGACAGGAGTGGCACCTGGTGTGGTCTTCTGCTGCAAGGTTAGATGTGTTATGTGTTTAGAGATGGTATTCTGCATACCTTGGTTGTACTGAGTGATTATATGAGTTACTGTTGCCTTTCTATCATCTTAAACCAGTCTGCCCATTCTCCTCTGACATTAACAAGGCACTTTTTTGCCACACAATTGCCGCTCACTGGATATTTTCTCTTATTCAGACAATTCTCTGTGAACCCTAGAGATGGTTGTGCGTGAAAATCCCAGTAGATCGGCAGATTTTTAAATAGTCAGACCAGCCCGTCTGGCACCAACAATCCTGCCACGTTCAAAGTCACTTAAATCCCCTTTACATACAGTATATTGCCACAATGAAGAAAAAATGTATTCAGTTTAAACAAGAAAAAAAACTGTTTAACAAAAAAGTAAATGCCAGAATTGTTACTTTAGAAAACAGTCGTAGTTCTCTATGTACTGTAGTGCATAACACTCAGTAGCTCTTTCTATACAGCTAGAAAGATATTCCCCCCAAAGCTCTCTTTTGCCTCCTACCTACTGTATGTTCTCTTGCTGTCATTGTGATGTACTAAGCTAGTATATGTCCTATGTTTTCGTGTCCTGCACTCACAGGCTCTGCTGCATTTGATTGGAAACCTGCCTGCAATCATATGGAATATATCTCTTCAGATCTGCTTTTCAGCTCTGCAGATTTTTTGTGTACAGTTTACTGAGGTTGGACACATTGAGCGGTGTAACCTTTTGTTCTCGTCAGCAAAATCCGTGTTTATGCACAATGACATCAAACAAAGCCTTGAAGCTAATTTTTTTTCTGCTCTCCTGAGGTTTTCTCTTTGTTTTCCAACTCAGAGAAAGTTCATTGTCACATGCATACAATACATCTGTTGTATAAAGCGGGATTGCACATGTGCAAGGTTGTCAGAGATTTCAGCCATAAGCAGCAGCAGTGGCCAGAAGAACTTGTTAAGCAATATAAACGGTCTAGCAACATCTAGCGAAAGCCTTTTTGTATAATTAGCCAATAACCATCTTTACATATTGGTAGACACTTGATAATGCAATTAGTAAACTCTCATATTTAGAGCAATTTTTGGAATTTATTTTCTGTCTCATATATTTGATCTCTTATGCCGCGTACACACTATCATTTTTCGGCATAAAAAAACGTTGTTTTAAAAAAATGTAATTTAAAATGATCGTGTGTGGGCTTCACATCATTTTCCGGCTTCTGAAAAACGTAAAAAAAAAAAAGTTTCGTGCATGCTGCATTTTTTAACAACGTTTTAAACAATGTTGTTTTTCGGGTTGTAAAAAATGATCGTGTGTGGGCCAAAACGACGTTAAAAACCTGCGCATGCTCAGAAGCAAGTTATGAGATAGGAGCGTTCTAGTATAACTACCGTTCATAATAGAGTAAGCACATTCATCACGCTGTAACGGACAGAAAAGCGCGGATCATCTTTTACTAACACAGAATCAGCTAAGGCAGCTCCAAGGGTGGCGTCATCCGCATGGAACTTCCCCTTTATAGTGCATACGCACGTGTTGTACGTCATCGCGCTTTGCTAGAGCATTTTTAAAAAAACGATGGTGTGTGGGCAACGTCGTTTTAATGATGAAGTTGGAAAAAAATCGTTTTTTCTACATGCCGAAAAACTGTTTTTTTTTTATGTCGAAAAATGATCATGTGTAGGTGGCATTAGTGTCCTGACCAAATTTGTTCTACAGTTAACAGCATTAAAATACCAATGGAAAACATTGGTTGACCTCCAACTTCTCTAAATTTATACCTCTGCAATTTGACTGACCTTCCCTCCACTAAGACCTCCAACCAGAGTCATTTTGTTTTGTGTGCTCTGCTTCTGAATGTTGACTTTGTTATATATGTACAGAACCTTCTGCGTCAATCACCTAGCCCATAGCTTCTAAATTAAACTTGTCTTCCAGAGAGGGCTTTCCGTCAAATAAACTTCCAGGTTAAGTCACAGGAATAAGAAATGACTAATCTAGTTATTGATCAATCAATCTGTACCTAACTACTTATCCTTGTTCCATATGCTGCTGTCACATCTAGAGCTGTTGTGTATATTTACAAGGCATTTTCCATTTGTCATCTTAAGTGAAATGGAAACTTTACTTAGGTCATAAATACTGGTAAATACATAAATTATAAGGCTGTGTTTGAGGGACTTTGTCTGATGATTCCAGCTATACTACAGCAAAACAAATTTCTCTGAATTTGTATGGAGAGTTGGTCCTCATGCACACTAGGTGTTTGCCCAGCTCTTCTAAATACCTTTCACCTGGGAGGAGAAAATCGTCATAAAAAATGTGCCAAAAGACCCGTTGTGCAAATCTGCTTAGGCACATTTAGGCGTGTCAAGCGCTTTGGCGATTATTCATTTCATTGTCCAGCATATTCAGTTATTCTGGCCATTGAAATGAATGAACACCAAAGTGCTTGACACACCTAGCACTTAAAGCAGAGTTCCACTCAAAAGTGGAACTACCGCTTATCTGTCTCCTCCCCCCCCTCCGATGCCACATTTGGCACCTTTCGGGGGGAGGGGGGGAAGGAGGACCTGTCTTTGACAGGTCCTCCTTCCCCACTTCCGGAGACAGTGCCAGTGCGTTCAGCTGCTCCTGAACGTGCTGGCAGGGTTTTTTTTCTGGCTCTATACACCCCTGCCTCTAAACACTTATGTGTGCATGAACACATAGGGGGAGATTTACTAAAACTGGAGAGTGCAAAATCTGGTTCATCCCTGCATGGAAACCAATCAGTTTCTCTGTTTTTTGATCAAAGCTTAATTGAACAAGCTGAAGTTAGAAGCTGATTGGCTACCATGCAGAGCTGCACCAGATTCTGAGTGCTCCAGCTTTAGTAAATCCCCCCCCCCTATTGAGGGGCCAACAGCAATACTCCTGCACATACGTGAATGGGCCCAATAGTGACTGTTTCACTATGCCTATGTGAATGTTCTTCGGTAGCCTTGCTTCCCTCTAGGACTAGGGTTGTCCTTACAGCACTTCATAAATTAATAAAAGAAAGAGGGTGCATTGGCCATTATCCAACAAATATATATTAAAGATGGTAAACAATTAAAATCTACTCACAAACAAAAGGTAAAAAAATACGCTCATCAAGCCATACCATGTGCTGAAGACTCCCAGACTGCCTGGAAACACTAGTTTGGGAGGGGGGGCCCGGCCTTGGTTCCTGCTGGTTCATGCGTTTTGGAGGAAAGTCCCTCTTCAGAACCCCGAGGGGCATTTAGAGGACAAAAAAACCCACAAAAGACACCTCTAGAAAAAATGCCCACTGTGCATGAGACCTTACAATGACCACCAAATAAACTTGGGAGGATTCTCTCCTGGAACAAACCATTATATGTACATTTGCTAGCTGTGTCTAGAGGCCCTTGTAGCTGTTATATATAAACAGGATAGTATTGTCACACAAGTGTCACTTGAAACTTTATGGATCTTCACCCTCAATCCATCAGCCCCAATGGGGTTGAATGATAAACTTAAAGCGGATGTGCCATGGGGAAAAAATATTAAAAGCCAGCAGCTACAAATACTGCAGCTGCTGACTTTTAATATTAGGACACTTACCTGTCCTGGAGTCCAGCGCTGATCGCAGCAGAGCACGAGCGATCGCTCGTCTCTCTGCTGCTCCCCCCGCCATCCACGCTGAGGGAACCAGGAAGTGAAGCGCTGCGGCTTCACTGCCCGGTTCCCTACGGGGCATGCGCGAGTCGCGCTGCGCCCGCCGATTGGCTCACACGCTGTGTGCTGGGAGCCGAGTGTTCCCAGCACACAACGGGCGACAGACGGGAAGTCAGAAAAACCTGTCTTTTGCCCGTAGCGTGTGGCCGGAAGTGGGTGCAAATACCTGTCTTTAGACAGGTATCTGCACCCCCTCCCCCCTGAAAGGTGTCAAATGTGACACCGGAGGGGGGGAGGGTTCCGATCAGCGGGACTCCACTTTAGGGTGGAGAACCGCTTTAAGGTGAAAACTATAATTTAATAATTTTGTCATACCTAATGAGAGGGTTTTGCCTTGTATTTCTACTGGTGTATGAAGAACTTGTTCTATTATACATATAGACATAAAAAATGTATATGGAATTTTTCTATGAATATTACTTCAGGCTTAGACCAGGGGTGTCCAATCTACGGCCCACGGGTTGGAGAGCCAGACAGCTATGATTGTAGCCCAACACAGAATCATAAACTTCCTTAAAAATTACAATTTTGGGGAATTTTTAGTAAAAATTAATTTTGACAGTGTCCGGACTTTTATACGTTTTATCTTCCCAAAGAAAAATATCCCGCTTTTCACAATCCTACCTTATTCATGTCATCAATTTTCAACAGCACCTATATTTGTGAGCAACTGTTTGCAAGAATGAAGCACATGAAGGGCAAGATTAGAACCAATATATCTTATGAGCACCTTGAGAATTCATTGACAATTGCTACTACATCCATCGAACCAGATATTAATGAGTTTGTTCATTAAAAACAGTGTCAAATATTGTACTAGTTTTATGTTGCCCTCTTTTACTTTTATAATAAAAAAAAATTAAATGTTATTACTCAGATAGGTACATATCTACAGTATCTCACAAAAGTGAGTACTCCCCTCACATTTTTGTATTTTTTAAATTATTTCTCTTCATGACAACACTGAAGAAATTACACTTTGCTACAATGTAAAGTAGTGAGTGTACAGCTTGTATAACAGTGTAAATTTGCTGTTCCCTCAAAATAACTCAACACAGCCATGAATGTCTAAACCACTGGCAACAAAAGTGAGTACACCTCTACGTAAAAATGTCTAAATTGGGCCCAATTAGCCATTTTCCCTCCCCGATGTCATGTGACTTGTTAGTGTTACAAGATCTCAGGTGTGAATGGGGAGCAGGTGTATTATATTTGTTGTTATCACTCTGACATTCTCATACTGGTCACTGGAAGTTCGACAAGGCACCTCATGGCAAAGAACTCTCCAAGGATCTGAAAAAATTAATTGTTGATCTACATAAAGATGGCCTAGGCTATAAGAAGATTGCCAAGACCCTGAAACTGAGCTTCAGCGTGGTGGCCAAGACCATACAGCGGTTTAACAGGACAGGTTCCACTCAAAACAGGCCTCGCCATGGTCAACCGAAGAAGTTGAGTGCACGTGCTCAGCGTCATATACAGAGGTTGTCTTTGGTAAATAGACATATGAGTGTTGCTCATGGTTGAAGGGGTGGGGGGTCAGCCTGTCTGTGGTGTGTTATTTAAATAAATGGTAGTACATACAATATAGTATCTTCCAATATGGATGGGTAGTATTAGATCCCCCTCCCTGTATGATATAGAAAGGGATAAAGTGTACATTTGCAATGAAGTAAATAACTGGAAGGCACTCCACCTCAGCGTAAACCATTGTCCAGTCAAATCTGTAGCAATATTGGCTATTGTAAAAAGCTTTAACCCGGGAGAACTGGTATATTGAGACAACCAAATGTGCCAATTCTCTTCATAGAAAATATGAAACAGCGTTGACAGCATATATTATTCAATACACATCATGGTGATTAGAGCCATATACAGTGGAACCTCAGATTGCGAGTAACGCACCGTTCAGAAATGCACGGAAAGGCCCGAGGACAGCAAGGCTGACCTCTGCAAATCTCAAGTAGAAAGTCTTTCCAAGGTTTGCCGAGGTCAGCCGAAGTGTCCTCGGGCCTTTTCGGATGTTTCAGAGGCTCTCCAGCGCCCCCCACCTATGGCCGCATGCGGTATTGCATCCCATTGAAGTCAATGCAGAACAAATTATTTTCGTTTCCATTGACTTGGGGAAACTCGCTTTGATATGCGAGTACTTTGGATTACGAGCATTCTCCTGGAATGGATTATGCTCGTAATCCAAGGCTCCACTGTACATCAATGTGCTTTTGCCGTACAAAATCAAAATGCAACAAAATTATATAAAATATAATATGCACAAATCTATAAAGTGCTTGGTGCTTATATGAAAAAAGTGCAATGGTGCTCCAAACTTTGCAAATAATGAGGTGACTCCCCCTTTAGTGACCCCACTCACCAGAAACAATGAACCCTCAACTTCGCAGTCTGGGGTCAAAATAGCAGTGATCTTTTGATCTGGGGATGTGTAGAATGGTTCCTCAAAAAACTCTTCCTAGAGGGTACTTTACAAAATAATGCATACCCCACACTCCATAGATGGGGAAATAGAGAAAAAGCTCTTCGTGAAATACCGCTAACATGAGTTATTAAGCACAATAATGGCCCCACTTACAGGATATTTGGCAAAACAGGCATCAGTGAAAACATCTGAGTTCGCTGCTATATGGCATGCGTTCTACGGAGGCGGAAATTGCTTCAATGGTTAACGTGAACCGGAAGTGCGTCAACGTGTTTTGCCCCTCCTCCAGGGCGTCATCACAGGACATCACGTCCCGTTCCTTGCAATCAATTTATACCTGAGGGAATATCACTCCTCCCTCTGGGGAGGACGAAGTGACCAATTCCGATTAGTGAAAAAAAAAGTTCTCCTCTAACATCATTTCCTAATGCCAAAAATATATGAAAAATTGTAATATAAACATAAGCCGTGATTGCAAACATGCCTATTGGCTATCATACAACAATGAATCATATAATGCGATAGACATTTACAAAAGATTTCCAATACATTATTTAAAATTACTTAAGTGTAAAAAATGAATGAATGAAAAAAGAAAATGAGAAATTAAAAAATGTTATAAAATAAAAATAAAATAAAAAATTAAAATAAAATAAAATAATTGAAAAAAATTATAAAAATAAAAATACACAAATAAAAATAAAAATGTAAATACATTTAAAAGTAAGATAAAATAAAAATAGAAATAAAATAAAAATAAAAATGTATATCTCTAGACAATTCATTTGAAAAAAAAAAACTCATAAATAATATTACCAGTTGGACAAGAAGCAATTGAGATCCAACTCAATATTGAGGCCGTAGGCACTCAAAGTTCGAAGCCTATGGTTCCATTGGGTCTCATTCTGAGAGATAGCTTAAGATTGAATGCTCTCCAATGTTCCTCCACCCTATCTATCCCACAGAATGTAAGGCCCATTGGATCCCTATTATGGAACAATCTGAAATGATGCTCCCTAAGCCTTATCCCCAATTTCCTTGTGGTCCTCTCATGTACTGGAGACCACAGGGACAGGACAAAAGGTAGGTGACATGTGTGGTCCCACAAGTGATAAATTTTTTTATTTCAAAAGATCTACCCTGAGAATAGGAACTGAAGTTGGTAGTTTTCCTTTTCCTATATTTAGAAGTCGTACACATGACACATTTGCCACAATGGAAAAACACAGTTTGAGCTACAAAAGTGAATAGCTTCTTGGGGCGATTAATGATGTTATGTGTCAATTTTAGCCTATGTGTCTCTGGTTTAGTGTGAATAAACCTAGGTGGTGCAGGCAAGATACTTTTAAGCTCTCTGTCTTTCAGTAGCAGAGGCCAGTGTTCCCTAATTATCTTTTCAAACTGTCTATACTGTCGATTATAGCCAGTCAGAAAAGCCACACAAAATGTACACAATTATTTATCCTACAAAGGGCACATTATATACCAGAGAGTAGCCAATTTAACACACATGCTTTGGAGATGCCCTAAACTCCATCGTTATTGGTCTGGGGTGGTATCTATGATTAATAATGTGAGAGCGGGATGCTTACTGAGCCTAGGGGTCATCTTTTGGGTATACTGGATGAATCAATAATTCCCGGGGGAATATATTGTTTCAATAAATAGAAATCTTTTCCAAGCTCGTAAGCTCATCGCACAAAAGTGGTTATCACCATATCCACCTACAGTAGCAGAATGGAAAATACAAGTAAGGGAAACTTTAATTAAGGAAAAGTATACTTTCTTACATAGAGGTTGCTTAGGGAAATTTGAAAAAATATGAGAAGGTGGTTTGATATTTTGGAGGTATGATGAGAGAGGAGGTTATAAACGTGTGAGCATGGAGTGAAGAGGGAGGGAGAGCATGGGGACTAAGGGGAAAGGAGCTGGGGGTTTGTGTGTTTCTTTTTTCTTTCTTCCCTCTCAATACAGGCTGGGGTTGTATGTTGTTCTTGTTGTTTTTGTTGTTTGTATATAAAAAAAATAAAAAGATGATTTGATTCAAAAAAAGGAAAGCCACAACGTAATCTTTTTGACTTTATTTTGAAACAAAATGTCCCTTTCCATCTCTCCAATGGTTTCCTTAGTTCTTTTTAGATCTTTTAAATGATAACCCCTTTCATGAAATCGTTCCAAAATCAATTCTGCTTGTATATCATTTTTTTTTATTAAAAATTGTTTTTTTTTCTGGATGACTTTTCATGCTTTTAATAGTTCCAGAGGTACCCCTTCTGCCTTCAAATACATTGAGAGGCAAGCAACCAAAATCTATCCTGCACATATGGTCCTCCACATCTACAACATTGCTCAACAGGACCAAGCACAGATACATGACTTTGCAGTCATAAACATCCCTAAACTAGCAATAGTGTGGTGTATGTAGATAGGGGGAACCTATGTGTAAGATAAATACTGCTCAAGTGCCTTTACCAAGGGAATGTTTTTAAGAACAATGTTCTTTGGTGACAAAACACATGATTAACGGAGATGTCAGAAGTACGCACGTGACAGTGGAGTAGAGAAGTGCACATACACAGACTCACTGGAGTGAAAGAAAAACACTATACGGGGAACGCTGTCTTGGGTGTGAAAAGCTTTACAAAGTAGTAGTCCAGCTATTACAAGCTATTTAGACCTTTTATTGTTTCAATGTCATATAATTCTGGTAAGTGATTCTGGAGCACACAGCAGGTAACGTTTTTTGCATAAGGCGGAATATAAAAAAGGAGCACTGAGGTGTTTTGAAAAGGCTTTGTCTTGGAAATGTTATAGATAGGTAACACCTATCCTAACATTGGTCAGTGGTTCTAAATTAATAATAATAACTACTGCAGTAGGGAACAGACACAAGATACACCCAGCATCTTTTCAAATAACTGTTCAATTTATTAAATTTTTTTTTTTTGCTCAAATGACTGTTTACAGGGTATAGAGACATAATAGTTAACTAATTTCTTTTAAAAACGATTAAAAATAGATAAAAGTAAATCATATAATGTACCTTTAGTTTCAGTTTTGTTTTTGCATGTTATCCTGCCTCTGTGCTGTATAGAGCAATAGAGAAGTGATGGTTTGGAAAACGAAACTAGAAGCTCCCAGTACGGTGGTCCTCAGGAAACATACAACCAGGAAGTGTCCAGAACAGAGAAGAATTACAGCAACATCAGAGCAAAAACAAACAATGAGGACATGAAACCAGGACTGCAGTAAGGTAAAGGAAGCTATTTAGCTAAAAAAAATCCTTTAGTGACCCTTTAAAGTGATTGCAAAGTCTAATTTTGATTCTATTTAAATAACAAACATGTTATACTTACCTGCTCTGTGCAAGGGTTCTGCACAGGGCAGCCCAGATTCTCATCTTTTCAGGTCCCTGGTTGAAGCTCCTGGCCACTCCCTCCTGTTGAGTTCCCCCACAGTAAGCAGCTTGATAGAGATTGGGCTCAGGTAAGTATTAGGGCAGAAGGCTTTTTCTCTTAAGTTAAGATAAAAAAAAACTCTGACTTTACAACCAGTTTATTATTACAGTTGTAGGCATTACATGGGTGGACTAGTTTGTTATCAATCTAAAGAATGAGAATACACAATCAAAACATTATTAGTGTTGTGTGGAGAATATGAGTGCATATATAAGTGGGCAATATATAAACAAAGTATACAGAATGTAGTACAGTTTT